>NC_054388.1:1120000-1450000 GCF_017654675.1 Xenopus laevis | reverse complement strand
CCGACACACGAGGGGCTGGAGGAACATGCTCAGACTGCTGGGGGGACAGTGTCTCGCCCACCTCAGGGGGGGGGGATACGCTGGACTGTTAACCCCTTTCACTGCACCCCAGAAGCACTCTGTATGTACATTGGGTTTAGAAATGCAAACAGTATTTTACAACAATATGAAGTGTAAAACAAATAGGGCAGCTTGATTTTTTTAATGGAAACAGTAGATGTTTTAGAATCTATATAAATTGTATTTTTGCTATTTCAATTTCAGTTCACACTAAAACCTTTGGAAAAAGTGGCTCCTGTGTGGCAGTAATGTAGCCCTGTCCCACATCATGCCTCGGGGTAGGGACGTGTCTGCTACTGACAATGGAACACAACTACAGCTCCCAACAACTGAAAAAAGGGGAGTTATAGTTCTGCAACATTGGCTGTACCACATGCTGCCTGTCCCCTGTATATTTCAAGCTGGCCATACACACGAAGCAATACAATTGTACCAAATACACGTGTGTGCTGGGGGGGGGGGTTGTGATAACGTTGTGCCATGGATATATCAGTTGGGTACTGGAAACCAGCATTTGCTCATGTATATCTGTTAGTGTACAGTGCACTGACTACATCTGTTAGTGTACACTTACTATATCGGTTAGAGTACGGTGCACTGACTACATCTGTTAGTGTTCGGTGCACTGACACAGGAGGATACAATGGCGGCTATACTGTGTATGGTCACTAGTACAGTATCATCCTGAAATTGATAGCTTATTGGCTGGATACTGAGCAATACCAGGCAGTGTATGGCCACCTTGGGGACCCCCAGGCCTGCTTTTGCACTGCCCACCCTAATATAGTTGTTTTAAAAGTGGAAAGGGTTTGGGGAGCCATTAAAGCAATAGAGTGCTTGTGTGTCTGATAGAAGTGAAGAGATTAAAGGTTCAGTCCCAAGTCAAGGCCTCTGTAGCTGTTCTGATGTCCGTTTCCCAACATTACTCTGATGGTGGAACTGGATGCTGGGAATTGTAGTTCAGAACAGCTGCAGGAGCAATGAATGTGACTGACTTGTCACCTGGTTTGCATGGACATAACCTACGTATCCCATGGTGCTCTGGGGTCTCCTCAAGCCCCCCGTAACCACTATAGAGCTGTGATCTCCCCCCCCCCCACAATAGGACTTATGTTCTTTTCACCCTTCTACACACACCAGCAAAAAATGTTTCAGTTTGAGGTTTTTTTATGGTTAAATAATTCTAAAAAGGAAAAAATGACAATTTTTTTTTAAAAGTGGATAAAAATGAAATTTGTTTTGAAGTTTTGTGTCTGCCTTGTGCACAAAGGTTTTATCTTTATATTAAAACAAACTTCTGTTTGACTTGTCACTTCTTTGTATCACCCCTGCCCTCCCCACATTATTATGGCACAGATATATTATATGTATACAATACACAAAAGCCATGAATATCTTGTAAATTATATCCTTATAAATGGTGAGTTCTGATGTCATTTCTGTCACATGACTCATTAAAACTTGTGTATTATAATAAATAAAGTAGCCCCAGTTGCAAAATATGAGGATATTAGAAGTTACCTTGGAGTTCCATGACCTTCAGACTCGTACTTTTATATGGTCATGAAACTCCTTGGTAACTTATAATATCCTTATATTTTACAATAGGGGGTACTTTATTCACTATATACACACACACTCCTCATGGGACTCAACAAGTGAATTCATCATTTGTTTAAAGGCAGCTTTGTTTCTTTCTTTCTAGTGGAAAAGCAAAGCAGATTGTAAGCTCAGCGGGTAAGTACCACTATATATTGACCAATGATATTATATAAAGCAGAGCTGCTGCATAACTGTTGGTCGATGTATAGTGGTACTTACCCACTGAGCTTACAATCTGTGCTTGCTTTTCCCCTAGGAATCCAAGTTGCCTTTAAACCAACAAATGATGAATTGACTTCTGTTGGAAACGACATTTCTGAGGTGATGGACCTTTCCTGGTGCCACAGTTTGTCTGTTGTGCTGCGGTAAAGAGAAATGGGGTGCAAGGTGGGGGGGGCAGAAGAATTAATTGGAAACATATAGTGGAGCTGGTGAGGAAGAGAAAAAGTAGCCAGTAAGAGAATAGGGGAACAAAGGAGAGAAGTGGGGGGACAGGAAGAGGAAGTGGTAATGTGTTAGTGGGGTTGGAAGAAAATAGGGGAGCGAGTGTGGGTGGGAAGAGGGGAGAGAGTGGGCTATGGAAGTATAAGGGGGCGCTGGTGGGTGAGAGAGAAAGAGATAGTATGGGGAGTAAAATAAAATGTATGTTGCACTATTCTACTGACCATTGTGTATCTGCACATGTTCATCACATCTCCCTCACACACGCGCACAAGCTGATATACGAGCGAGTCACTTACACTATGATTGTGCCACAATAAATGTGTGTAACAGGTGTGTGTGTGTGTGTATATATATATATATATATACACACACACACACACAGCAGTGACTCACTCATGGGAAATTGTACAGTGACCCAGCACACTGGTGCCCCCCAATAACAGACTTAGGAGCTGTACATCAGGGGCCACTGAGCTTGTGGCAGTGATTAATGTGGGGGGGACACATGAATGTGCTGCAAGTGAAAGTGCAGAATATACTGGATCTCTACTGAGTCTGGAACTGGGGAATTGTCTCTCCTCTCTCTCTCTCCTGCACAACTGTCACTCACACACAGACTCTCATGGGAGCAACACTGTGTGTGTGTGTGTGTGTGTGTGTGTGTGTGTGTGTGTGTATATATATATATATATATATAATGTGTGTGTTGGATTGTGTAATGTACCACTGGCTGGCAATATCCACACTAAGCCAACTGCAGCTCATTACAATAAAAGTGCATCAGGTTCAACCTTTTGTGTCTGTAATTAATAAAGACAAAGTGCCTGTTGGGAACATTTCTTGTTATTCTGCATCATCTCATCACTGGAACTGCAGCAGCACCTGAATAAAGACATTTTGTTTCATGGCACTTCCATCAACAAAACTAGTTGTCCTGTTATAACCCAAACGCTGCAGGTCGCACAAGAGTAAAACACTGTGTCAGTGTAATTAACCCCTTTCCTAAACATTCACATTCCTAGTGGCAGGTGCCATTGAGTAATAACAAGTAGATAAAATGTCATTTATAGACCAATGTGTATATCAAGTGCCAACAGGTAAGTATAAGATATTGTATTGAATGGACACTTCTAGTGATTAGAAGCAAAGTGCATGAAAGTGTTGATGAGAGAGACATAATGAGTGTAGGTGGCCACTTGCAGAAAAAGGGGGAATTTGTTGAAAGGGGGTGATGGGATTAGGAAAAATGAATGTACTGTGTGTTACCAGGAGAGATAAGCCGTAGCAACAAGAAATGAAACAGTGGGAGGTGCAATAGACATTTCCTAGTAAAGAATTGAAGTGCCACAGTTTTGTATACAGAGGGAAAAGGAAAGAAAAAGGGAAGGTTTCTATTCAGGGACAGGCGGTGCCACATTTTGGTGATGTTTATAATGTAATGTAGTGTAAGGGCGTATGTAAGGTGCTCAATAACAACACCCAAACGGGCTCAAACATTGGGCCAGCGAGAGACTGGGGAGAAGGAAACATTGTGCCACTTATACACATCAAGGCAAATTAACTGGAATGAGCAAGGGGTTAACGAGCAAGGGGTTAATGAGCAAGGGGTTAATAAAGGACAGACCATGACATATGTGGGGCTACAGTAGTTGCTGTGTTGTGTGTCACCCATAGACTTCCATGCATTTGATCATTTTTTTCGCAACTTTGCAAATCTTTGGCGAAGCAAAACAGATTCACCCATCACTAGTTGTGTCACTAGTTGTAATCAGTAGATCTCGCACAAAGGCTTCATATACTTGTGTTACTTATAGAGCTTGTGTTACTCGCAGTGTCATGTACAGAGGGATATTCTGAGACAATTTGCAATTGGTTTTTATTATTTGTCGTTTTTGACTTATTTAGCTTTTTATTCAGCAGCTCTGTAATTTCAGCCATCTGGTTGCTATGGTCCCAATTCCCCTAGCAACCCTGCACTGATTTGAATAAGAGACTGGAATATGAATAGGAGAGGCCTGAATAGAAAGATGAAAGATTTCAGCAGGTATCTGGTTGCTAGGATCCAAATTCCCCTAGCAACCATGCACTGATTTGAATAAGAGACTGGAATATGAATAGGAGAGGCCTGAATAGAAAGATGAAAGATTTCAGCAGGTATCTGGTTGCTAGGATCCAAATTCCCCTAGCAACCATGCACTGATTTGAATAAGAGACTGGAGAGACTGGAATATGAATAGGAGAGGTCTGAATAGAAAGATGAAAGATTTCAGCAGGTATCTGGTTGCTAAGGCCCAAATTCCCCTAGCAACCATGCACTGATTTGAATAAGAGACTGGAATATGAATAGGAGAGGCCTGAATAGAAAGATGAAAGATTTCAGCAGCCATCTGGTTGCTAAGGCCCAAATTCCCCTAGCAACCATGCACTGATATGAATAAGAGACTGGAATATGAATAGGAGAGGCCTGAATAGAAAGAGGAGGAATAAAAAGTAGCGATAACAATAAATGTGTAGCCTACAGAGTATTTGTTTTATAGATGGGGTCAGTGACCCCCATTTGAGAACTGGAAGAAGAAGAAGGCAAATAATGAAAGCAGCTCTCAATACCACACTACTTTCTATGAAAGTGAACAAACTGTGGGAGACACTTTATAGGATCCCACTAGATCTCACGCTGGTGTGTGGCAACATCACATAAAATCTCTCCCGTGGGGTTTAGCCCTTAAGGGGTAACTGTGGGGGGCAATGTGGTGTAAAGCGCCAGTCAGCAGGGGGTGGGCAGTAGGGGGCACATAATAAAAGCATTTTACCCCCAGACTCCACCCAACTCTGATCTGAAGCTGCAATTTTCAACCTTAGGGCCACACACTAATAGACACCAACACATGTACACTCTAACACACCAAGAAAAGGGCACACAGCAGCAGGCTCTAACACCAGGAGGAGGGCTCACACAGTAGCACGCTCTAACACCAGGAGGAGGGCTCACACAACAACACGCTCTAACACCAGGAGGAGGGCTCACACAGCAGCACGCTCTAACACCAGGAGGAGGGCTCACACAGCAGCACGCTCTAACACCAGGAGGAGGGCTCACACAGCAGCACGCTCTAACACCAGGAGGAGGGCTCACACAGCAGCACGCTCTAACACCAGGAGGAGGGCTCACACAGCAGCATGCTCTAACACCAGGAGGAGGGCTCACACAGCAGCACACTCTAACACCAGGAGGAGGGCTCACACAGCAGCACACTCTAACACCAGGAGGAGGGCTCACACAACAGCACGCTCTAACACCAGGAGGAGGGCTCACACAGCAGCACGCTCTAACACCAGGAGGAGGGCTCACACAGCAGCACGCTCTAACACCAGGAGGAGGGCTCACACAGCAGCACGCTCTAACACTAGAAGGAGGGCTCACACAGCAGCACTCTCTAACACCAGGAGGAGGGCACACACAGCAGCATGCTCTAACACCAGGAGGAGGGCTCACACAGCAGCACGCTCTAACACCAGGAGGAGGGCTCACACAGCAGCACGCTCTAACACCAGGAGGAGGGCTCACACAGCAGCACGCTCTAACACCAGGAGGAGGGCTCACACAGCAGCACGCTCTAACACCAGGAGGAGGGCTCACACAGCAGCATGCTCTAACACTAGAAGGAGGGCTCACACAGCAGCACTCTCTAACACCAGGAGGAGGGCTCACACAGCAGCACGCTCTAACACCAGGAGGAGGGCTCACACAGTAGCACGCTCTAACACTAGAAGGAGGGCTCACACAGCAGCACGCTCTAACACCAGGAGGAGGGCTCACACAACAGCACGCTCTAACACCAGGAGGAGGGCTCACACAGCAGCACGCTCTAACACCAGGAGGAGGGCTCACACAGCAGCACGCTCTAACACTAGAAGGAGGGCTCACACAGCAGCACTCTCTAACACCAGGAGGAGGGCTCACACAGCAGCACGCTCTAACACCAGGAGGAGGGCTCACACAGTAGCACGCTCTAACACTAGAAGGAGGGCTCACACAGCAGCACTCTCTAACACCAGAAGGAGGGCTCACACAGCAGCACGCTCTAACACCAGGAGGAGGGCTCACACAGCAGCACGCTCTAACACCAGGAGGAGGGCTCACACAGCAGCACGCTCTAACACCAGGAGGAGGGCTCACACAGCAGCACGCTCTAACACCAGGAGGAGGGCTCACACAGCAGCACGCTCTAACACCAGGAGGAGGGCTCACACAGCAGCACGCTCTAACACCAGGAGGAGGGCTCACACAGCAGCATGCTCTAACACTAGAAGGAGGGCTCACACAGCAGCACTCTCTAACACCAGGAGGAGGGCTCACACAGCAGCACGCTCTAACACCAGGAGGAGGGCTCACACAGTAGCACGCTCTAACACTAGAAGGAGGGCTCACACAGCAGCACGCTCTAACACCAGGAGGAGGGCTCACACAACAGCACGCTCTAACACCAGGAGGAGGGCTCACACAGCAGCATGCTCTAACACCAGGAGGAGGGCTCACACAGCAGCACGCTCTAACACTAGAAGGAGGGCTCACACAGCAGCACTCTCTAACACCAGGAGGAGGGCTCACACAGCAGCACGCTCTAACACCAGGAGGAGGGCTCACACAGTAGCACGCTCTAACACTAGAAGGAGGGCTCACACAGCAGCACTCTCTAACACCAGAAGGAGGGCTCACACAGCAGCACGCTCTAACACCAGGAGGAGGGCTCACACAGCAGCACGCTCTAACACCAGGAGGAGGGCTCACACAGCAGCACGCTCTAACACCAGGAGGAGGGCTCACACAGTAGCACGCTCTAACACTAGAAGGAGGGCTCACACAGCAGCACTCTCTAACACCAGGAGGAGGGCTCACACAGCAGCACGCTCTAACACCAGGAGGAGGGCTCACACAGCAGCACGCTCTAACACCAGGAGGAGGGCTCACACAGCAGCACTCTCTAACACTTTTTGTCAACAGATTCAGCACAATAGGATTGTGAGTAGTGTTGGAATATTGGCTAAGCAAGGCACACAAGCAGAGGGACACACACACACATCTCTCACTATAGACAAGGGGACTGATTATCCCAAGCTGAGGAGCTGACACTCAGACCCCGCCAGTCTTACACACACATTTAGACCAATGTCAGGTGAAACTCAACACTCAGGGGGGATTTAGACAGAGAGATTATGGATTTAGAAGCATAATGTGAGCAAAAGCAACACTTTCCTATGTCTGACAGATGCTCATCCCAAATGTGCCTGATCCACTGAGCAACGGACTTGAGATCAGGAGAGTTTGGCCACAGGAGGGCAGTGCTGCACTTTATAGACCAACTGCAACACCACAATGCTGTAGCTGCTAGCTTTGCCTGACTCTGGAACTAATAACCATTAGGGGAAATACAAGGTGAACAGCTTATTATTTTTATTATACTTATATAACAGTGACACATTCCATATCAGTTCCTGCCCAAAGGGAGCTTGCAATCTAATTCCCCTGTCACATTCACTCACAGGAGGGCCAAGTTTATCAGGAGCCAATTCACCTGCCTGTGTTGTTGCCGGAGTGTGTATGTGTATGTGTGTATGTGTGTGTATGTGTGTGTGTGTGTATGTGTGTGGGGGGGGACATACAAACTCCCTGCAGATTGTGCCCTGACTGGAATCAAACCCACAACATTTAGTAATGGAGAAGGGTTGCGTCAGAGGCAACACAATGTGTCACATGAGGCTTTAATTTAAATGGGTGGTTCCTCTTTAAACTCACTTTTAGTGTGTTATAGAATAGCTAATTCTAAGCAACCTTTCAGTTGGTCTTCATTTTTTCTTGTTTATAGTTTTTGAATTATTTGCCTTCTCTTTCCAACTCGTTCCAGCTTTAATATGGGGGTCACAGACCCCATCTAAAACACAAGTGTTCTGTAAGGCTACAAATGTATTGTTATTGCTGCTTTTTATTATTCATTTTCAGGCCTCTCCTATTTATATTCCAGTCTCTTATTCAAACCAATACATGGTTGCTAGGGGAATTAGGACCCGAGCAACCAGATTGCGGAAATTGCAAACTGGATAGCTGCTGAATAGCTAAAAAAAAACCCCACAAAAACCGCAAAATTATCCCTGCAAATTATCCCTGTACATCAGTTAAGTGAAAGATAAAGAAGCCGTTAATGTGCCACAAAGCAATAGATTTGAGATGATGACTTTAGTGCAGGCTGTGGGCAAGGCCAGAGATAATTGGGAGGAGATGCCTTGGATATGGCACATCAGCAGGGCCAGTGTGTGGGTACGACTACAAGCCTTGTGCGGGTGCCGGTGGACAGAGGGGGTGCCGGTGGACAGAGGGGGTGCCGGTGGACAGAGCGGGTGCCGGTGGACAGAGCGGGTGCCGGTGGGTAGAGCGGGTGCCGGTGGGTAGAGCGGGTGCCGGTGGGTAGAGCGGGTGCCGGTGGGTAGAGCGGGTGCCGGTGGGTAGAGGGGGTGCCGGTGGCTAGAGCGGGTGCCGGTGGCTAGAGCGGGTGCCGGTGGCTAGAGCGGGTGCCGGTGGCTAGAGCGGGTGCCGGTGGCTAGAGCGGGTGCCGGTGGCTAGAGCGGGTGCCGGTGGAGAGAGGGGGTGCCGGTGGAGAGAGGGGGTGCCGGTGGAGAGAGGGGGTGCCGGTGGATAGAGCGGGTAGAGGGGGTGCCGGTGGATAGAGCGGGTGCCGGTGGGTAGAGGGGGTGCCGGTGGGTAGAGGGGGTGCCGGTGGGTAGAGGGGGTGCCAGTGGGTAGAGGGGGTGCCGGTGGGTAGAGGGGGTGCCGGTGGATAGAGGGGGTGCCGGTGGATAGTGGGGGTGCCGGTGGGTAGAGGGGGTGCCGGTGGGTAGAGGGGGTGCCGGTGGATAGAGGGGGTGCCGGTGGGTAGAGCGGGTGCCGGTGGGTAGAGGGGGTGCCGGTGGGTAGAGCGGGTGCCGGTGGGTAGAGCGGGTGCCGGTGGGTAGAGGGGGTGCCGGTGGGTAGAGCGGGTGCCGGTGGGTAGAGCGGGTGCCGGTGGGTAGAGCGGGTGCCGGTGGGTAGAGCGGGTGCCGGTGGGTAGAGGGGGTGCCGGTGGGTAGAGCGGGTGCCGGTGGGTAGAGGGGGTGCCGGTGGGTAGAGGGGGTGCCGGTGGGTAGAGGGGGTGCCGGTGGGTAGAGGGGGTGCCGGTGGGTAGAGGGGGTGCCGGTGGATAGAGGGGGTGCCGGTGGATAGTGGGGGTGCCGGTGGGTAGAGGGGGTGCCGGTGGGTAGAGGGGGTGCCGGTGGATAGAGGGGGTGCCGGTGGGTAGAGCGGGTGCCGGTGGTAGAGGGGGTGCCGGTGGGTAGAGCGGGTGCCGGTGGGTAGAGCGGGTGCCGGTGGGTAGAGGGGGTGCCGGTGGGTAGAGCGGGTGCCGGTGGGTAGAGCGGGTGCCGGTGGGTAGAGCGGGTGCCGGTGGGTAGAGCGGGTGCCGGTGGAGAGAGCGGGTGCCGGTGGAGAGAGCGGGTGCCGGTGGAGAGAGGGGGTGCCGGTGGAGAGAGGGGGTGCCGGTGGAGAGAGGGGGTGCCGGTGGAGAGAGGGGGTGCCGGTGGAGAGAGGGGGTGCTGGTGGATAGAGCGGGTAGAGGGGGTGCCGGTGGATAGAGCGGGTGCCGGTGGAGAGAGGGGGTGCCGGTGGATAGAGCGGGTGCCGGTGGAGAGAGCGGGTGCCGGTGGAGAGAGGGGGTGCCGGTGGAGAGAGGGGGTGCCGGTGGAGAGAGGGGGTGCCGGTGGAGAGAGCGGGCAGAGGGGTGCCGGTGGATAGAGCGGGTGTCGGTGGAGAGAGGGGGTGCCGGTGGAGAGAGGGGGTGCCGGTGGATAGAGCGGGTGCCGGTGGATAGAGCGGGTGCCGGTGGATAGAGGGGGTGCCGGTGGAGAGAGGGGTGCCGGTGGATAGAGCGGGCAGAGGGGGTGCCGGTGGATAGAGCGGGTGCCGGTGGATAGAGCGGGTGCCGGTGGGTAGAGCGGTTGCCGGTGGGTAGAGGGGGTGCCGGTGGAGAGGGGGGGTAGAGGGGGTGCCAGTGGATAGAGCGGGTGCAGGTGGATAGAGCGGGTGCCGGTGGATAGAGGCTGTGCCAGAACATTGAAAAATGCCCCTCATTCCTAATAGAACAAAACACTTAGATTGTAAGCTCTATGGGGCAGTGACCTCCTTCCTTCTGTCTCTCACTTACTACATGGCATTTAATAATCTCTGAGCACTTAAATATATATATTAATTCAGGGTTGGACTGGTGTGGTTGGGACCCACTGGGTTCTGAACCTCGGGGACCCCACATGCGTGTGTGAATGGTGGGTGCACCCTGTGCATGGACAAGCAGCGAGCGCAGTGTACTGTGTGTATTTGTCATGTTTGGGCCAATCGAGGAGCAGATCTGGCCCAGTGGGGACTCACCGGGTTTTTCCCTAATTGTATGTGAATTACTTGTCCTCCAGTTCAGCTCTATGGGCAAGAGATTCTAGAGAAACACAAACATATCGTTTTATACACAAAACAGCAGCAGTCAGAGTGTTTGTTACATAGAGATTACTGAGTAACAGGAGCAACCTGTGCTTTGTAACAGCAATAACAGCAATATTGTAACAGCATCCCCCGCCTGAATCCAATTAAAGGGACAAATAAATAACAAATAACAGCAGGGTCCAAAGTTGTAATTCAGAAAGCAGCAAAGATACTCAGTGAAGCGGCACAGTATTAATGTATTGACTTGAATTGCCTTTGCTTTTATCCAATTCACCCCATTTCTTTCACTTTCCACACACAGACCCTCCCCCACTGAGCAATTGACTGAGAGGCAAATAATGGAGGCAGCAGTAGTAATAATGAGGCAGTAACAATGGAGGCCAGTAATGAGGAAAGTAGTAACAATGAGGCAGTAATGAGGAAAGTAGTAATAAGGGAGGCAGAAGTAACAATAATGAGGCCATTAATGAGGAAAGTAGTAACAATGCGACAGTAATAACAATGATGAGGCAGTAATAATGAGGCCAGTAATTATAATGGAGGCCAATACTAATGAGGCAACAGTAACAAAATGGAGGGCAGTAATGAGGAAAGTAGTAACAATGGAGGCAGCAGTAACAAGTCAGTAGTAATAATACTGAGTCAGTAATAATGAGAAGGAGAAGAAGTAGAAATAAAAGCCAAAGGCAGAAAGTAAAGTCCATAGAAATGAGGGTCAGTCACAGACACTGAGGAAACTGAGTGAAAACTTGTGGAATATTTCTGCAGCCTCACACGTAACTTTATATGAATAATAACTGGCTTCAGTCCCACTCACACTCTCACTCTCACTCACACTCACACTCACACTCACACTCAGGCCAAGTCTCTCACCTGCTCTTATGAACTTCCCTCCACACAAGTCTCACCGCCTTCTCCACAGAAACTCACTTCCTGCTTACAAGATGGCGGTGGTTTCTATAGTGAGACTCGAATGACAAGAAGGTGACCGGAAAGAAGGCAACGCTCAAATTAACGTGACCGAAAGCTCTAAATAAAGAGCCCTCCAAGGCCCTCGCAATCCGTTCTATATTAATCCATAAAGGGGAAATGACTTCACCTCCTTCGCTGTCAAAATGTTTTCAAGATGGCGGTGCGCTCCACAGTGGGATGCACACCACAAAACCGTGGCCAAAATAAGGAAACGATTAAAACTCTTTGTAATGTCTGCAGCACTGACTGAATTGCTCTGTAAGGCCTTCCCGATCATTTCAATAACAGTTCAATGAGAAGTCACAGCATTTAACCTTCTACTCAAAGTTTTCCTCCCCATTAAAGGGACATAACATTTCATCTCTAAAGGAGGGGGGAGCTGAGCGTAAACTTGATTTTCTTAAAGTGACACAAACCTAAAGTTTTACAATTGATGCCACCCCGCCAGTGCACTAGGGTTGCCACCTTTTCCTGAAAAAAATACCGGCCTTCCTATATATTTATCTTTTTCCCCTATTAATAACATTGGGATCACTGACCTTCCTATATATTTATCTTTATTCCCTATTAATAACATTGGGATCACTGACCTTCCTATATATTTATCTTTATTCCCTATTAATAACATTGGGATCACTGGCCTTCCTATATATTTATCTTTATTCCCTATTAATAACATTGGGATCACTGACCTTCCTATATATTTATCTTTATTCCCTATTAATAACATTGGGATCACTGACCTTCCTATATATTTATCTTTATTCCCTATTAATAACATTGGGATCATATCACTGACCTTCCTATATATTTATCTTTATTCCCTATTAATAACATTGGGATCACTGACCTTCCTATATATTTATCTTTTTCCCCTATTAATAACATTGTGATCACTGACCTTCCTATATATTTATCTTTATTCCCTATTAATAACATTGGGATCACTGACCTTCCTATAGATTTATCTTTATTCCCTATTAATAACATTGGGATCACTGACCTTCCTATATATTTATCTTTATTCCCTATTAATAACATTGGGATCACTGACCTTCCTATATATTTATCTTTTTCCCCTATTAATAACATTGTGATCAGCCATCATTTTTACCTGCCAGGCCTGCAGTGTCGGACTGGCCCACCGGGATACCAGTAGAGTTGCCACCCGGCCGGTATTTTACCGGACTAGTGGCAATGCTATTACCGGAAATTTGAAATACCCTTTAAAAAAAGCCCCTGGCCTGCCCCCAATTCGAAAATAACTTACCTTTTTTCCAGCACTGTGGCACACAGCGTAGCTCCGCCCCCTTTAGCGTCACCAGCGTAGCTCCATCCCCTTTTAGCGTCACGGACCGCCCCCTTTGGTGCCCGCTCCCCACTGGCCGGTAAAATTTTTTAATAAAGGTGGCAACCCTAGATACCAGGAAAACTCCCGATGGGCCCAGGTATCAGTGGGTCCTCATGCTGATAAACATTTGGCCTATTTCATGATCATTCCCTATTTCTATAAGAACAAAGAGGCTAAATAGATGGAAAAATAGATTATAGTCTGTAAAGAAAAGATTAGGAGAATAGAGGTTGAGTGAGAAGAGGAAGAATAATAGTACTGAGAGTGGCCCCTGGTCTAAAATTAATTGGTGGGCCCCTGGTCAAAGGTTTTTGGGTGGGCCTCTGGTGTCCCAGTCCGACACTGCAAGGCGGTGAAATACCAGCCAGGTGGCAACCCTACCCACCACCAGTATCTTGCATATTGTGGCCCTTGTGTATAATTTTGAACTTGTGTTAGTAAATAAGCCCTTCAATAAGTGGTTTACCCCTGCAAACAAAGCACATAGGGCTCTATGGTTTGGCAGCAACAGCTAAAACACACGTTACATACAGATCTGCTGTTTATAGCGGTTCCTGCAATGCTCAGGTCAGAGGAGCTGCCAATTCCCTGCCTCCAGCTCTTCGGGTTAGTGGTACCTACCTGTGCTTCACCCGCTGAAAGCTTGGCGTCAGAAGCAATATACAAAAAAAGGGAAATGCTGAAGGAAGAACTTGTTCTAGGGGAGCCCAATTAACATAAGGTCTCGGGCTATCCTTACCGCTTACCTCCATGTTTAGAATACAGCAGTTGCCCTTATGAGTATTGGAAAGTTGCCTATTATTTAAATTCAGGGCAAGTTGGTCCATAGAGTGACAACATTGTTCTATGTGCTGTGACAAGCAAGAGGGAGACAACGCACTGTATAATGGTATTGGCTGGTGGGTACCGTTATCTTACCTCCAGTTCTATATTATGCCATGGTGCATATGGGCGAGTCTACCGACAAAGCACTCTGTATGGCCAAAATGATTCTTACACCTGCCTCCTTCCAAAATCAAGGCTGAACCTGGTCTTTACTCTTCTAGGAAGATCTTCCATGAGCTGTTGGCACATTGTTGGTGGGATCTGTGTCCATTCATACATAACGAGTTGAGAATTTATTTTGTGGATCAGACTGGGCTTGCAGTTGGCATCCTAATTCATCCCATGGGGGTTCAGGTGGGTTGAAATCAAGTCTTCCACTCCCATCTCATTAAACCCATAATGTAAGGCCCACACTTTGTTCCTGGGGGCATCATTGTGCTGGTGCCCCAATCAGGAGACACATATTGATCACTATATTATGTAGTGGCACCTGTGTCGGCATCTGTGGCTTAAATAACCAATTTCACTAACTAGAAGGACTGATAATGGGCAATCTGGGAATTTCCACCTATTTTTGGTTTTGAGATGTTGTACCGTGTTAGCCATTGAAAAAATGCAGAAAATGTAAAGTTTGGTGATACCTTTTATTGGCTAACTGAATTGAGTTAGCCAATGAAACGTATCAACAAACTTTAAATTTTCCACCTATTTATGGAACATAAACAAAAAGCATTGCTGTCCCAGCCAGTCTGCAGCGAGAGGAAGAAGTTCATGGCCACGCTTTGCTCCAAGCTCAAATGAGTGCGTTGGCTAATGTATATATAATGTATATATAATGTATATATAATGTATATATAAGGCAATGACTGGAACATTGTTATTGTTCCCTGTGCCAAAGGGCTGGTAGAATGTCTGTGGGTGAGAGGTATTTTCCTGGATACATTTATTCCGGCCTTATTGTTATGGCGCTTTAAGTTCTGTCTGTACAATTTTACTCAATGGTAATAGAAATTGCCCTTGAATGAACATGTTTGTATGATACAATATAAGGAATTCAGTAAATACATTTTACAAATAATAGAGCACATAGCTGTCCATCTGCCCTCCCTTATACAATAAATATATATATATATATTGGAGTCAGAATGGGGAATATAATGTCTACTTTTATTCTTTATTGCTTATTAAAGGGGAACTAAACCCTATTTTTCAAAAGGCAAGCTGTCACTTTGACTCAACTCGCACCTCTTTCTCTCTTCATTTTCTTTGTTCTGTGAAAAAAGACAGAGCCAGCAGTATGTAACAATAATCCACTAATAAATAATCCACTAAACTCTGATAGAAGGGTTATTTTTCCCATCTGCACACATCATACTGGAATAGTTTTCCCACAGACAGCATTCGTTCCTCTGCTATATAACTGGCAGCTGTTACGGTACATGGCCTCTCTGAGAATACCTGCAGCTGTCTTATTGCGGCCCTGAATCTAGATGTAGCCGTCAAAATTATGAAGAACTGTCGATCCAAGAAAAAAAACAATAAAGAGCAACAATAGGTCAAAACACCCTTAAATTACAATCTGTTGATCGTAGAAGGGATCATTCACAAGCAGCAAATAGTTGACCAAAGCGCAAAGACCAGACAGATTTGCCATTTTTTCTCAATTTTGCCTTCAAAACAGTAAAAGTGGCACTTTGTTCTTGCACTTGGGAAAGGGAGCACTTTGGTGCGGGCCACCATTTGCCTCTCCCTGCTGCTGTTATATCTCTGCTGGAGAGCCCATACTTTACTAATGCGAGATGTAAGTGATGTTGCCCATTATAATCCGCATCCATAAAAACATTGTATTCTGTTCCATGGAAAATATTACTTAAATACTGATTTATGAGAAAATGAATAATGTTACAGTATATTTAACAAACACCCATTTCTTATGTGACCTTATTGAAATAAATATCTGAATGAAAAGAATGGAATAGGAGGGTGATGTAGAAAAGCTGTTTGCTGACAGTGTCTTGGGATCTACTGGTACATCCCAATCTATCTTTTGGGCACCCCTGGTTTAGTGTATTCTCAACAGGAACCCCCCAATCCATAGCTTAAGTTCTCTTTGTTCTTTTCTTTTGTGATGCCTTATTGGTATTAGTCTTGTATAAATACTTGCTTTTCTACATGATCCCCCCAATATCACCCAATCCATAGTCTAGGGTCTCTTGCAACTCTCCATCAGTTCTCCAAGAGTTTGTTCTTTTATGGTTTATTTGTATAAATGTTGTATAAACGCTTCCATTTCTGCAGTGCCTTTTGTACAATATTTCTGTGCAACATCATTTTCCTTCTATTTAGCATGATCTTTATAGAGTTGTTTTATCTCATGTTCCTCTAGTGAACCTCTAAGGAAAGCAACGATCCAGTCATTACTGGTCTGTGCCACTGCTTAGGGCATATAATGTAAAGTCTTGGTAACCTTGGTCTATCGGTATCAGATTCCTGAGTCACAACCTATTTAAACTTGAGATGAGAGCCAGATGTTGCTTACGGAGTTTGCTCCATGAATTATGAGTATAAAATATACATGTTGGAATAATAAAAAATATAAGAACAACTTACTTTCTTTCATATGCAAATGGCTTGTGTTTCCTCATCTCCAGATAAGGTTCACTATATTTCCCAGAAGTCACAAGACTGTTAGGAACGTAAGTGCCCTGAGTAAGTTCAAGGTTCCCGATATCAGAAACAAGGAGAGGGGGAAGAATAATTACACAAAGTGGAACAATAGTCACATATCTAATGATCAAGGGATAAAGAACTGGGAGGATAATACTCCCACACTACACAGTTCATTAAATGTAGAGACAGAAATGGTGGAGTAAGGCACAAACCATCAGGACAGAAATAAACAAGGGCGATGATATATTGTAAAGTATAAAAAGCAATCTTTAAAAAGATCACCTTGGCATTCAGAGCACATTCTAGTGGTGCGAGACATGGACCTTCACCATTGGAAAACAGTCTTGTGTGATACAGAGAAGGTGAGAGTTGAAACTATTTGCGAATTCCACCCAACCCTGCCCTTTGCTGCAAGTCAATCATGGCGGCGCTGGAGAACCATTGGAAAGTGATAAGAAAGGTAATGGCAAGACAAATAGGAAATGTTTCATAGAAAGCTGAGCCCTTTACTGCCCGTGTACTTTATCAATGGAGTTGGGCTCATGCATCAACATAGGGAGGCTTTTTGAAAATATTCTCTACTAATTTCTCCTGATTATCAGCAATGGGTTCTGCTCAATAATTCCACTGCCTGTGGATTCTCTTCTCATTATTTTTTGCAGGCTCAGACAAGGCAGGACAAGCAATGTTCATCAGACTGGAGATTTTGAGGAAAACTGTGACAGTTCTGGGTTTTTGACTAATATTGGGTCTTCCTTAACACCAATAATCCTGAAAGGAAACAGTCCGCAGTGTTAGTTTAGAAGTGGTGTATTCACATCATATTTACAGGACAAAAGCATGGTGGCTTCTCATGTAAAGAGTAAACAAAACTACTTGGCTGCATCATACATATGTCCCATCTGCAGTTTGTGCATACAGATTCCTTACACACATATATACAGTATATACATATATATACACAGACAAGATATGCATGTCATAATGATATTCTGAATGGTTTTCAATTGATTATTTATACATAGTTCAGCTTAGTGCAATTTATTTCCTTGTGGAACTGGAGAAACAGGCAAATGTAGAGCGGACAGTAGGTTTGGGAAGGTCTCTTGGGATGAATGCAGAAGATACATTCATTTATATATATATAATATATTGCTGTTTCACTGCTCTCCATTGGCAGTAGGTCTGTTGAGGTAAGAAACTACCCTAAATATTCAGGAAAAAGCCAGGGCGGTCAGAGCTGTCTCCATTTGCCGACTTTGTCAATATAAGCTCTGAGGCCAAGGACCTACTAGAAACTGTGTCTCACTTACTCTATGTAATGTTGCATATTTATATTTATTGCTGTGTTTGTTTACCCTGCTGCCTATTGATTTAATGTACTATATTAATTGCAGAGCTCCGTATACACGTTGCCCGGCATAAAGACATACCTACATATATTGGCAGTGAAGAGGTATCATCACCTGCAATAAAATGAACGGAGGATTAATATATTTTACGAGTTCTAAAATGAGCTTCTCCACCCATAAAATGACATAGATCAGCCAAAAGACAATTGCATTGAACCTATAGGAGGAGTTAAGGCAAATTTCTGTTTATGTCTCACCAGGAAAACCATGGGGGTAGCAAACAGGGTGTTTAGCTTCTGAGAGACTTCAGGTGGACAGTTGGTTAAATGCAGGCAGGTGGGTATTTGGCCAGCCACATTTGGCACAATCTAATTGGTTCCTTGAGGAGAACAAATGCTGTTGAACCTATTGGCTTGATACAAGTTGGATGTGCCCAGTGGAAGGCACCTTGCTCTATGATTGTTTGTTTTTAAGAAGTTTTGGTAGAACCGGTACCATGAAGTGCAACATTTGGCCAGGGTTCTACTTAGCTCATCAGAAGATTTGAAGAACATTGCTGTATCTAAGATAAAAAATACATATTCATACCCAACTCTCATGCTAACTAACCCTCAAGCTCAGCTTTCAGAAGAAACTAGAGCCGACAGGTATATTTAAAAACATTGACCATAACATGCTTTCTGTCTAGGACCCATCAAGTGCAATTCATTGCTAGATTCAGTGGATTAGTTGTAACCAAAGTGCTTGTACCAATAAGATGCCTGAACTACCAATATCCTATTTTATTGACTTTTCTGGTGATTGATCCCATAATGGCAACTTTGCTCATACAAATATCGGTACAAGGGAAGATGCCATGGGTTTAATGGTTGACATTAACATTATTTAAGTAATATCCAGTTAGTGTTACGTTACCAAGGAGGAAGAGGAACTGGCAGTTAAAGGAAAGTGTGTGGCACCTGTGCATGACAAATGCTAGTTAGACTTTCAGTCATGGCAAGTCTTCTTCCCATAAGACAATTTTGCTGTTGGCTCCAATAAATTCTAGTTGTGCTGCTGGTTTCTGTTAACAAAACTTCTCAAAGAGACCACCCCGTTCCACCGTGCTTCTTGTATAAGCTTTCATTGGCATTCGTCTATCCAAATTGACATTTAGAATTGTCTGAGAAGCCTTCGGAAGTCATTTCCCAGCCTCTACCTTGCAGAAACCACACATGGGAACTGTATGCATGGACTAAATCTACATGTAGTATGACAGATACACATAATATACACAATATGCAACAGTTGCGTTCGTCATATCAAGAAAGACAGGGAAAAACAAATATTTTAAGCCCTGCCTTTACTGTAAATCAATAAAAATACTTAAAAGTACAAATATTTACAGATATAAATAACGCAGGAAGGGAGAAATGTGAAAAGTAGGACATTATTCTGTTATTATAGCCTAGCGAGTCCCTCTTCCAGCTGGTATTGCAGCAGGGCAAGCCACAGAGGGAGAGTACATATATGAATGAACGGCAAGAGGAGTTTTGGCAATAAGCCGTCTTAAAGGTTCAGCTTGTTGTTTTTTTTCTTTATTTTTATATTTGTAATAGCACCCTTTTTCTCAACAAAGGCACATCTCACCTACCCAACTGGCCGGTCATTAGGTTGAAATGAAATATACCCCACAGATATAAAGTGCCTTCTATCTTCCATTTATTTGTCTTTATAAATATCAAAGAGCTGACATATTGCCCCCCCCTTGGCCAAGTGATTACTCTTGAGGAACAATGTCTCATATGAGGCAAGAAGTATGAAAGGTTCTATCTATATGGGAAAAACATCTAGTTTTGGCATGTTTGTGGAAAACAAATGGAAGATTATTGCAGTTTACAAACATGGGCATGTTTTACCTTTAAGGCACTCAGGAGATAATGTTGTCAAGAGGAGTTCACCCCATGGCATTGGCCACTATGTAGAATAGATCACCTGACACTTATTATTTTGGGTCTCATGTCTGGCCAGGTTGTTGAAACAGCAGAGACCTTATTGGCATTCTCATTTGGCATTTGTTTTTCAGATGTCTTTGAAGAGGAGAGTTTGATAATACACAAATGTTCATTTGCTTAGCCAAGAAGCCAGATGCACCATATTTTGCCTCCCAGTTAATGAAGGTCTGACAGAGGATTCTTTTTGAGAAATGGAGACATTTCCCCTGTTTTTGTCGTAAAAAGTTTAAAGCAGAGAAGTTAACACCCCCCCCCAACTAGACGGTTAAATCTCCTTTGACGAGTAACCTGGAAGATTTGCTACTATTAGATGAGCTGGGAACCACCTTGAGCTTGTAGGTTGTGCTTTGAGAGTATGGGATGGAGAGCCGGTGTCCATCAGATCTTCGGATTTCCCTGTGGTCCCGTGTTTGATTTTGGAGCAGGAAATGATTGGTCATCTCATGCTCCCGGTTAGACCAGTTGTCCCTTTCATAGGCTGGAGGCGGGCTTGGGCCATCAGCTTCCACCGACCTACACTTTCCCTTTAGCAAAATGTGCAGAAGTTCACACACGCTAAGAAAGGCAGAGATGACGCCCACCACAAAGTAAAATTGAAGGAAAATTGTCTTTTCCGTGGGCCTTGATACAAAGCAATCCACAGTATGCGTGCAGGGAGCACGTTGGCAAAGATATTGAGCGTCCACCCTAAACCCATAGAGAAGCCACTGTCCGACAAGAAATCCAATCTCTGCTAAAATCCTCATAACCACATTGGCGATATAAAAGGTACGTATGTGGCGCCCGCGCTGCTCTGGCCTTGTTTTTGACCTCACGGTAGCCTGCTGTATGACTCTTGCGGATTCCTCCTCTTCGGCGTCTCTTCCCATCTTCGAATTCTGATGCATGGAGTAAATGACAAAAAGTACAGCTGGGGCCGATAACAGCACAATGTGAAAAACCCAAAATCGATAGTGGGAGATGGGGAAGGCACGGTCGTAGCAGACCTGTCTGCAACCCGGCTGCATGGTGTTACACACAAACTCTTCTTGCTCGTCTTCAAACATATCACTCCCAACCGTGGCCAAGATAAGGATGCGGAATATCAGCATAACCACCAGCCAGAAACGTCCCACCATAGGAGAGTGCTCCTGCACTGCATCCAGCAACGAGCTTAGGAAGCCCCACTCCCCCATGTCTTCTCTCTTCCTGTAAACTTGTTCTGTTGGGGAACAGATGACTTGTTAGGTTTTAATAAGAAAATCAATAAGAAAATCCTTATTTTCAGCTAATGAAACAGATACACTCAGGTTATATGTTGATGCATGCGTGTGGTTAAAGGGATACTGTCATTTCGAAATGAATCAGTTAATAGTGCTGCTCCAGCAGAATTCTGCACTGAAATCCATTTCTCAAAAGAGCAAACAGATTTTTTTATATTTAATTTTGAAATCTGACATGGGGCTAGACATTTTGTCAATTTCCCAGCTGCCCCTGGTCATGTGACTTGTGCCTGCACTTTAGGAGAGAGATGTTTTCTGGCAGGCTGCTGTTTTTCCTTCTCAATGTAACTGAATGTGTCTCAGTGGGACCTGGATTTTACTAATTGAGTGCTGTTCTTAGATCTACCAGGCAGCTGTTATCTTGTGTTAGGGAGCTGCTATCTGGTTACCTTCCCATTGCTCTTTTGTTTGGCTGCTGGGGGGGAAAAGGGGGGGTGGTGATCAGTCCAACTTGCAGTACAGCAGTAAAGAGTGATTGAAGTTTATCAGAGCACAAGTCACATGACTTGGGGCAGCTGGGAAATCGACAATATGTCTAGCTCCATTTCAGATTTCAAAATTGAATATAAAAAAATCTGTTTGCTCTTTTGAGAAATGGATTTCCGTGCAGAATTCTGCTGGAGCAGCACTATTAACTGATTCATTTTGAATTTTTTTTTTTTTTTCCCATGACAGTATCCCTTTAATAAAAAACGAAGTTATGGGTTGGGTGCCATTTTCCTTATCATAAGAAAAAGTCTTCTCTACGAAACCTTTTTAAAAAAGGGTAGATTATTGCACCCATTTGCAATATTTTACAGGCGCTGCAGATTCTAAGCAACTTTCCCACATACCGTATATACCCCCAAAATATGCTGAAAAACTCGGCTTATATTCGGGTCAAGCGCATAAACCGTCGCCGGCGCCTAAGAATAGTCGCCAGCACCTAAGAATAGTCGCCGGCGTCCAAGAATAGTCGCCGACGTCCAAGAATGGTCGTCGGCATACGAAAACGAGACACAGTCACCTCCAATGGGAGCAGAAACCCTAAATTTTTTGATTGAAACTTACCAGAAGCCGCTGCATTTCTCACCCTAGGCTTATACTCGAGTCAATAAGCTTTCCCAGTTTTTGGAGGTAAAATTAGGTACCTCGGCTTATACTAGGGACAGCTAATACTCGAGTATATATGGTAAATACATTACAAACCACCGAGCTCTGTTTCTTGATTCTCCTTCTCCAGGAGTCGGTTAATCCCACTGTGATCGTCTTGGCATTGGAGAAGAGCTGACCATTGAATCAGTCGCACGTTCACCCTGCAGGAGTCGATGGAATTCCATGTGTCCAATGTGTTTTATGTTCTATCCCATAATGATAAAGCCACTGGGGTCCCTAAGGAAATCTGGAAGGGATTTAGGAGACTATGGGCCGCAGTAGAGAGAACAGAGAAGGACGGACAGATTCTGCTTCCCATTGGATTAACACTTTAAGTAACAATTGCATTTCCTTCCAATAGTTGAACTGTGGCTCATTTATTTATGAGAATGGAAGGAAGCTTAGTTGACGCTGAAGAGAAACATAGTCATGACTTTTACATTTCTAACTATATTTAATGATAGCGATTTGAATGTGTAACTACTGTCTATGAAAGCTGAACCTCTAATGACATGGATTATTAAGGCTCAACATTATAATTCGGCACATTATTCATGGGGTGATGAGAGTATCCGTCCCAGGGAATCTGCTGCTAATTGTAGAACTATGTGTTAATCATCACTCAAGGAAGTTTTATTGAGATTCCTCCCTGATTCTAAAGTATATCCAACACTACTCATTAGTAATAGCACAACCTAAGAATAAAGACATTACAATTAAGGATTCTATTAAAACTGGGCGCGTGAGAACACTTTAAGGGCAGAGACACACACTCAGATTCACGGAGATTTCGTTGTCCGGCGATAAATCATCTCTTTTTCGAGGCGACTAATCTCCCCGAACTGCCTCCCGTCAGCTAGAATAGACATCTCAGGCGGGATGGCAGTCGGAGCTCTTCGTTTTCCGAAGTCGCACAAAGTTTCCTTGTAAGGTTACCCGAGTGCCATCCCACCGGTGATTTACATTCTAGCTGACGGGAGGCAGTTCTGGGAGATTAGTCGCCCGAAGAAGAGGAGATTTGTCGCCGGGTGACTAATCTCCTTGAATCTGAGCGTGTGCCCTGACCCTAAATCGCCAGCGGAATGACCGCTTCATTTTCCAAAGTCACCCCACAAACTTCGGAAAACGAATCGATCCGAGTGCCATCCAGCTGTCGATTTAGATTGTAGCCGGCGGGAGGCAGTTTGGGGACATTAGTTGCCCCAAAGAAGAAATTTATCGCTAGAATCTCCCTGAATCTGAGCTTGAGTCTCTGCTCTAAAGGCATGAAAATATAACATACAAATACAGGCATGGGGTCTGTTATCCAGAAAGCTTCAAATTACCGAAAGTAGACTCCATTTTATCCAAATAATACACATTTTTAAAAATGTTTTCCTTTTTCTGTGTAATAATAAAACAGTCGCTTGTACTTGATCCCAACTAAGATATAATTAATCCTTATTGGAAGCAAAACCAGTCTATTGGCTTTATTTCATGTTTATATGATTTTCTAGTAGACTTAAGGTATGAAGATCCAAATTACAGAAAGATTTGTTATCCATAAAAGCATTCATACCATGTACTTGATCCCAACTAAGATATAATTAATCCTTATTGGAAGCAAAACCAGTCTATTGGCTTTATTTCATGTTTATATGATTTTCTAGTAGATTTAAGGTATGAAGATCCAAATTACAGAAAGATCTATAATCCGGGAAACCCCAGGTCGCAAGCATTCTGGATAACAGGTCCCATACCTGCACTTGACCTCAAATAAGATATAATTAATCCTTATTGGAGGCAAAACCAGCCTATTGGCTTTATTTCATGTTTATATGATTTTCTAGTAGACTTAAGGTATGAAGACCCAAATTATAGAATGATCTATTATCTGGAAACCCTAAGGTCCCAAGTATTCTGGATAACAGGTCCCATACCTGTACCTTGTACTTGATCCCAATTAAGATATAATTAATCCTTATTGGAAGCAAAACCAGCCTATTGGCTTTATTTCATGTTTATATGATTTTCTAGAAAACTTAGGGCATGAAGACCCAAATTATAGAATGATCTATTATCTGGAAACCCTCAGGTCCCAAGTATTCTGGATAACAGGTCCCATACCTGTACCTTGTACTTGATCCCAACTAAGATATAATTAATTCTTATTGGAAGCAGAACCAGCCTATTGGCTTTATTTCATGTTTATATGATTTTCTAATATACTTAAGATATGGAGATCCAAATTACAGAAAGATCCATTATCCAGAAACCCCCAGGTCCCGAGCATTCTGGATAACAGGTCCCATACCTGTATTGCAATTATTTTCATTAAACTACCCCCCGAAAAAAGACATTTTAGGTAAGTGGGCATCCCTTATATAAAATGATCCAGATATTAAATGTATTACACATTTTGGATGGCTAGTTAGTGACACTGGTTCACTGCTTCTTTTCTAGAAATGTATTTATACTCAGTATAGATCTGTATGGACAAAAGCTGGTCCATTGCTCATCCATCAGTGTCCAGGCTTTACGGTTCCCCGGAGTCGCATGTGAGGCTGCAGGGCAATCGATCTTGCAGACAACATACCTGCGCGCACATTAATGGGACTGGAAATAGAAATGAATTATTGTGGGCGAGTGTTTTGTACAGGTAATTAAGCTTCTGCCATAATAGCCAAGGAGGGAATACTTTAAAGGCTCAATTAAAATATTTGTCAGTTTGTTCATTTGAAGGATTGGCCTGTCAGTGCTGCTGCTGCTGTTGTTGGACCTGGCAGTTAGAACAGGGACGGCTGACATTTAGTTGACACTAGACATAAGCGCAAATAAGGGAGGCGAGGCTGCTGCATCGTTTACCTTCATCCGTTTCTACATTCGCTGTAGGTGAATCATCATTAGACAATAACCCTAAATTACAGTTTAAATAATATACAGGTATGGGACCTGTTACCCAGAATGCTCGGGACCTGGGGTTTTCCGGATAATGGATCTTTCCGTAACTTGGGTCTTGATGCCTTAAGTCTACTAGAAATTCATATAAACATGAAATAAAGCCAATAGGCTGGTTTTGCTTCCAATAAGGATTAACTATATCTTAGTTGGGATCAAGTACAAGCGACTGTTTTATTATTACACAGAAAAAGGAAATCGTTTTTAAAAATTTGAATTATTTGGATAAAATTGAGTCTATGGGAGACAGCCATTCCATAATTCGGAGGTTTCTGGATATCGGGTTTAGGATAAGGGATCCTATACCTGTACTTGGTATTGCTGACAACCTTGGATTATGTCTAATTCCAGAAAGCAAAGGGTTACAGGAAAAGCATTTTTGTTTAGGCACGTAACAATGATTTCCTATAGACTCCGTTTTATCCAAATGATTTCCATTTTATCTCTAATTATAAAACAGTCGCTTGTGCTGCATGAACCCATATTGGAGGCAAATAAAATCTGGGTTTATTTCATGTTTAAATCATTTTTAGGTAGGGAGACTCAACCATCCCTTATCTAGAAAACCACATGTCTCAGGCATTCTGGATTACAGATCACATACCTGCATTTATAATTGTTGCAAACCATGTATTTTAGGATGCTTGGGACCTGGGGTTTTCGGGATAAGGGGATCTTTCTGTAATGTGGATCCTAAAAAAGCATGTAAACATTTAATAAACCCAATAGGCTGTTTTTGCTTCCAATAAAGATTAATTAAATCTTAGTTGGGATCAAGTACAGGTATAGGACCTGTTATCCAGAATGCTTGAGACCTGGGGTTTTCTGGATTATGGATCTTTCCATAATGTGGAATTCATAACTTAAGTCTACTAGAAAATCATATAAACATGAAATAAAGCCAATAGGCTGGTTTTGCTTCCAATAAGGATTAATTATATCTTAGTTGGGATCAAGTACAAGGCACAGGTATGGGACCTGTTATTCAGAATGCTTTTATGGATAACAAATCTTTCTGTAATTTGGATCTTCGTACCTTCAATCTACTAGAAAGTGATATAAACATGAAATAAAGTCTTGTTCTGCTTCCAATAAGGATTAATTATATCTTAGTTGGGATCAAGTACAAGGTACTGGTATGGGACCTGTTATCCAGAATGCTCAGGACCTGTGGCTTTTCAGATAATGGATCCATAATTCGGATCTTCATACCTTAAGTTTACTAGAAAATCATATAAACATGAAATAAAGCCAATAGGCTGGTTTTGCCTCCAATAAGGAATAATTATATCTTAGTTGGGATCAAGTACAAGCGACTGTTTTATTATTAAAAAGAAATAATTTTATTTGGATAAAACGGAGTCTATAGGAGACAGCCTTCCTGCGATTCAGAGTTTTGTGGATAACGGATACATTAACCCTTTCCCTACTGTTTGCAATTATGTTAACGTGTTGATGTTATAGACGATACTTGGGGGTTGATTTATTATACTGCAAAGTTCAAGTTTGGGGGATTCGATTAAAAAAAGTGAGTTCTCTAATTTCTTTCTTTTTTTAACCTCGATTGGGATTTTTTTTTTCTTACTATAAAAAAAAAAAAAAACAATAGTTGGGACAAAAAAATCGGACGCAAGAAAAGACGAGTGAATGAGAAAGAACTCACTGGCGTCTCTTGTCCCAAAGTGGAACCTCGCAGCAATCAGCCCCGATGTATTTAAGATAAATAGGTGACAATATGAAATACATATCAGTATTAGTATAACAGTATCAGTATCTACAGTATTTATATATATATATATAATACACAAAAGCCATGAATATCTTGTAAATTATATCCTTATAAACGGTGAGTTGTGATGTCATCAGTTATAAACGGTGAGTTCTGATGTCATTTCTGTCACATGACTCACTGAAACTTGTGTATTATAATAAATAAAGTACCCCCAGTTGTAAAATATGAGGATATTAGAAGTTACCACAGAGTTCCATGACCTTCGGCCTTGTGTCTATATATGGTCATGAAACTCCTTGGTAACTTATAATATACTTATATTTTTCAAGAGGGGCTACTTTATTCACTATATATATATATATATAAAAATCCAAAATAAAGGTACACACGGGGAACCTTTAAAAAGTTATTAAAAATCCATCATTTTATTTAAAACATTAAAAACAGGAGGTCAGCGTTTCTAAGACCTTTTTCAAGACCACTCCAAAACAGACCGAAACGTTGACCTCCTGTTTTTAATGTATTAAATAAAATGATGGATTTTTGATAACTTTTTAAAGGTTCCCCCGTGTGCACCTTTATTTTGGATTATTTTGTATTGTTGGTCAAGGTGTGCTGAACATATTGGGACTATTTATATATATTATTATTATTATTCCGTTTCAGTCTTCTTTTGTCAAAGGTCTCAAGGAAGAGGGAACCGTTGGAATAATAAACGTTATCTCTTTTGCTTTACATGATATTGTATATGACTTTTGTGCAGTGTGCAGCAATTGAGCAGATGTTGGGGCGCAGAGTAGATTGTATCCCTGAGGAAGAGCGTGGAGCTGCGGCGAATGAATGGGATTGTGGGATGCAGTGGATTTCTCCAGGGAACAGTTTTTGAATGATTTCTAGAGGCAATTGGAATGATTGTGTTGGTTCTCTTTGGGTCCTGGTGTGTGTTTGTTGATATTTGCTGGGGCTGCAGTTCCCTGTTTGGTTGTTATGCAGAGGTTAAACTGGAAACCTTTAAGTGCGTATTTTAGGCATAAATTAGACGTCAGTGTCACAGATACAGTAATTACAGGCAGAGCTTTTCTATTGCACATTTCTCTGGGGAAATTAAATAAATCTGGCTGTAAAAATAAAAAGGTGATTGTGGCAATTTGTTATTATTTCCTTCCGTGTCCCCCTCACGGCCATATAGTCTATCAGTCATGGCTAAGCAGTTAACCCCTTGTGTCCATAGTGCAGGCAGGCAGGGGTTAACGCCAGAGCCTCCCTCCAGCTCTCTCTCTGGGGCAGACAGATAAAGGATAAGGATGTCTGTATTTAGCACATACCTCTCAACTGGACTGTACAGACATCAGACACAGGTCTGTCCTCTTGGACTCAGGGAGGGGACAGAGGCACGTCTGCTGCAAACACAACAAGCGCCGGCGCTCACGGGGTTAAACGGCACCCGAGATTCCATCACTGCTGGATCCGATCAGATACAATAAGACACATGAGGAGGAGGAGGGGAATCTAAAGGGGAAACAAAAGCCTCGAATCATTAGTCTGTATGTCAGCTCCTCTGCACAGTTATAGGGGATATACAGTATATAAGCAATAGGGTATATATTTATATTAAATACACCATTGCTCCTCACACTCCTGACTTGCCCAATATCAGCACAGACCTTTACACCTATAGAATGTGCTTCTAATACACAAGCCATAGGACATCATGTTGCCACTGCCACACATATCACACACACATCTTCCACTTTTTGGTAAGCCACATTTATTGAGTACCTACCTCCCATCTGTTCTTTATACAAACTCCTACACGTCCCTCATTTTGTCACAACAAACAGACTCTGGGGTCACTGGGAACCTCCTCCTGATCCACAGACACCACGTACCAAACTGTCACCTCCAGGTAACACACAGCGTATGCCACTCACCTGCTGACTCCTCCCAGTACCTGACACTTATGTCCCAGCTCCTCCTACAAGTTTGTTACTCCCTGTTACTCCTAATACACACGTCAGGAACCTCATCCCCTTGTCCTGTCACTCAGTGTTAATAAGCAAAGCCCAGGGATTTCCTTATCTCACCTGCTCCTCATATAAACACCAGCCTTACCTTTCACTCCTACGTCATCAGCCTCCGGTAAATACACAGAGAGCAGGTCTTGTCCCTTTCCTCACCCTAATACACAGGCATTAGACAGTCTATAATTATACCACCCCTAATACAAAGCCATTGGAGATCACACCTTGTTATACACAGATACACAGGCCTCCTATTGGGAAATGTACCAATCAGCTCATGTCAATACCCAGGACCATCAGCCAAACTACACACACTCCCAACCTCCAAACTGACTGTATAAAACATCATTCTCTTAATAAACACACATCAAACTTCCACCTATATCCAGTGATGTCCACACATTTGGGACACAAGCCTCTTACTAACTCCTCATATTACACCCCCCACTTATCAAATCACCCTAATAACAAGAGATCGGACATAAATGTAATCTCTAAATAGTCCTATTTCATACACAGACTTCAGGTCATACAGTCCTTCTCCTAATCCTCACACACCTGGATTCCTACCTGCTCCCAGTACATATCAGGACACATTGCTTAAAGCCATAGGACGGGCAGACACACATCTTGGCAACATATTTAGAGCACATGGGCCAGTGACTAGAGCTTTGGGCTTATAGTCTAAGAGACGCAGCAGCAGCCGCG
This sequence comes from Xenopus laevis, assembly GCF_017654675.1. Classification (NCBI taxonomy): domain Eukaryota; kingdom Metazoa; phylum Chordata; class Amphibia; order Anura; family Pipidae; genus Xenopus; species Xenopus laevis. The sequence goes on along the minus strand of NC_054388.1, from coordinate 1,420,418 downwards.
CAGGAATGCAGATTTGACAATACAGAAACCAGCGCTGCATGACACGCGCCCTGATGCACAGCAATAGCCTCTCCCTGACAATCCATAGGCAGGAGATCATGGAATGGTAGAGAAACCCAACAATACGCAGCCCAGTATTACACAGACAGCCCAGCATTAAACAGACACCCCAGCTTTGGACAGACAGCCCAGCATTAGACAGACAGCCCAGCATTGGACAGACAGCCCAGCATTAGACAGACAGCCCAGCATTGGACAGACAGCCCAACATTAGACAGACAGCCCAGCATTAGACAGACAGCCCAGCATTAGACAGACAGCCCAGCTTTAGATAGACAGCCCAGCTTTAGATAGACAGCCCATCATTAGATAGACAGCCCAGCTTTAGATAGACAGCCCATCATTAGATAGACAGCCCAGCATTGGACAGACAGCCCAGCATTGGACAGATAGACAGCCCAGCATTGGACAGACAGCCCAGCATTGGACAGACAGACAGCCCAGCATTAGACAGACATCCCAACATCCGAGGAGCATCAGCATCCAATGTGTAATTGTAGTAGATTGCAATTGTACCTGCTGGAGAACATGGAATGACCTGTCTTCTTCTCGTCTCAGCTCTGTGAGTGACACATCCCCGAGTGGATCGCCATCAGGCTCCGCGAGCTGCTTTCACTTCATTTTCCCTGGAAGGTTTCAGGCTGAGGGAATATTTAGGCTCTGCTTGCTCCTCCTTCTCTTAAAGTGATAGTAGCAGTCGCTCTGCAATGCATATAGAATAGAGCACCAGTGAGGCTCAACCACCTCCCACAGCAAATCCCTGTGTGTAAATCCCTGCACCACTGGCAATGTATAATCATCACACTCACCTACAGGCTCTGAGTAAAGATGTTTCACCTCACATTCCAAGCCCCATCTCCAGATTCTCTCCAAATTCTCTCCACTCTCAGCCACTGGGCTCCTCTACTGGTCTGAAACTTTCTTCTGCCCTACTGAGCTCATCACACGCCCACAGGACTTCCCACCTGAGCAGCTCTCCACCAATGGAATCCATTACCCGCAGGACCCCTCTGCCCCTTTAAATGTTCCCTTTAAACTCACCTCTTCCATGAAAACCAAATAAACTGACATAGGGAATATCTCCCGGCAAGTCACATTAGACTGACCCTCTCTCTAACTTACACTTGCTTCCCCCACAGCACTTTATACCTTGTCTGTCAATTATCCCAACCTATAGATTGTCATCCCTTATCCCTACAGGTGCCGGATCTTTTATTCAGAAATCTGTTATACAGAAAGCTCAAACTTATGGATCTCCCATAGACTTCAAGAGATGATTTGAATCTGTAAAAATAATTTCTCTATAATAATAAAACAGTACCTTGTACTTGACCCCAACTAAGATGCTTTTAACCCTTATTGGAGGAAAAACAATCTTATTGTTTAAATTCCCGAACATGAAAGGTAACGTTTATTTATACTGTAAAAGGCAGAAATCCTTAATTCTATCTAGAAGCTGATGCTACTGCCCAATATGTTGATGATAGGAATTTAGGAGGCAACGTTCACATCTTAATGTACGACTGTTTGAACTGTGTTTTAAATCTTGAGTGTATCAATCACATTACTACACGAATTTGTATGTACAAGTTTTATTCCAAGCTCTGTTATGGTAACTCAACTACATTTACAGAATTTACTTTGTTTTATGTTTGACGTGTTATAAAACAATAAAAATTTTACCTTTAAAAAAAAAATTTGGTGCTGATGCGTCCAAATTTGATGCAGCACGCATGGAATTTAAGCGCCGCACCCAGTTCACGCCCCTGTGGTCCTTAAAAAAAATGAGGGCTTTACACTGGTCCCTGGGGCAAAAAGGGTTGAGGACCGCTGAGTAGATAATACATAGACACCTGCTGAAATGAGAATAGATCTTAAATACATTCAGAGTCGGACTGGCCCACTGGGATACCAGGAAAAGGCCCGGTGGGCCCAGGTGTCAGTGGCCCCTCATGCTGCTAAATATTTGGCTTATTACTTGGTCATTCCCTATATAGATAGAATAATAGATTATAGTATGTAAAGAAAAGAGACTCTAAAATAGAGGTTGAGTGAGGAGAGGAAGAATAATAATACTGAGAGTGGCCCTGGTCTAAGGTTTTTGGGTGGGCCCCTGGTGTCCCAGTCCGACACTGAATACATTTATCTCAGTGTTTAGCAGGTCTGTATGGCAGGTCTGGACTGAGAATTAAAATAGGCCCTGGCATTTCAGGTACACAGAGGCCCAATCAGCCCACACAGAGGCCCACCCAGCCCCCACCAGCCCACTAAATAGTCTTTCTATGGCACCTTATAGCAGCCCCTCTGGCATTTGCCACAACCCACAGATTGCCAGTCCGGGCCTGCTGTATGGGATCCCATTTGGGTGGATTTCAGCTAGAAAATGCCCTCTCACAAGTAGGATGGGTGTAAATCATGTGACATGAGCCAAAGAGCAATGGTGCAGTGCAATTCTGGGTCTTCATCAGCGACGATCCTCATTGATTTCAAAGGAAATCACTTAAACTTGCGGCTGTTCTCACACCGGGCCTTTTCCTATAGGGATTGTTCTGCTGACAAGAATCAGCTCATACCGCCTGCTGGGCTTGGGAATCAATATATAATAAACATGCAGAAATATAGGGACACATTAAATGAGGTGGGAACACAAATGCTGTTAAATAATATTTGCACAAATCGCCCAGGCTAAACTCCCTCTGCATCGCTGATCACTGTATTGGGGTGTCCCAGCCTCAATGCAGAGGAATGTCCGGGGGTTGGCACATAATGTTAATATATCACCGATCAGCCGTGTTCCTATGGAGGCAACAGGACACAAATACTTTTGAGAAAGATTCGTACAGATACTGGAAATATAATATTTATGGCAGATCAAAGGTTCCAGGATGTTTGTGGGTTGATAATGGAGATGCACCGAATACAGGTTTCGGTTCGCGATTCGGCAATTTTCAGCACGATTTGGATACGGCTGAATCCTTCTGCCTGTCTGAACTGAATCCTAATTTGCATATGCAAATTAGGGGCAGGAGGGAAATCGCATGACTTTTTGTCACAAAACAAGGAAGTAAAAAATGTTTTCCCCTTCCCACCCCTAATTTGCATTTGGTTCAGTATTCGGCTGAATCCTTTGCGGAGGATTCGGGGGTTCAGCCGAATCCAAAATAGTGGATTTGGTGCATCCCTAGTTGATAACTGAACTGTTCCCAGTTCTTGCTCTCGTTCCCCATCTCTGAGCTCTCCCCATTCCCATCTATTTCCTCACCTCCCATGTCTCTCCTTGGCCTTTGTCAGCCTCCCAGCTTGATTCCTTCTGAAGAGCTACTGGGAACTTGTGATAACACAAGCGCTGGAACTCTAAGTCTCTCCTGGAAGGGCCTGTGCCAAGATTCCACTTCAACGGATGTTTTGGATATTAGAGAGTCAACATCTCTGTAAACAAGAACATGATACTTTGGAGCAGATGGAGAGGTTATGGACAATATCTATGTAAAAAGGACGGAGATCCAAAATGGTTTATAATGGTAATAATAGGACACTGTAGTCTTTGATAACATGGATGTTGTTAGAGACAAGGACTCCAGAAATGTATATATATATATATATAACAAAAGCTAGGGATGTCAAGCCTGCAATTTTTGCTAAGCTACAACTTGTAGTAAGTTAACAGATTTTGGTTGCTGGAAATAGAGGCAATACAGAGGTGGTTACAGGCAATACTCCAGTCATTACAGGAAATTAATATTGGCCCCTTGTGGAACCCTGGAGCTTCCTCCACCACTTTGGGGTTCCCCATAGATACACTTGCACAAGATTTAGAACATAAGGAGCCTATTCTACGTAGTTTTTGCTGTAGAACCTATCAAGGGTTGCCTTGCCGTCATCAGGGCTCAACTGGGCACCAGCTCTTGTGGCCCTCGCCGGCCCAGACCCACTCCCTGCCTCAACCTGTCATTGCTCCCCTGACCTCCCTCTCCTGCCCCGGTCGCCAAAATTAAAAGGGGGTCTGGAGGCGGTTTGTGGCAGGGGCCCCTAAGACAGCAGCCCTGGTGGGCCCCATTTCATTTTCCATAAGCAGAATGGATCATTAAAAATCAAAGACTTAAAAGGGGCGAAACCGTTTCCTAAGTCATGAAACAATTTTTATGGTACCAACATTTTATACAGGGCTTCGTTGTTTCTTTAGCCATGAAGGTTCGTTTACATTGTTGTATAAATATATGTTTTCATTAACACAAACCAGAATGGTGTCAGTGGAAAGCCAGGCCCATAAACTCTGTTATCCTGAATGTATAAAATGTGCTTGAAGTCTAGATGTTCACAGGCAATTAGGTATTAACAGGCGGTAAGGATGTTATTTTGTGCTGTGGAAAGAAAGACATTGTATAAAGCTGGAACTAGTTGCACAGGTTGGCACTGTAAACTGTAGTTTATACCCATATTTTGACCTCTTTTGGTGAAGTCCTTTTTGGGTTCAAGTCTTTTCTGTAGATCCAGAAGTGTTCTGTTCAGCAGATAATGGTGACTCCAGTCTTCTCCATCCACCAAGGTACTGTCTTCTTGTAATGAAAGCATTTAGACAGTTTAAGAATCTATTGTGTCCCCTCTTCAGTAAGGCAAGTTCTGTGCTCCAATTCTTACAAATTGAGACCTGGAAGGGAGGATCCACAGGCCTAATCTAGCCAAGTCTTAATCTGTTAAGAGGTATGGAAAGTCAATTGTCCAATATTCTAATTCTGGTTTTTGGGCATTTCAGTCTATAGTTTGCCATAGATATTAATAGATCGGGGCTTTAGGTATATAGGTAGAAGCATATTTCCAGATGGAGGAAGCAGAGTCTGTGTTGAGCAATTTCAATATATCTTGGCAGAATTGGTCAACTTGGGGCCATAAGTTTAATTTGCTGTAGGGCCCAATAAATACTACTGTGTAAGGTATTTCCCAGCCCTGAGAAGCTCTCCAAAACTCTTGCTAATCATTTTATCATGTTCTATTATGATTGTATTATGATGTATTCAGGATTCGATTAGATTGGGAAGACGGAATCCATCATAATATTCAATCTGTTACAGCTGTTCAACAAAAGAGGTAATTCTTTTAATTGGATGGATAGGGAGAGCGATGATCAAGATAGGGTAACTCAGGATAAGCAATGTAGCCACAGGAACTGGCAATCAAACTGGAAAAAAAAGAGAAAAGCCACAGGATCCATACTGTAGCAGGTAACAGGTAATCCTGGGAAAACCCCATTCTATTGTACAGAACACCTTCTGAATTAAATATGATCTCATTTTTCTAAAATTAAATATGTGAGTGTCATTGTCCTTTAAGGGCCTGATGAAGTTTCCAGTGCTGAGACCCTTAAAAATGCATCTGTCTTATTTCTCCATGATCTCACGTGTTGGGATTGTACAAGCTGCCATTTCCTCGCAGATACTGGAGCCGTCAAACGCTGCTTTTCCCATCTCTCGAAATGATCTTTTGCGTGTTGCAAAGAAGGGACTAACAGGTCAAAGACAAAGAGAGAAAAAGGGGGGATTCCAGTTTGTTGTACAGTGGGAAATTGAACTTCAATCCACTTGCCAAGAATATGGACAAACCCCAAAACACTAAGAATAAAGAGAAGAGAAGAAGCAGTAACTGCGTCTGCCAGGAGGTGACCAATTCATGTATTCTTAAAGGGATACTGTCATGGGAAAAAAAATTTTTTTCAAAATGAATTAGTTAATAGTGCTGCTCCAGCAGAATTCTGCACTGAAATCCATTTCTCAAAAGAGCAAACAGATTTTTTTATATTCAATTTTGAAATCTGACATGGGGCTAGACATTTTGTCAATTTCCCAGCTGCCCCTGGTCATGTGACTTGTGCCTGCACTTTAGGAGAGAAATGCTTTCTGGCAGGCTGCTGTTTTTCCTTCTCAATGTAACTGAATGTGTCTCAGTGGGACCTGGATTTTACTATTGAGTGTTGTTCTTAGATCTACCAGGCAGCTGTTATCTTGTGTTAGGGGGTTGCTACCTTCCCATTGTTCTTTTGTTTGGCTGCTGGGGGGAAAAGGGAGGGGGGTGATATCACTCCAACTTGCAGTACAGCAGTAAAGAGTGATTGAAGTTTATCAGAGCACAAGTCACATGACTGGGGGCAGCTGGGAAATTGACAATATGTCTAGCCCCATGTCAGATTTCAAAATTGAATATAAAAAAATCAGTTTGCTCTTTTGAGAAATGGATTTCAGCGCAGAATTCTGCTGGAGCAGCACTATTAACTGATTCATTTTGAAAAAAAATGTTTTTCCCCATGACAGTATCACTTTAAGGGAAACGATCATTTATTTTGTTAGCATGCCATTCTACTAGAGGCATCTGTCTCCATAAAGCATTCTGTATATACAGAAACACTTCTCAAAATAACAAATACTATTACTACTAAATATACAATTAGCGATCCAGAGACAGTTCCAATGTTTTTTTTTCCTTCTGTATAAATTCAAGCTGGAAAAGATCAAGTCTGAACCAGACAATCTCAGCACCTATATCTCTTCCCATCGCCCTAGACCAGTGGTTTTCAGGCTTCTCAGCTCAATCCCAGTTGGAGACAGAACTTGGTCAAGGACCAACTTTGCTCATAACGAGGAAAAGAATATATAAAGTAGGAATCAAATGTGGGAATTCATGTGTATATAGGAGAACGCTTAGAGCGGCCTCTTCAATCCCCTGCCACTCAGTTGAACTGAAGAAGCCACTTGGGTGAGTGGTAAAATGTTATCAAGGAAACTAAGTTGTTTTAGACTTAATTCTGGGAGATACTGTGTGTTATCATGACCAGGATGAATAGAAATCTTCATAGACAGGGCCGGCCTTAGGCCTATTGGACCAATTGGGCCCAATAGGGCCCCACACCTCTGGGGGCCCCGCACCACAGGGCAGCACAGATAATATTTCCCTCAGCACATGATGCTGCCTGGCCTGCCCCCAACTTTGAGAGTCCAGCCCACCCCCAAATCCATAGGTCCAGCCCACCCCCAACTCTGATAAGCCAGCCTATCCCCCAACTCCATAGGTCTAGACTGCCCCCAACTCTCATAGGCCCAGCTTTCCAAGCCTGCTCCCAAGCTGAATCGGCCCAGCCAGCCCCAAACTAATTGGCCCAGTCCACTCTCCTATTTCCTCCCTCTCTCTCTTACCCTGTGTGCCCCTATTATGTACCCCTATTTCATCCCTCTCACTCTCTTACCTTGTCTGCCCCTTTCCTTTCTATTTTGTGCCTGTATGCCCTTATTTTCCTAAATACTTGGTGTGTCAGTAGCCAGCAACACTTTGTCTAGGGGCCCCGCCAACATGGTCCCAATTGGGCCCCACATTTGATAGGACCAGCCCTGTTCATAGACATCAGTTACGGGTTTGAATTACGAAGAAAAATGGGAAAAGGCATCACTGTCTTGTTTTAAGAATTAAAATATAAACTAGAAGAGATCCAATACTAGTAATGCCAATATAATTATAAAAAGTAAAAAATCTTTATTAGGACTGACATGTTTTGTGCCAAAGGGGCACTTGCTAGTCTGCTTCTCTGAGCCCAAAATAGGGACCCAGGTGTCAGCCAAATTCTGCATAGCACTTATACGACGTACGAGGGGTGCAGATAATGAACTATAATTAATGAGTGTTGCTCAGTGCCTTCCTGCAAAGTCAGCCATGGAGGGAAGGGGTTAAGAGGAAGGGGTTAAGAGGAAGGGGTGAATAATATATTTGTGACACTTTCACCATTGGATCGGTATTTGGCAGAAAGAGTGCAATATTTAGCACTGATTTTCCATGTTGTTGGAGGCATCAGGGAGGGTCGGTGCCAGTGGATTTTCCATGTATGTTCGAGAGGATTAACACTTATATCCTGAGATAACGGCCTGAACATACACGATCTGTGTATCTACTGGAAACAAAAATAAAAGGCATGTACTTCTATCTCTCCATCGTGCAGGCCAGGCCTCAAATAACAGGTGAATGTAGTGGATACAGAGGGGGGGATATCTCTGCTCCCGTCTGGTGGTCTCATCACAAACATGAGATAGAAGAAAGGAATGATATTCATCAAGCAGAAAGCAAAGTAGTGATGTAATGTTACAATCCCACGGAAAATAGACGTAGATTTACACAAACATTAAATGCTAAACGTCTTGTTCTAATTCATCCTAACGAATGTCATCTTGGGTCAAGACTGGGGTCTTGGGTAACACGTAGAGAGAAAGGCCCATTTGCTGCCACCCAAGAAGGTTCTCTAGGTGTCTCTCTTGCAGGAGCAGAAGGAGAAGATTTCACAATTTTGGCACTTCCTAAAATAATGTAGAGAATAAGTTAAGAGGCTTCCGGGTATTTTAGCAGCTCCAAGTACTAATCCAGGGAGCAGAAGCTGAAGGTTAATATACGGCTTAGGGGGTTGACGCATTTTAAAGAGTTAGGATTTTTTACTATTTAATTTATTTACTTGAAAAAAGGGAGCAGCACAGAGGGTGGTTTTAGATAATATATAAGGAGGACTTTATGTTAAAAGGCTCTCCCCGAACGGCTTAATGGAGAACTAAACCCTAAAAATGAATGTGGCTAAAAATGTCCTATTTTCTATAGTGAACTTATTGCACAAGGCTAAAGTTTGAGCTTGTCAATAGCAGCAATGATCCAGGACTTCAAACTTGTCACAGGGGGTCACCATCTTGGAAAGTGTCTGTGACACTCACATGCTCAGTGGGCTCTGATTGGCTGTTGAGAAGCTAAGCTTAGGGCTCGTCACTAATTATCCAGCAGAAAATGAGCTTCCCTGGCTGTAATATAAGCTGATGCTACAGGTTTGCTGATTATTCAATTCTGATGCTAATTGCACTGGTTTCTGTGCTGCCATGTAGTAATTATGTGTATTAATTACTAATCAGCCTTATATTGTGACATTTCTATTCTATGTGTACTGTATATTGTGAGTGGCTCCCTAAGCTCAGTAAGTGACAGCAGCACAGAGCATGTGAATCAGTGAATCAGCAGAAAAGAAGATGGGGAGCTACTGGGGCATCTTTGGAGACACAGATCTTTACTGCTAAAGGGCTGTGGTTGCCTTGGGCTGGTACAGAAGCACAAGACATCATGTACAACATTTGTAGCTACTTTAGTTAGACTTTAGTTAAAGATCTCAAATCTACAAAGTGACCTTGTGTCGAAGTAATGGCTTTCAGTGAAATCTATCTTCAGGGATATAGGTCCTATGAGGAGGATGGTACATAGAAATATTGGTCACATATATATATATCTTTATTTTTCAGGGACTACAATAAGAGATGGGGCAGATTTTTTTCAGAGGCACCTTGGCCAATTTTAAGTGGATTCAGGAGAGAGAAGGGGGAAAATCCTCATTGTGAATCCAACTCCAACCCTATAATAAATGTAAAACTCAACAGAATAGTTACAACTACAAGTGAAGGAGGTGCCATAAGAAGCAGTGCAAGAATTCCTTTGGGGAAAAGTCATGCTGTGGGTCTTCTCATTCTATTTCAGTTCTCTTTCGGGTACGTCCCCACTTCAGACTACCCACCGTGCCCTATTCTCAATGTGTTCTCTCCATGGACACTTCACAGGCTGCACCTACTCGTCCTTTTTGCCCAAAACACGGACAATGTGCAGACTTTGCCTTGAGGGCAGGTTGGCATCCGCATGGCCCAATCTCTCCATACACAAGCCAGGCCTAGCGGGTCACAGCAGAACTGATAAGGGAACCGGTATCACTGATAACACCCCGTTTTTTTCCTGCTGCTACAGAATCTCTCCGAGAATAGCACAGCCGCTCCCAAGAAAGTGACTTTGATGCTTGTCAGGCTGGGAGAAGTTCCTCTGCTTGGTCTCCACTCAGCCGACACTATCTTAAAAGCTTTGTGGAAAAACTGGCAAGTCGAGTCACACTGTCCTGCGTTCCAATAACACGACACATTAACCCCTTCGCTGCCAGGCCACACAAAGGGACGTTAGAGTGTAAATGTGCAACTGCTCCGATTGACGTCCCCGATACAGATGTTGGGGTCATACATGACATGCAGGACCAAAAACAGGGTAACCGGCCAGGCTTTTTGCATTTTTACTTTGCCCTGAACGTAGAAGAAGGTGTTTAAAAACGGATCCCTGTATTTGCACATGAATACAATGCTCCCTGGGTTTGGCAGTGGTGTATCCATGAGGCGCAGGGGGAGGCATGTCTGTATAATACAAATGGAATTCCTTTTAAAGGGATACTGTCATGGGAAAAAACAGAATCAGTTAATAGTGCTGCTCCAGCAGAATTCTGCACTGAAATCCATTTCTCAAAAGAGCAAACTGATTTTTTTTATATTCAATTTTGAAATCTGACATGGGGCTAGACATATTGTCAATTTCCCAGCTGCCCCCAGTCATGTGACTTGTGCTCTGATAAACTTCAATCTCTCTTTACTGCTATACTGCAAGTTGGAGTGATATCCCTCCCCCCAGCAGCCAAAAAACAGAACAATGGGAAGGTAACCAGATAGCAGCTCCCTAACACAAGATAACAGCTGCCTGGTAGATCTAAGAACAACACTCAATAGTAAAATCCATGTCCCACTGAGACACATTCAGTTACATTGAGAAGGAAAAACAGCAGCCTGCCAGAAAGCATTTCTCTCCTAAAGTGCAGGTACAAGTCACATGACCAGGGGCAGCTGGGAAACTGACAATATATCTAGCCCCATGTCAGATTTCAAAATTGAATATAAAAAAATCAGTTTGCTCTTTTGAGAAATGGATTTCAGTGCAGAATTCTGCTGGAGCAGCACAATTAACTGATGTGTTTTGAAAAAAAAACATGTTTTCCGATGACAGGATCCCTTTAAATACAGGAAAAAATCTAAATAGTATTACGTTGAAAACATTGGATCTGGGTTCTCAAATGCAGTTACAGCTCTATATCTAAATACATATACACCCACATATATATATATATATATATATATATATATATATATATATATATATACACGTGTAAACATGATATTTGCTAATCTATCACATGTACCCATGGGTGCTAGAGGGTCCTGTCAAAACCCCAAGTGTTGTCAGCCTCCCTTAAATCTCCACCGCAATGCAAGGTCACCTACACGTATAGAGAATGTTTACGTTTGGTCTCTCTCCAGATCCATTGCTGAGAATTCCAATGTCATTTCACACATCTCCGTTATCCAACCGACAGTTTAGCAGTTGAGATTTGGCACACAAAGTGTTGACACGAATTCCTTCCTGCACTTACCAGTCCCGATGCCTCGCGGGGAGTCGTGGGATTATTCTCATTCATGGAAAGGAGGAACGGAAGAAAGAAATTGGGGCAGACATCTCTTCCCCTATGGGGAAGTTTCTTGAAAATTCTAATTTGCTGCTCATAAAAATTTTAAAAGACAGGAATCATTTATACCAGGGGTCCCCAACTTTTTTTTACCCGTGAGCCACATTAAAAAATAAAGAGAGTTGGGGGGCAACACAGGCATGCAAAAACTTCCTGGGGTGCCAAATAAGGGCTGTAATTGGCTATTTGGTGGCCCCTGTTCGCACTGGCAACCTAAATTGAGACTCTGTTTGGCTGTACAACTGTTTTTTATACAACCAAAACTTGCCTCCAAGCCTGGGATTCAAAAATAATCACCTGCTTTGAGGACCCTGAGAGCAACATCCAAGGGGTTGGAGAGCAACATATTACTCACGAGCTACTGGTTGGGGATCAGTGTTTTATACTAACCCTAACGTATGACTAACAAGAAGATTCAACCAGGTTACAAGGTAACACGCTCCTTTGATTTGTCATGAAAGGCCAATTATTAGCACTTCCCCAATATTCAAACATCTGAATGTTTTCTGCTTGAGACAAGTTACCTGGCGCTACTATAGACCTGCTCAACATTTTAGCAACTGAAGCAAAGCTGAGAAGTCTGATTGATATAGACTGAGATCCCTCTGATCAGATCTACCCCTAATTGATAAACAAATTCAAAGTTCACCCTGTATAATAACAGGGCGAACTTACCAATAAGTATTAGGGGTCCAAGTGCACAAGCCCCAGACCTTCAGTTTTTGGGAGGCAATAGATACAATTAGATATTCATTGTAGGACTGGCACAAAGCGGACTTCACCCCAATGCTTGATGCGATTATATCAATTTCAATGGAATATCAATTGTAACACAACTTCAGTGGTTTATTTATTAGAATGTACTTCTTGCCACATTCAATATGTTGGACAGACCTCACGTCCACTCAAGAATCGTATCAGGGAAGGTGGAGATGAAAGAAGGAAATTCAGAAGCCAACGCAGCTGAACACTTCAAAATCTGTCATGAAGGTGATGTTACAAAACTTTCTGTTATAGGAATGAAGTAGTGAGTATTAGTAGTTAGTAGCAGTAGTAGTAGTAGTAGTAAGGGAGGGGATGGCACCCTAAGACTACTTCATTTGGGAATAAATCATCATCACCATCATCATCATCATCATCACAAGTAACGACCTGACACTTCAACCCTTACCCTGTGACCATGTGATGACATCTCAGTACCTTTATAACCTTCACAATTATATATTATATTACATAAAACACACATTGTACATAGCGAGTAGAAAGGACAGCAATGTTGTGCTTCAGACTGTATTATTAGTCTTTATATCAATAGGAAGTTTTATTTTTACATAGTATGTTTACAAAATCTCTCTTTATAAACATTTATCCATTCTCAGATGATCACTCACAGAACAAGAGCCAATGGGTGTTGTAATAAACAGAATCAATAAAACACAACATTGTATTAGAATTATGTGATATACATTTTATAAATATACAGCTTATCTTTGCATCTACACAATGTGTCATGTGACAATCACATGATGACATCACAATCACCAATATGACTTTGTGACTTGTCATGTGACAGTCACATGACAATCACAAGATGACATCACAATCATCAATATGACATCGCCACTTGTCATGTGACAATCACATGGACATCCACATGACTGTCACATGACAATCACATGATGACATCACATTCACCAATATGACATCGCGACTAGTCATGTGACAATCACATGACCTTATGATATAATGATACCAAATAAGGGCATAAAACTCACATAATCAGTCTGCATTCAGACTTGATGATTGTCAGAGGTGGGTATCAATACGTTTAGAACAGTTGTCTTTTAGAGAGGTGTGATCATGCTCAAACACACCAATGATATAATATAGCAAAATTGCCTTTTTTTTTGTGTAATTTGCTATTACATAAATCTACCGTAATTTTCTTTTTTTTCTTTTCCATCCAGGCTAATGATATATCTCATATACCATGGCCCCTCTTAAAATATCTCGTATTTTAAAAGTGATTGGAAAATCAATAGTTAAACCCTTTAAGCTTTTAAGCAAAGGAAAGAAAAAGAACAAAGTTCAATCAAGAGAACAAGGGAATGAAACAGAAGACGAACCGTGCAACTGCTGTTTTCCCAAATGCAAAATCTTCAAGAAATTGAAGAAACAGAAGGAGAAGATCATCTACTCACAGGAGGTGTCAGTAGAAACAAAACCTTGTGAAGAAGAGGAACATATAAAGAGTGTTTCCTTCTGTCCTGAAACCAATGCTGATTGGCTCCCAGATCTCAATCTGAGCAAGAAGCATAGAGAAGAGTTGCAAGCTGATGACTGGCTGGATGACAGAATCATCGACGCAGCACAGAAGCTTTTGAAGAGACAGTTTAATACGGAGGGACTTCAAACCTGTGTCCTCTCTGAATGTCAATTTCAACCTGTCCGTGGTCCCTCTGCTCAAATTCATTTTGACAGCAAGAGGAACCATTGGCTGACCAGCTGTTTCAAATCTGACCATGTTGAGATAGCAGACAGCCGGAAAGCTGGAAAACTTCCCCATCAAGTGAAGAAACAAATAAGTGAATGCTACAGGGAAGTCATACGTGAGCCGACTAAAACAATGAAACAACTCAATGTAGATCAGCAGCAAAATGGCAATGACTGTGGGGTTTATGCCATTGCTAATGCATTCGAGTTCCTGTCCAATGGAGACCCCACTTGTAGGTACAATGGCAAAACGATGAGAAAACACCTCATTGAGTGTTTAGAGAGGGGAGAGATTACTGCTTTCCCTAAAACATCAGGCCCAAAGAAGAACAAGACACTGGCCTGTAAATCCTCTATGGTTACAGAAGAACAGAAGAAAGACGATGAAGAGAAGAAGAAAGAAGATGAGATGAAAAGGACAGACAATTCTGTTGAAAAGAAGGAGTTGTCCCCTTTGCTCAGTTTCAGAATCCATTTTGACAAACTGGTGCAGGACTGGTTGAGGTTTGGTTTCCAGATTTGGAACAGACTATCTGCACCGCTGTATTGTGGCAGCAGTTGGCAAATCTGGTTAAAGAGTTGCTCATGGAAGAACTTGTCTAAGCACCTGATGAGAAACAGAAAGAAGAAAGAAGCTAAATCAGTGAGCTTTCATGAACCATCTGATGCCGTGGTCCCTTCTGCTAATATCAGAAATACAGTTACGGCCTATGTGGCTGGCGCAGCTACAGTTTTGGCATTTTACTTCTTTTGGAAGAAGCAATAGACACAATAGTTATGCTATAACTACTACTACTACCCAACCAGTGGCACAACCATTGGGGCAAGACTGTGTGGTGGTGCGTGGGAAGGAAGGAGGGTGGGCCTGGTGCAAATTTTGCACCAGTGCCCAATGATCTACAGATTTCTTTGTGTATAAAATATAAATATTCATCTGTATATAGTTTTGGCATTTTACTTCTTTTGGAAGAAGCAATAGACACAATAGTTATGCTACAACTACTACTACTACCCAACCAGTGGCACAACCATTGGGGGAAGACTGTGCGGTGGTGCGTGGGAAGGAAGGAGGGTGGGCCTGGTGCAAATTTTGCACCAGTGCCCTATGATCTACAGATTTTTTGTTTAGAAAATATAAATATTTATCTGTATATAGTTTTATATTTAATAAACAGAACAAAACATATACTGTTGTGCTGATTATTACTATCCTCTGGTATAAATGTGAATTCTGGGACCTGCATGAATGCCATGTTGCCTCTATTTAATGTGACAATACCAAAAAGCGTTACCTTGCTTACACATTTACTCCTGGTAATGACCCATTGGGGGCCAATGTTGGCCCTTGTTTAGGTGGGAGATGACAGCAAAATGGCTAATGTATTTCAGTCTGTCAGGGGGAATGATCAATGGGCTTAGGGACAACATGGATAGGGGTTCATGGGAGCTTCCAATCTAAAGTGCAGAACACAAGGTATATATAATCCAGTGTGAGGCAGAATGGCTGTAGCAGATGAAGAGTTACCCCAGAAGAGGGTCATGAAGGGGGATCGGGGCTGCTGCACATTTGGGACTTTAGCCACGTCCTTGAATGTCTGAGGAAGGCAACAATGCTGAATAGTTTACGACAATACCGATCCCATCTTGTCTTCTAGATTGATATATCTGATTGATATAGACTGAGATCCCTCTGTTAAGCTCTACCCTTGATTGATAAACAAATTCTTTCAAATGAAAGTCCAGTGTTGATTGTAGTATAATAACAGGGTCAACTTACCAATAAGTATTAGGGGTCCAAGTGCACAAGCCCCAGACCTTCAGTTTTTGGGAGGCAATAGATACAATTAGATATTCATTGTAGGACTGGCACAAAGCGGACTTCACAGAGCTGATGACTGGCTGGATGACAGAATCATTGACGCAGCACAGAAGCTTTTGAAGAGACAGTTTAATACGGAGGGACTTCAAACCTGTGTCCTCTCTGAATGTCAATTTCAACCTGTCCGTGGACCCTCTGCTCAAATTCATTTTGACAGCAAGAGGAACCATTGGCTGACCAGCTGTTTCAAATCTGACCATGTTGAGATAGCAGACAGCCGGAAAGCTGGAAAACTTCCCCATCAAGTGAAGAAACAAATAAGTGAATGCTACAGGGAAGTGATACGTGAGCCGACTAAAACAATGAAACAACTCAATGTAGATCAGCAGCAAAATGGCAATGACTGTGGGGTTTATGCCATTGCTAATGCATTCGAGTTCCTGTCCAATGGAGACCCCACTTGTAGGTACAATGGCAAAACAATGAGAAAACACCTCATTGAGTGTTTAGAGAGGGGAGAGATTACTGCTTTCCCTAAAACATCAGGCCCAAAGAAGAACAAGACACTGGCCTGTAAATCCTCTATGGTTACAGAAGAACGGAAGAAAGACGATGAAGAGAAGAAGAAGAAAGAAGATGAGATGAAAAGGACAGACAATTCTGTTGAAAAGAAGGAGTTGTCCCCTTTGCTCAGTTTCAGAATCTATTTTGACAAACTGGTGCAGGACTGGTTGAGGTTTGGTTTCCAGATTTGGAACAGACTATCTGCACCGCTGTATTGTGGCAGCAGTTGGCAAATCTGGTTAAAGAGTTGCTCATGGAAGAACTTGTCTAAGCACCTGATGAGAAACAGAAAGAAGAAAGAAGCTAAATCAGTGAGCTTTCATGAACCATCTGATGCCGTGGTCCCTTCTGCTAATATCAGAAATACAGTTACGGCCTATGTGGCTGGCGCAACTACAGTTTTGGCATTTTACTTCTTTTGGAAGAAGCAATAGACACAATAGTTATGCTACAACTACTACTACTACCCAACCAGTGGCACAACCATTGGGGGAAGACTGTGTGGTGGTGCGTGGGAAGGAAGGAGGGTGGGCCTGGTGCAAATTTTGCACCAGTGCCCAATGATCTACAGATTTTTTTTTTTGTGTATAAAATATAAATATTCGGA
Source organism: Xenopus laevis (assembly GCF_017654675.1). Taxonomy (NCBI): domain Eukaryota; kingdom Metazoa; phylum Chordata; class Amphibia; order Anura; family Pipidae; genus Xenopus; species Xenopus laevis. The sequence goes on along the minus strand of NC_054388.1, from coordinate 1,403,492 downwards.
CTTCCGGGGGGCGTGCCAGCAGCAATGGCCGCATCTTAACAACGCTCCGCTCCTGCCCGCCTAACTCTTAAGGTTACTTACCGCATACCGGCTGCACTGCCACGGCGAGGCACCGACATCGTTGCGGATTGACTGGGGACACTCTGGGACTTGCTGTTCTTCCGACTTTTCCCCCTTTTCTGCGTCCTCGGAAGTCAGCGCATTGCGCTTACAGACTTTGGGCGCGGTCCCGACCTGCTGGCCTCCACGCCGCACGCGCCTGCCTGCTGACCGGACGGGCTTGCTCCTAGTGAGGCGCAGGAAATTTCCGCACGGCACCCACAGATAAGTACCCCAACTCCGGGAGGCGCATATCCGGCTTCACTATTTTGTCTGCGCAGTGGTGCGTCACATACAATAGGCCTATCACTTTATAAGGCCTGCCTTGAAGAGGGGCGACACGCCTGGTATATTTTATAGACTCTGGCCCTCACAACGCTTGCTTGGATTTTATTTGGATACTGAATCCCCCTGCTGCTCACTTATTTCATTTTGGACTCATATACCCGGGAGGATAACTCTCCACACCTGCCTTGTTGAACCACATCAAGGCTCACCACTACTGTATATCTGCAACTTCTATAACCCTTCCTTTGACATACTGTAGATTTGGAAGGGAAGTCAGTAAAAGTGGAAGAAGGGGTAAAGGTGGAGAAGCAGAAAGACAGGGAAATACTGCCTACTCCCACAACTCAGATGACGTAAAACCCTGCGAGTAATACAACCTCTGGCGACATGTTCAATTGAAGTGTCATTCCTTTTAAACAGGTCACACGTCTTGCAATTCTAGAACTCCCACTACGTTATGGAAAAATACTTGGGACAACCTACCACTATGACATCCCGCAGAACAGTAACTAAACCTAAAGACAAGAAACAAACACTAGAAGTCACTCAGACAGAAAGTGACTCAGAAACAGGCGTCCAAAATGACTCCGCTACTACACCAGCTGAAGATATGGTCCAAATCCTGGGCCCTTTGCTTGACCAAAAGCTGGCAAGCATTAAAGAATCGATCTCTGAAATCTTACAACAGATGACCAATCAATCTCAAAGGCTGACCCAAGCTGAGGATAGAATATCTACTCTGGAAGACAACCTTACTACGGCACAATCTACCATTGATCTGCAGCAAAAGGAAATTTCTATTTTATCGGACAAGGTAGAGGACTTGGAAAATCGTAGTAGGAGAAACAATCTTAGACTAGTGGGAGTTCCTGAGTCAGTCAAGACTAAAGACCTGGAAAAACTCATTCATGAATGGCTACCTACGGCCCTTAACATTGATGACCAATACCTTCCTTATTTGGTGGAACGGTTCCATAGAATCGGACCGCTGCCTGCTAAAGATGCGCAACGGCCGAGGCAAGTCATTTTCAAACTTCTAAATTTCACTGATAAAACCAGATTGTTGGAAGCTTATATAACGAAGAGGAACCTCAAATATGATGGGCATTCAATCTTACTTTTCCAAGATTACTCCGCTTCAGTGACGGCGAAACGCAGAGAATTCGCACCAGTGTGCAAAAAGCTCTACGATTCCCGATACAAATTTTCCTTATTGTTTCCAGCAAAGCTGAAAATCATTGAGAAGGATACCAACAAGATACACATCTTCGAAGACCACAAGCAAGCTTTCCACTATATCGACTCTAAACTACAGACATGAGTAGTCTGTCGGACTTTCCTTCTTACCAGTTGGAAGTAACTTACTCCGAGGACATTGTCTCACCATGGGAACTGTAACGGGACTCTGACGCTTGACCACTTATGTGCTGCTCAGCCTTTTTCGTGCAGTTGGTGCCCCCGTTTCAGCACTAACTTCATGGGACCCTGATTGCAGGGGATGGTTCGACTATCTGCCGCTGAGTAGCTTTTGCATATGACCTCGGACCAGTTAACGTGATTGCATATACCCTGGAATCACAGCCCGCACCACTTTACTCTTCCACGGTTTGACTGGATGTTATGCCTTGATGAACCTTCCACAGCACTCGTTCTTTGTTATCCAATGACGTTCTTGCACGTTTTTACATACTGAGTGGAAGATGCTGATTTTCATTGTCCTTTTGCATGTCTCCATGCTTTCTTCTCTTCTCTCTTACTACGTATTTTGCTTATTACAATGATGCTAAACTTCTTATTTGAACTCTTCAGTCGATAATGACATATCTAATCTGTTTTCATTTACCAGTGAGGTTGTATTAGTAAGTTACCGGTTATTATGACCAAATCAGAATATTCTCTTTTTCCATTGTACATAGTTATTTTGTTTTTACTTTGTCAAGTGATTAGTTCAGATTTATGTATGCACCCCTCCTGCCTATAACACAATGGTTATCCTGGGATGGCTTCTGCTCGCTGGGACAGAATGCCTACCCCCAAATTACGATGGCTCACCCGACTGACCCCTAAACGGGGTATTGGTTAATATCGCTACAATGGGTGAACCTACGCCTTGTTTACCTCAGGTTATCCCTCCTAAGCACCTTAAGTTACTCTCATGGAACGTAGACGGCTTAAACACCCCGATAAAACGACGGAAGGTCTTAGACTTCCTGAAACGGGAAAAAGCTCATATTACCCTTTTACAAGAGACGCATTGGAAAAACACTGACAAAACACTATTGAGGGACTCCTGGATACAGGAGCAGGTAGCAGCATCTTATACTACTAAATCCAGGGGTGTGGTTATTTTACTGAGTAAATCATTGAATGGTTCCGTGACTAACACGTACAAAGATAAAAATGGCCGCTATCTGATTGTGGATATTGAAACACCTACAACCACGTATACTATAGTTACTGTTTACGCTCCGAATGTTGAAAACAATTTTTTCTTTTCAGAATTGATGCAAAGAATTGACTCCTGGGGACCCACTAACCTGATAATAGGTGGAGATATGAATACAGTATGGGACCGCTTCATGGACAGGTCGGATGCCGCCTCCAGATACCCAATTAGAAGGATCGCACCTCTTCGTACCATGTGTGAGTTTTTGCAACTACATGATACATATAGATTTACTTATCCAGACACTAAGGATTACACATTTTATTCTGGAGAACATGGTACGCACTCCAGGCTTGATTACTTCTTTCTAGCTGAATCCCAAATTTCTAACATCTTAGCTTCCACAATTGGCGACATAGCTTTAACTGACCATGCCCCAGTTACTTTAACTTTGAAACATGTTGTTTCCAAAGCAACATCATTTAACTGGCGATTTCCTTCCTATCTGACTGAAAATACCGATTTCCAAACTTACCTTAAACAACACTGGGCAAATTACCTGGACGATAACATACAGCACTGGGACGATCAAAACCTACTATGGGCTGCCTCCAAACCTGTTCTAAGAGGCCATATTACAGCTTACTTAATAAAACAGAAAAAAAGCTTCAAGGACAGGTACATGTTTTTACAAAAGGAACTCACGACACATTACAAAACTTTCAAGCGTACACACTCTGAAGTGGACAGGAAAAAATACACAGACCTAAAAGCCTTATTTAACACTTTATTACATGACAGTGCACACTACAAAATCTCTCACACAAGAAACAGGTTTTATAGATGGGGAAATAAACCGGGTAGGCTCTTAGCTCGATTAACCAAACTTAACAATACTTCCCACTTCATTAAGAAACTCAAAACAAAGGAGGGTTGGGCTCGAGACGCTGAAACCATTATGGCAGAACTCGAATCTTACTTTAAACAATTTTATGAAGAAAACCAGGATCATCCGGAGGAGGGTCTTTCTTTCCTACGAGATGCCCAACTTTCTAAGCTCTCAGTGCAGGATAGGGAAATTCTAGACGCACCTATCACGGAACAAGAAATTATGTCAACGATAAAACTTCTGAAAAATGGCAAATCCCCAGGTCCTGATGGTCTTAGTGCTGAATACTATAAAATCCTCCTTCCAGAACTTACCCCACTGCTTACCACGCTTTTTAATGATATTTTACAAGGCCATCCCCTATGGAATGAAGCTAATGAGGCACGGATCATTTTAATCCCAAAAGAGGGCAAAGACCCTACCCTCCCGTCCTCCTATAGACCCATCTCTCTGTTGAACCAGGACTTAAAAATCCTGACTAAAATCATGGCGGATAGGTTGCAACTCATCCTCCCACACATACTTACCAATCATCAAGTAGGATTCCTTAAGGGGCGATACCCTGTCCAAGCCCTGCGGACAGCATTGGCTGCTATGTATCAGTGTAACCTAGAAAAGAGAGCCCATGGCATATTAATTAATTTAGACGCTGATAAAGCCTTCGATAGGATCACACACACCCACATTAAACGACTGCTTAAATTCCAACACTTTGGTATTCATATGCTTAACTTATTTCGGACCTTATATTCCCAATCATATACTCACATCACGGCGAATGGACTGAACTCGCCCAGATTTCCAATACGGAGGGGTACCAGGCAGGGCTGTCCTCTCTCGCCGTTACTCTTTAACTTAGCTTTGGATCCTTTGCTGCGACATTTACTTAATGACGCTACCTTTCAAGGTATTAAAGTTGCCTCACAACAGATTAAACTGATAGCGTATGCAGACGATATTCTCCTTTTCTTAGATAAGCCAAGTACGGAGCTCCCTGTAATCCTGCATAAGATTGCCGCATTTGGCACTATAGCTGGATTTAAAATCAATCTGGGGAAATCCGAAGCCTTACGCCTACAACATACCACCCCGTCGGACTGGACCACTCCATTCCCGTTTAAGAAAGCCAAAACTCACATAAAATTCCTGGGGATCCATCTGACGCAACACCACAAAGACATATATAAATCAAACATTAGACGTGTTATAGACCAAATTGAGCAAGACACTCAGAAATGGATGAACATGAACCTAACGTTCTCAGGAAGAATCTATTTGATAAAAATGACGTTATTCCCTAAACTACTTTATAAAATGCAGATGCTTCCTTACCGCATCTCTACCACTGATAATAAAAGACTTCAACACATTCTTAGGACCTTTATATGGCATAAGAAACGTCCGCGAATCAAATTTGACACACTTCAACACCAAAAACAAGACGGTGGACTCAATCTCCCAAACATGATGGAATATAATGATGCCGCCCTTCTTAGATATGTAGGTGATTGGCTCCATCACAGGAATGTTTACACTACAATTTCTTTAGATGCCGCCCGGTCGGAAGGGCTGTCACTTAACTCACTACTACATACGCCACTACAGGAAATCCCCATGAACATGCAGGAGAATCCCCTATTTATCCACACATATAAAACCTGGCACTCCATTCGGAAAAAAGCGGCCTTATCTCCTTTTAATTCGATAAACCTCACCTGGTTCAATAACAGAGCCTTTTCACCGGGCTTGAATAGCCTGATTTTCAAAGATTGGCATACAAGAGGCTTACAAAACATTAAAGACGTGGTCACCCCTACTACCATACTCCAACCTATCACGACCCTGCACCAAAAATACCCATTTTTGCAGCTCCACCAGTTTTCTCTGATCCAACTCTTACATTTCGCTGCACAACAACTGGCCAAACTCACGGACAGAGATAAAAACAATCCAATTGATTCCCTATGGCCGAAACGTGATACTATTAGATCCACCGCACACATCTACAAACAGATTAGGACTACTATCGATCCTGATACCACTACTATGGCCTTTACAAAATGGAAATCAATCATCCCACAAGCCGAGAATGTGGATATTCTCCGATACCACACACGATTAATGAAAATTTTGCCTGCTAGCACTTACCAGGACATGTCTCTACAATTACTGCACCACGCTTACCTGACGCCTTTGAAAAGATTCCACATCGGTACGACACACTCAGACAGTTGTCTGAAATGCGAAACTCCCAGAGCTGATATGATACACTGTCTATGGTCCTGCCCACTTATACAACAGTTCTGGACGGAGGTCGCCAGCTATTGGGAAACCTTATCTGGAAAATCTATTACCATTAATGCCACTTGGGCTATATTTAGCAAACTCCACTCTGCCCCACATATCTCCAAGCCAGAGAGAGCCTTGGCGGAACGACTTGCGGCGGCAGCTAGGAAGACCATTTTACATACCTGGCTGTCCCGACTTCCTCCGCCAATCTCTTTGGTGCGACAGAAACTACATTACCTTTTCCACTTAGACTGGATAGAGACCCTAACAAACAAAGAAAAAAACACTGTACTGTTTTTTGACACCTGGATGTCTTACATAAACACCTTCACACCACTTACACGATCACTCACTCTTCAAATTTTTCAAAACACCACGTGGTACGAAAGGGAGTTGCTGTTGGGGACTGATCTTGTCTGTGAGGCGGATCTCCTATTGCGATCCGTGGGTAATCCACAACAATCAACTACGACGGGAACCCCCAGGAGTCATCATCTTAACCAGTTGTTTACTTCCACTATGTCACGATCATGATCCTCAAACGCGTTAACCCATTGTCTACCGACAGTAATGCTGTGAGTACCTTTCAATTTCTACAGTTAGGGGTATGCCTACCCGATTTCTTTTTCTGCGATCACTTGACGCTATTCTAGCCTATCTTTGTCTACCCTGCTTTATTATATTTGAATCTGTACTTGACATTGTTTGTTTGCCTTATTTTAGTTTCCTTTTCTTTCTTTGTTTACTATGTAAATTCTTTATGCATATTGACAACAAATAAAAACATTTGTGAAAAAAAAAAAAAAAAAATATAAATATTCATCTGTATATAGTTTTGGCATTTTACTTCTTTTGGAAGAAGCAATAGACACAATAGTTATGCTATAACTACTACTACTACCCAACCAGTGGCACAACCATTGGGGGAAGACTGTGTGGTGGTGCGTGGGAAGGAAGGAGGGTGGGCCTGGTGCAAATTTTGCACCAGTGCCCAATGATCTACAGATTTTTTTTGTATAAAATATAAATATTTATCTGTATATAGTTTTATATTTAATAAACAGAACAAAACATATACTGTTGTGCTGATTATTACTATCCTCTGGTATAAATGTGAATTCTGGGACCTGCATGAATGCCATGTTGCCTCTATTTAATGTGACAATACCAAAAAGCGTTACTATGAATGGTTTGATTGGTCTTTAAAGGTACTGATGTTTATTATGGATTTACAATAGACCCTGGCATTCCTAGTACACAGAGGCCCACCACTTGTGTTGCCACATTATTGGGCTTCAGTGAGCAGATCCCCTCGTTTGGTCTCACCGAATCATTACAATTTCAGAGGAAAGGTGAAATACAATTGTCAGCTGACATTCAATTAATCATAAAATACACAGCAAAATATCTTTGAATTCAATTGTAACACAACTTCAGTGGTTTATTTATTAGAATGTACTTCTTGCCACATTCAATATGTTGGACAGACCTCACGTCCACTCAAGAATCGTATCAGGGAAGGTGGAGATGAAAGAAGGAAATTCAGAAGCCAACGCAGCTGAACACTTCAAAATCTGTCATGAAGGTGATGTTACAAAACTTTCTGTTATAGGAATGAAGTAGTGAGTATTAGTAGTTAGTAGTAGTAGTAGTAGTAGTAGTAGTAGTAGTAGTAAGGGAGGGGATGGCACCCTAAGACTACTTCATTTGGGAATAAATCATCATCATCATCATCACAAGTAACGACCTGACACTTCAACCCTTACCCTGTGACCATGTGATGACATCTCAGTACCTTTATAACCTTCACAATTATATATTATATTACATAAAACACATACTGTACATAGCGAGTAGAAAGGACAGCAATGTTGTGCTTCAGACTGTATTATTAGTCTTTATATCAATAGGAAGTTTTATTTAGTATGTTTACAAAATCTCTCTATATAAACATTTATCCATTCTCAGAGGATCACTCACAGAACAAGAGCCAATGGGTGTTGTAACAAACAGAATCAATAAAACACAACATTGTATTAGAATTATGTGATATACATTTTATAAATATACCCTTTATCTTTGCATCTACACAACATGTCATGTGACAATCACATGATGACAATCACAAGATGACATCACAATCATCAATATGACATCGCCACTTGACTGTCACATGACAATCATAAGATGACATCACAATCATCAATATGACATCGCCACATGACTGTCACATGACAATCACATGATGACATCACATTCACCAATATGACATCGCGACTAGTCATGTGACAATCACATGACCTTATGATATAATGATACCAAATAAGGGCATAAAACTCACATAATCAGTCTGCATTCAGACTTGGTGATTGGCAGAGGTTGGTATCAATACGTTTAGAACAGTTGTCTTTTAGAGAGGTGTGATCATGCTCAAACACACCAATGATATAATATAGCAAAATTGCCTTTTTTTTTTGTGTAATTTGCTATTACATAAATCTACCGTAATTTTCTTTTTTTTCTTTTCCATCCAGGCTAATGATATATCTCATATACCATGGCCCCTCTTAAAATATCTCGTATTTTAAAAGTGATTGGAAAATCAATAGTTAAACCCTTTAAGCTTTTAGGCAAAGGAAAGAAAAAGAACAAAGTTCAATCAAGAGAACAAGGGAATGAAACAGAAGACGAACCGTGCAACTGCTGTTTTCCCAAATGCAAAATCTTCAAGAAATTGAAAAAACAGAAGGAGAAGATAATCTACTCACAGGAGGTGTCAGTAGAAACAAAACCTTGTGAAGAAGAGGAACATATAAAGAGTGTTTCCTTCTCTCCTGAAACCAATGCTGATTGGCTCCCAGATCTCAATCTGAGCAAGAAGCATAGAGAAGAGTTGCAAGCTGATGACTGGCTGGATGACAGAATCATCGACGCAGCACAGAAGCTTTTGAAGAGACAGTTTAATACGGAGGGACTTCAAACCTGTGTCCTCTCTGAATGTCAATTTCAACCTGTCCATGGACCCTCTGCTCAAATTCATTTTGACAGCAAGAGGAACCATTGGCTGACCAGCTGTTTCAAATCTGACCATGTTGAGATAGCAGACAGCCGGAAAGCTGGAAAACTTCCCCATCAAGTGAAGAAACAAATAAGTGAATGCTACAGGGAAGTGATACGTGAGCCGACTAAAACAATGAAACAACTCAATGTAGATCAGCAGCAAAATGGCAATGACTGTGGGGTTTATGCCATTGCTAATGCATTCGAGTTCCTGTCCAATGGAGACCCCACTTGTAGGTACAATGGCAAAACGATGAGAAAACACCTCATTGAGTGTTTAGAGAAGGGAGAGATTACTGCTTTCCCTAAAACATCAGGCCCAAAGAAGAACAAGACACTGGCCTGTAAATCCTCTATGGTTACAGAAGAACAGAAGAAAGACGATGAAGAGAAGAAGAAGAAAGAAGATGAGATGAAAAGGACAGACAATTCTGTTGAAAAGAAGGAGTTGTCCCCTTTGCTCAGTTTCAGAATCCATTTTGACAAACTGGTGCAGGACTGGTTGAGGTTTGGTTTCCAGATTTGGAACAGACTATCTGCACCGCTGTATTGTGGCAGCAGTTGGCAAATCTGGTTAAAGAGTTGCTCATGGAAGAACTTGTCTAAGCACCTGATGAGAAACAGAAAGAAGAAAGAAGCTAAATCAGTGAGCTTTCATGAACCATCTGATGCCGTGGTCCCTTCTGCTAATATCAGAAATACAGTTACGGCCTATGTGGCTGGCGCAGCTACAGTTTTGGCATTTTACTTCTTTTGGAAGAAGCAATAGACACAATAGTTATGCTATAACTACTACTACTACCCAACCAGTGGCACAACCATTGGGGGAAGACTGTGTGGTGGTGCGTGGGAAGGAAGGAGGGTGGGCCTGGTGCACATTTTGCACCAGTGCCCAATGATCTACAGATTTCTTTGTGTATAAAATATAAATATTCATCTGTATATAGTTTTGGCATTTTACTTCTTTTGGAAGAAGCAATAGACACAATAGTTATGCTACAACTACTACTACTACCCAACCAGTGGCACAACCATTGGGGGAAGACTGTGTGGTGGTGCGTGCACCAGTGCCCTATGATCTACAGATTTTTTTTGTATAAAATATAAATATTTATCTGTATATAGTTTTATATTTAATAAACAGAACAAAACATATACTGTTGTGCTGATTATTACTATACTCTGGTATAAATGTGAATTCTGGGACCTGCATGAATGCCATGTTGCCTCTATTTAATGTGACAATACCAAAAAGCGTTACCTTGCTTACACATTTACTCCTGGTAATGACCCAGTTGGGGGCCAATGTTGGCCCTTGGTTAGGCGGCAGATGACAGCAAAATGGCTAATGTATTTCAGCCTGTCAGGGGGAATGATCAATGGGCTTAGGGACAACATGGATAGGGGTTCATGGGAGCTTCCAAGCTAAAGTGCAGAACACAAGGTATATATAATCCAGTGTGAGGCAGAATGGCTGCAGCAGATGAAGAGTTACCCCAGAAGAGGGTCATGAAGGGGGATCGGGGCTGCTGCACTTTTGGGACTTTAGCCAAGTCCTTGAATGTCTGAGGAAGCCAACAATGCTGAATAGTTTACGACAATACCGATCCCATCTTGTCCTCTAGACAAAAAGAATAGTTATGTGTCAATTGGAAATAAAAACCCAAAAACTCAGGGTTGTGTGGCCAGTCCACCGTTGTTTACTTTGTTAACACATGATTGTGTGGCTCAGTATAGTGGCTCAATGTAGTGGCTCAGTATAGTGGCTCAGTATAGTGGCTCAGTATAGTGGCTCAATGTAGTGGCTCAGTATAGTGGCTCAGTATAGTGGCTCAGTATAGCAAGGGCTCACCCTGCCACCATTACCGTGTGTTCCAGTGATTACTTTGTTCTATCCCGCCTATACGTTGTTTTCCTTGATTCCATTGATTTTGGAGCATTCAAACTGCAACGGCCAGACACTACATACGTTTTTTCCCACAGGAGGTTAGAGTTTCGGATGCATTAGTAGGAAAAAAAGAAAGGAAAGATAAGCAGGAGAAGAGGGCATGGTTTATTATACACAGTTTGCATAGGTTTTTTTTAGAGGCATAATATTTACTATGAATGGTTTGATTGGTCTTTAAAGGTACTGATGTTTATTATGGATTTACAATAGACCCTGGCATTCCTAGTACACAGAGGCCCACCACTTGTGTTGCCACATTATTGGGCTTCAGTGAGCAGATCCCCTCGTTTGGTCTCACCGAATCATTACAATTTCAGAGGAAAGGTGAAATACAATTGTCAGCTGACATTCAATTAATCATAAAATACACAGCAAAATATCTTTGAATTCAATTGTAACACAACTTCAGTGGTTTATTTATTAGAATGTACTTCTTGCCACATTCAATATGTTGGACAGACCTCACGTCCACTCAAGAATCGTATCAGGGAAGGTGGAGATGAAAGAAGGAAATTCAGAAGCCAACGCAGCTGAACACTTCAAAATCTGTCATGAAGGTGATGTTACAAAACTTTCTGTTATAGGAATGAAGTAGTGAGTATTAGTAGTTAGTAGTAGTAGTAGTAGTAGTAGTAGTAGTAGTAGTAAGGGAGGGGATGGCACCCTAAGACTACTTCATTTGGGAATAAATCATCATCATCATCATCATCACAAGTAACGACCTGACACTTCAACCCTTACCCTGAGACCATGTGATGACATCTCAGTACCTTTATAACCTTCACAATTATATATTATATTACATAAAACACACACTGTACATAGCGAGTAGAAAGGACAGCAATGTTGTGCTTCAGACTGTATTATTAGTCTTTATATCAATAGGAAGTTTTATTTAGTATGTTTACAAAATCTCTCTATATAAACATTTATCCATTCTCAGAGGATCACTCACAGAACAAGAGCCAATGGGTGTTGTAACAAACAGAATCAATAACACACAAAATTGTATTAGAATTATGTGATATACATTTTATAAATATACCCTTTATCTTTGCATCTACACAACGTGTCATGTGACAATCACATGATGACAATCACAAGATGACATCACAATCATCAATATGACATCGCCACTTGACTGTCACATGACAATCATAAGATGACATCACAATCATCAATATGACATCGCCACATGACTGTCACATGACAATCACATGATGACATCACATTCACCAATATGACATCGCGACTAGTCATGTGACAATCACATGACCTTATGATATAATGATACCAAATAAGGGCATAAAACTCACATAATCAGTCTGCATTCAGACTTGGTGATTGGCATAGGTGGGTATCAATACGTTTAGAACAGTTGTGTTTTAGAGAGGTGTGATCATGCTCAAACACACCAATGATATAATATAGCAAAATTGCCTTTTTTTTTGTGTAATTTGCTATTACATAAATCTACCGTAATTTTCTTTTTTTCTTTTCCATCCAGGCTAATGATATATCTCATATACCATGACCCCTCTTAAAATATCTCGTATTTTAAAAGTGATTGGAAAATCAATAGTTAAACCCTTTAAGCTTTTAGGCAAAGGAAAGAAAAAGAACAAAGTTCAATCAAGAGAACAAGGGAATGAAACAGAAGACGAACCGTGCAACTGCTGTTTTCCCAAATGCAAAATCTTCAAGAAATTGAAGAAACAGAAGGAGAAGATAATCTACTCACAGGAGGTGTCAGTAGAAACAAAACCTTGTGAAGAAGAGGAACATATAAAGAGTGTTTCCTTCTGTCCTGAAACCAATGCTGATTGGCTCCCAGATCTCAATCTGAGCAAGAAGCATAGAGAAGAGTTGCAAGCTGATGACTGGCTGGATGACAGAATCATCGACGCAGCACAGAAGCTTTTGAAGAGACAGTTTAATACGGAGGGACTTCAAACCTGTGTCCTCTCTGAATGTCAATTTCAACCTGTCCGTGGACCCTCTGCTCAAATTCATTTTGACAGCAAGAGGAACCATTGGCTGACCAGCTGTTTCAAATCTGACCATGTTGAGATAGCAGACAGCCGGAAAGCTGGAAAACTTCCCCATCAAGTGAAGAAACAAATAAGTGAATGCTACAGGGAAGTGATACGTGAGCCGACTAAAACAATGAAACAACTCAATGTAGATCAGCAGCAAAATGGCAATGACTGTGGGGTTTATGCCATTGCTAATGCATTCGAGTTCCTGTCCAATGGAGACCCCACTTGTAGGTACAATGGCAAAACGATGAGAAAACACCTCATTGAGTGTTTAGAGAGGGGAGAGATTACTGCTTTCCCTAAAACATCAGGCCCAAAGAAGAACAAGACACTGGCCTGTAAATCCTCTATGGTTACAGAAGAACAGAAGAAAGACGATGAAGAGAAGAAGAAAGAAGATGAGATGAAAAGGACAGACAATTCTGTTGAAAAGAAGGAGTTGTCCCCTTTGCTCAGTTTCAGAATCCATTTTGACAAACTGGTGCAGGACTGGTTGAGGTTTGGTTTCCAGATTTGGAACAGACTATCTGCACCGCTGTATTGTGGCAGCAGTTGGCAAATCTGGTTAAAGAGTTGCTCATGGAAGAACTTGTCTAAGCACCTGATGAGAAACAGAAAGAAGAAAGAAGCTAAATCAGTGAGCTTTCATGAACCATCTGATGCCGTGGTCCCTTCTGCTAATATCAGAAATACAGTTACGGCCTATGTGGCTGGCGCAGCTACAGTTTTGGCATTTTACTTCTTTTGGAAGAAGCAATAGACACAATAGTTATGCTATAACTACTACTACTACCCAACCAGTGGCACAACCATTGGGGGAAGACTGTGTGGTGGTGCGTGGGAAGGAAGGAGGGTGGGCCTGGTGCAAATTTTGCACCAGTGCCCTATGATCTACAGATTTTTTGTTTAGAAAATATAAATATTTATCTGTATATAGTTTTATATTTAATAAACAGAACAAAACATATTCTGTTGTGCTGATTATTACTATCCTCTGGTATAAATGTGAATTCTGGGACCTGCATGAATGCCATGTTGCCTCTATTTAATGTGACAATACCAAAAAGCGTTACCTTGCTTACACATTTACTACTGGTAATGACCCAGTTGGGGGCCAATGTTGGCCCTTGTTTAGGTGGGAGATGACAGCAAAATGGCTAATGTATTTCAGTCTGTCAGGGGGAATGATCAATGGGCTTAGGGACAACATGGATAGGGGTTCATGGGAGCTTCCAATCTAAAGTGCAGAACACAAGGTATATATAATCCAGTGTGAGGCAGAATGGCTGCAGCAGATGAAGAGTTACCCCAGAAGAGGGTCATGAAGGGGGATCGGGGCTGCTGCACATTTGGGACTTTAGCCACGTCCTTGAATGTCTGAGGAGGCCAACAATGCTGAATAGTTTACAACAATACCGATCCCATCTTGTCTTCTAGATTGATATATCTGATTGATATAGACTGAGATCCCTCTGTTAAGCTCTACCCTTGATTGATAAACAAATTCTTTCAAATGAAAGTCCAGTGTTGATTGTAGTATAATAACAGGGTCAACTTACCAATAAGTATTAGGGGTCCAAGTGCACAAGCCCCAGACCTTCAGTTTTTGGGAGGCAATAGATACAATTAGATATTCATTGTAGGACTGGCACAAAGCGGACTTCACAGAGCTGATGACTGGCTGGATGACAGAATCATCGACGCAGCACAGAAGCTTTTGAAGAGACAGTTTAATACGGAGGGACTTCAAACCTGTGTCCTCTCTGAATGTCAATTTCAACCTGTCCGTGGACCCTCTGCTCAAATTCATTTTGACAGCAAGAGGAACCATTGGCTGACCAGCTGTTTCAAATCTGACCATGTTGAGATAGCAGACAGCCGGAAAGCTGGAAAACTTCCCCATCAAGTGAAGAAACAAATAAGTGAATGCTACGGGGAAGTGATACGTGAGCCAACTAAAACAATGAAACAACTCAATGTAGATCAGCAGCAAAATGGCAATGACTGTGGGGTTTATGCCATTGCTAATGCATTCGAGTTTCTGTCCAATGGAGACCCCACTTGTAGGTACAATGGCAAAACAATGAGAAAACACCTCATTGAGTGTTTAGAGAAGGGAGAGATTACTGCTTTCCCTAAAACATCAGGCCCAAAGAAGAACAAGACACTGGACTGTAAATCCTCTATGGTTACAGAAGAACAGAAGAAAGACGACGAAGAGAAGAAGAAGAAAGAAGATGAGATGAAAAGGACAGACAATTCCGTTGAAAAGAAGGAGTTGTCCCCTTTGCTCAGTTTCAGAATCCATTTTGACAAACTGGTGCAGGACTGGTTGAGGTTTGGTTTCCAGATTTGGAACAGACTATCTGCACCGCTGTATTGTGGCAGCAGTTGGCAAATCTGGTTAAAGAGTTGCTCATGGAAGAACTTGTCTAAGCACCTGATGAGAAACAGAAAGAAGAAAGAAGCTAAATCAGTGAGCTTTCATGAACCATCTGATGCCGTGGTCCCTTCTGCTAATATCAGAAATACAGTTACGGCCTATGTGGCTGGCGCAGCTACAGTTTTGGCATTTTACTTCTTTTGGAAGAAGCAATAGACACAATAGTTATGCTACAACTACTACTACTACCCAACCAGTGGCACAACCATTGGGGGAAGACTGTGTGGTGGTGCGTGGGAAGGAAGGAGGGTGGGCCTGGTGCACATTTTGCACCAGTGCCCAATGATCTACAGATTTCTTTGTGTATAAAATATAAATATTCATCTGTATATAGTTTTGGCATTTTACTTCTTTTGGAAGAAGCAATAGACACAATAGTTATGCTATAACTACTACTACTACCCAACCAGTGGCACAACCATTGGGGGAAGACTGTGTGGTGGTGCGTGGGAAGGAAGGAGGGCGGGCCTGGTGCAAATTTTGCACCAGTGCCCTATGATCTACAGATTTTTTTTGTATAAAATATAAATATTTATCTGTATATAGTTTTATATTTAATAAACAGAACAAAACATATACTGTTGTGCTGATTATTATTATCCTCCGGTATAAATGTGAATTCTGGGACCTGCATGAATGCCATGTTGCCTCTATTTAATGTGACAATACCAAAAAGCGTTACCTTGCTTACACATTTACTCCTGGTAATGACCCATTGGGGGCCAATGTTGGCCCTTGTTTAGGTGGGAGATGACAGCAAAATGGCTAATGTATTTCAGTCTGTCAGGGGGAATGATCAATGGGCTTAGGGACAACATGGATAGGGGTTCATGGGAGCTTCCAAGCTAAAGTGCAGAACACAAGGTATATATAATCCAGTGTGAGGCAGAATGGCTGTAGCAGATGAAGAGTTACCCCAGAAGAGGGTCATGAAGGGGGATCGGGGCTGCTGCACTTTTGGGACTTTAGCCACGTCCTTGAATGTCTGAGGAAGCCAACAATGCTGAATAATTTACTACAATACCAGTCCCATCTTGTCTTCTAGATTGATATATCTGATTGATATAGACTGAGATCCCTCTGATCAGCTCAACCCCTGATTGATAAACAAATTCTTCCAAATGAAAGTCCAGTGTTGATTGTAGTATAATAACAGGGCGAACTTACCAATAAGTATTAGGGGTCCAAGTGCACAAGCCCCAGACCTTCAGCTTTTGGGAGGCAATAGATACAATTAGATATTCATTGTAGGACTGGCACAAAGCGGACTTCACTCCAATGCTTGATGCGATTATATCAATTTCAATGGAATATCAATTGTAACACAACTTCAGTGGTTTATTTATTAGAATGTACTTCTTGCCACATTCAATATGTTGGACAGACCTCACGTCCACTCAAGAATCGTATCAGGGAAGGTGGAGATGAAAGAAGGAAATTCAGAAGCCAACGCAGCTGAACACTTCAAAATCTGTCATGAAGGTGATGTTAGAAAACTTTCTGTTATAGGAATGAAGTAGTGAGTATTAGTAGTAAGTAGTAGTAGTAGTAGTAGTAGTAAGGGAGGGGATGGCACCCTAAGACTACTTCATTTGGTAATAAATCATCATCATCATCATCATCATCACAAGTAACCACCTGACACTTCAACCCTTACCCTGTGACCATGTGATGACATCTCAGTACCTTTATAACCTTCACAATTATATCTTATATTACATAAAACACACACTGTACATAGCGAGTAGAAAGGACAGCAATGTTGTGCTTCAGACTGTATTATTAGTCTTTATATCAATAGGAAGTTTTATTTTTACATAGTATGTTTACAAAATCTCTCTTTATAAACATTTATCCATTCTCAGATGATCACTCGCAGAACAAGAGCCAATGGGTGTTGTAACAAACAGAATCAATAAAACACAACATTGTATTAGAATTATGTGATATACATTTTATAAATATACACCTTATCTTTGCATCTACACAACGTGTCATGTGACAATCACATGATGACATCACAATCACCAATATGACTTTGCGACTTGTCATGTGACAGTCACATGACAATCACAAGATGACATCACAATCATCAATATGACATCGCCACTTGTCATGTGACAATCACATGGACATCCACATGACTGTCACATGACAATCACATGATGACATCACATTCACCAATATGACATCGCGACTAGTCATGTGACAATCACATGACCTTATGATATAATGATACCAAATAAGGGCATAAAACTCACATAATCAGTCTGCATTCAGACTTGGTGATTGGCAGAGGTGGGTATCAATACGTTTAGAACAGTTGTGTTTTAGAGAGGTGTGATCATGCTCAAACACACCAATGATATAATATAGCAAAATTGCCTTTTTTTTTGTGTAATTTGCTATTACATAAATCTACCGTAATTTTCTTTTTTTTCTTTTCCATCCAGGCTAATGATATATCTCATATACCATGGCCCCTCTTAAAATATCTCGTATTTTAAAAGTGATTGGAAAATCAATAGTTAAACCCTTTAAGCTTTTAAGCAAAGGAAAGAAAAAGAACAAAGTTCAATCAAGAGAACAAGGGAATGAAACAGAAGACGAACCGTGCAACTGCTGTTTTCCCAAATGCAAAATCTTCAAGAAATTGAAGAAACAGAAGGAGAAGATCATCTACTCACAGGAGGTGTCAGTAGAAACAAAACCTTGTGAAGAAGAGGAACATATAAAGAGTGTTTCCTTCTGTCCTGAAACCAATGCTGATTGGCTCCCAGATCTCAATCTGAGCAAGAAGCATAGAGAAGAGTTGCAAGCTGATGACTGGCTGGATGACAGAATCATCGACGCAGCACAGAAGCTTTTGAAGAGACAGTTTAATACGGAGGGACTTCAAACCTGTGTCCTCTCTGAATGTCAATTTCAACCTGTCCGTGGACCCTCTGCTCAAATTCATTTTGACAGCAAGAGGAACCATTGGCTGACCAGCTGTTTCAAATCTGACCATGTTGAGATAGCAGACAGCCGGAAAGCTGGAAAACTTTCCCATCAAGTGAAGAAACAAATAAGTGAATGCTACAGGGAAGTGATACGTGAGCCGACTAAAACAATGAAACAACTCAATGTAGATCAGCAGCAAAATGGCAATGACTGTGGGGTTTATGCCATTGCTAATGCATTCGAGTTCCTGTCCAATGGAGACCCCACTTGTAGGTACAATGGCAAAACGATGAGAAAACACCTCATTGAGTGTTTAGAGAGGGGAGAGATTACTGCTTTCCCTAAAACATCAGGCCCAAAGAAGAACAAGACACTGGCCTGTAAATCCTCTATGGTTACAGAAGAACAGAAGAAAGACGATGAAGAGAAGAAGAAAGAAGATGAGATGAAAAGGACAGACAATTCCGTTGAAAAGAAGGAGTTGTCCCCTTTGCTCAGTTTCAGAATCTATTTTGACAAACTGGTGCAGGACTGGTTGAGGTTTGGTTTCCACATTTGGAACAGACTATCTGCACCGCTGTATTGTGGCAGCAGTTGGCAAATCTGGTTAAAGAGTTGCTCATGGAAGAACTTGTCTAAGCACCTGATGAGAAACAGAAAGAAGAAAGAAGCTAAATCAGTGAGCTTTCATGAACCATCTGATGCCGTGGTCCCTTCTGCTAATATCAGAAATACAGTTACGGCCTATGTGGCTGGCGCAGCTACAGTTTTGGCATTTTACTTCTTTTGGAAGAAGCAATAGATACAATAGTTATGCTATAACTACTACTACCCAACCAGTGGCACAACCATTGGGGGAAGACTGTGTGGTGGTGCGTGGGAAGGAAGGAGGGTGGGCCTGGTGCAAATTTTGCACCAGTGCCCTATGATCTACAGATTTCTTTGTGTATAAAATATAAATATTTATCTGTATATAGTTTTGGCATTTTACTTCTTTTGGAAGAAGCAATAGACACAATAGTTATGCTATAACTACTACTACCCAACCAGTGGCACAACCATTGGGGGAAGACTGTGTGGTGGTGCGTGGGAAGGAAGGAGGGTGGGCCTGGTGCAAAATTTGCACTAGTGCCCTATGATCTACAGATTTTTTGTGTATAAAATATAATTATTTATCTCTATATAGTTTTATATTTAATAAACAGAACAAAACATATACTGTTGTGCTGATTATTACTATCCTCTGGTATAAATGTGAATTCTGGGACCTGCATGAATGCCATATTGCCTCTATTTAATGTGAAAAGCGTTACTTGCTTACACATTTACTCCTGGTAATGACCCAGTTGGGGGCCAATGTTGGCCCTTGTTTAGGTGGGAGTTGACAGCAAAATGGCTAATGTATTTCAGTCTGTCAGGGGGAATGATCAATGGGCTTAGGGACAACAGGGAATTCAAGAGAAGTTGGGGGATTGGTTTCAGAATCCCAAGCGGATGATTTGTTTGGTTTTTCTGTAGAGTTACTTGGAAATAAAAATGAATGTGATGAGCTTTGGACTTTGGCCATTTTTCAAGATGAGAAAGTAAGATTTCTCCAATTTTCTTTCCTCCTTACAGGCTTACAGGCTTACATGTTGTACTTTAGTGGTTTAAGGCAATGGACTACCCATCGGCACCTACTTATCATCACCTACTTACTGAAGGCACAGCAGGGGCCTGGGAGTACAGCCATGCTTAGCAAGTTTTGGTGAAAAAATACAGAAGTATATTCAGTATACCAAATAAAAATGCTGCTCATGCCATGATTCAACTAAAACCAGTTGGGTGCATGTTGGTGTGGCTTTTCTCCTTTTTTCAGCTTTGAATGACTGTCCACCCCCATGGCTACACAGCAACTTGTTTATATAAACAAAACCGTGTTGCTTATAAATACTTACTGTACCTGACCCTCAGTAAGAGGATCCTGGTGAGCTCTTGTTTTCAGCAGTTGGGTGGTCTCATGTGCATCAACATGAAATGTGGTTTCCAACTTAAATTGAAGTTCTGGTGGTTTGGCCGTCTCATGAAAATAACGAGGGGTTTTATGCAACTCATTTGTAGGTTTTTCACTTTTTTTTTACCATTATATTATCAGCTGTTGAAACAGTTGTCTCCACGTGTCTTGTAGGCCACTGGGTCATGCCTGTGGTCTTCCTCATGGCCGTAGTAATAGGATTTAGAGGTTTCTTTCTGGATTATTGGAGGTCTGTCTGTTGAATAAACTCTTCCTTTACCCCATTGAGGCAACCTGCTGTGGGAATATTGTATTTTTTTTGCTTCCTCTAGCTCCATCTGGCGGCAAATCCTGATACTTGCATTTGAGGAGCTGCATTTCATACTGTATCTCAGTTTGTTTCCAATGGGATTATCAGATCATTGCCCTGTGCTCACTAATGGACAATTGGATCATGCCCCTGAAGATGAATATTATTATGGGTCTATTCATTGGAAGGATTTTAAATTAGACAAATGGCTCTTTGAGAAAGGCTATGATCATCCTGCAAAATAATATATGGCATTAAGTCGAAAATAGGCATTAAAATAATTCCGGAAGAAGCTTCCCATCGTTGTATTGATACCCTGACAATGAGTCATTGAGATGGTCATCCATATTCAATTTTGCAATCGAGTAGGGAAGATAACCCAATGGGTCTCCTACATTTAACCCCAGTTTAAACTCTTTTGTCCTGACAAGGGTACTAAGAAACATTTAAAAAGATAATGTTAAAGGGTTGGTTCAACTTTAAGTTAATTTTTATTTCTAGAAAGGCTAATTCTAAGCAACCTTTCAAGTTATTCAGCTGATCCCACATCACCGCTCATATATTCCGGGTAAGTACGGCATTTGTTAGTTGCAGTTCAAAAACCATCCAGAGGGGGGACAGAAGAAATCTACTTATGTGTTGAGGTTTAAAAAGTTGTTAATAAAAGTATAATAATAGAGAATGTATTAGGGCACATGGCACACAATTGCTGCCCACTTAAGTGGCAACTCAGAAAGTGGGCACCAAACACTCACAGTTGCCCCTCAAATGACCTAAATGATAATTGCCCGACCCACTAGTGCACCCCGTGATTAGCAATTCAATTTATAAAGGTGCTGGAAAATGCACAGGTGGCAAAATATTTATAATTGCCTAATTGCCCCAGGTGCTGTTGCCCTTCCCATCAGAGGATAAAGGGAATAACATGGGTTGGAGAAACTTCAGTTGTTTTTGTATTTGATCCACATATTCGGTGTATAAAGCCATTTATTGTACCTTGCTATGGAATAGGTTGGTGCTTTATAACTACATGTTAATAATAGTAATAATAATAGTAATAATCATAGTAATAAATAAACCAGCAGAATAGTGTTAGTGGAAAGTAAGAAGGCAGAATAATTGTGCTGCAAGAAAATAGAACTTTAGACGACAGGTTTTGGTGGAATTTCATAAAATGGCAGAGGGATTTCAAAGGCCACAGTCCAAGGTGAATGAAGCATTAGCAAAGCTGCAATATTTCAAAATAATTTCCAGGAACCCTTTGTCCTTAGTCCCAAGCACCATAGGGGGCATAAATGCCATACAATGACCACAAGATCACACTGAAACCACTGCCATGATGACTGCCGGTCATAAGATGATTGAGATTCCTCTGTGCACTTGGTGAGATTTAATAACCTGGGGCATTTCCAGGGGACAAAACATTTCCAGGGACAGAAAGTCAAAAGCAGGGACTGTTCCTGGAAATCGGGGCCAGCTGCCAGCTACAGTATGACAGAGAGCAATGTCAAACATGTCCTGCTGAGCATGAAGAGTCACAAGAGTAATAAAAAGGATTTTTTTTAGGATTCTTCCCATGCCTGGGGAATATATGCACAAGCCACAATGTGCCTGAGACTAATACTTTGGTATTTAATAGAGAAATGGCTTACATGGAGAAATAGGAGATGGTCTGGAGCAAGAGGAGAAATTGAAATTAAATTGAAGTTAAATGCAGCAACTGGAGGAGTGTTAAATAAAGCAATAGGGTGAGCAACATGGAGGGTTTATGTGCAGCTATAAGGACTAGGGAGGATTCGTATTGTGCAATGATATACCAATTCTCAGCAAGCCTTCTTTTGCCTCCATGATACTGAGCTTTCCTGAGCTTTCCTGGTGCTGGGATTAAATAGAGAATATGAGAGTATATGGAGCACTATAGGGTTATAGGGAGGGGTATATGGAGCATTAACAGAAGCTGTAAGATTGGTTAGCTGGAGCAATTGGAGATATTATAGGAATAGTTCGATGGGGCTACAACATAAGTTATAAGGATTGAGCAATAGGAGAGGGTTATATGGAGCAATAAAAGAAGCTTTATGGGAATGTTATAATGCACTATAGGAGTACTACTATAGGTGCAATATATTTAACATCCTTGCAATAAAATACACTTCAATTCCTAAAACAGCATAAACATTTAAGCCAAAACAATCAAATAAAAGACATCAATATTGTTGCCTAACTTTGTATCATCTTTCCTTGGCGTATACCGTCCCTATTTTACACCAATCTTTATGGAAGATAAGCACAGAGCACTATCCAATGAATCGGAGCTCTTAGACAGCTTCTATATGACAAGCAATAACCGTATTATTAATATATATCTGCGGCACAAACCAAATGAGCCCATGACCCACCTGACCATTCCATTCCAGGCTCTATTATTAAAGGGACAGGGAGGGAACTAAATTATCTCTTCATCCTTTGGACAATCCATTAACATTTTTGAATTTCATAGTGGCAGGCGCTTTCCAATCAAACACCACATGGGCCGTGTCCGGTGATCCGAATGCCAAGACAACGGTGCCAAATAGCACAGGGGCAGTTGCCCAAAAGTACAATTTTATCAGTATACTACCAGTTTGAACGTGAATGCAAAGATTGGATGGGTTGCTATGGGAAACTACTCAGAAATTTAGCAACTCAGCTTTAATAGTCTTTAATTTGGCTCATTATAATAAATAAATCAAAAAATAAATGTTATGCTTAAGTTCATTATTTAGGAGGAGAAGCACCACCCCTTTGAAAACATGGCTGCCTACACCGGGAGCTCTTTCCTAGTGTGGGGTCCCAAGCAGGTCCGGACTGAGAATTAAAACAGGCCCTGGCATTTCAGTTACACAGAGGCCCAATCAGCCCACATAGAAACCCAAACATCTCCCACCAGCCCACTAAATACTGACTTTCTATGGCACCTTATAGCAGCCCCTCAGAACCCACAGATTGCCAGTCCGGGCCAGGTCCCAAGCGCTTGTTGGGGGAAACAATTTTTACATGATAGACACCCTGTCAACCATCTTCTTCTTCATTTAAAGAGACAACAGACACCAGTTATCTATATCATTTAAAGCACTCTAGGCCCTAGCATCCCATAGTAAGTAAGAGTGCAACGTGTGCAGCGAAACAATCAACAAAATACTTTCGAGAATTCCGGTCAGACCTGGGCTTTGTTCCATTGGCCAGTGATTTAATACGACGTTAACCTCCACCTCCGAAATGGGACTTATCATTTTAATATCCGGATCTGGAACGGCATTTTTCACATCGTTTTGAAACTTTCTGTTCCACAACAATGTTATTTATAGTACACAATTATTCATTTCTTTATCTGTATTTCTTTATACAATTAGTCTTAATGATGGGAATAAAAATTGCCAATGATTATTTTCCGACTTTCAATAACTGAGGGGCATCTCTATTTGTTCCAAGATACTGAAGATTCCTCATGTTGCCCATCCACTTGTGTTGGATTCTGCCCATTGCCTTCTCAATGGGGTGTAAATCAAGCCCTCCCTCCATTGGTATTATGAAAGGATTCAGAGAATTCCTTAAAGGTATGACCAGTCCCAGGGTACAAGTTACATACCATCTCACTGATGAATTGTTTGTGACTATATCCCACATGAGCACATGTTGAACACAATACTTGGTCACAGCTGTAATCCACATGTCTCCATGACCCACATTGATATCAAGCTCTGCTTTGTTCCAAGCAATAGACAAGGCCTCTTTTGGCACCAATGTAATATCTTCATTAGATGCCCCATAACTGTTGTGTTGCTGCTCAAACCAGTATATACTGTAAATATCAATTAGCTCCTATACCATGAAAAATGTAGATGTTTACTGGACTAACCTTGCCCAGATATCATTATCCTTGGTCTTAGGGTAAACTATACAAAATATATCTACAAACTGGCTCAAAGAGTGAAGTTCCGCCACTAGAGTGAAATTCCGCAGCTCTCAATTCATTTCTATGGGATTTTGAAAGGCGTATTTATCAATGGGTGAAAGTGAAATTTAGAATGGGAAGTGGCGGAATTTCACTCTACTGGCGGAACTTCACTATTAACTTCATTCTTTGATAAATATACCCCTATATCTGATTTCCGTGTGCCTGGAAAACAGGGCTGGAACTAGGGGTAGGCAGAAGAGGCATGTGCCTAGGGTACCCTTTCATAATACCAATGGAGGGAGGGCTTGATTTACACCCCATCATTATTGAGTCGCTACAAAAGATCCTTCAGATGCAAAAGGAAAAAAAGTGAAATTCCGGGCAGTGCAAATGGTCAGTGAGTTGCCATAGGGTATTGCCTGTACTGAGGCATGAGAAGGCAATGGGCAGAATCCAACACAAGTGGATGGGCAACATGAGGAATCGTCAGTATCTTGGAACAAATAGAGATGCCCCTCAGTTATTTAACTTCCCAGACTTACATGTAAAACATGCCGTCGTTTATTAGATATTCTGCTTTATATATACGCTCCACTTTGTTTCCCCAGAAGCATCATGTGAGTAACCAATCACAGCTCTCACACAGGGAAAGATACACTGCAGTTCCCTGTCAGGTCGGTCAAAGTGCTGGTTGGCTGCCCACAAGATGGGGATTGGTTGGCACCTTCCGTACAAAATGCCACTGGCTCTTCTGAACACCTTTACCAAGTGCCCAGCTGCCCAACTGGAGATATTTGTTTTCATTTAAAGGCACATCCAGCCTAATTATATAGGTAAATGTCATTTCAAATACATATTTATACCTTTTAAATAGGGTAGACATTGCCCACCATTTTTGTTTGCCTTGCTGGGGAGTGCTTTCTGCAAATCATTTCCATTTATTAACTGATGTATACAAGTTCTGCCTTAATATTGAGGTTCCAGCTAAATATTGGGAAGGGGTTTGTTACAGTGAGAGCTGTGAAGATATGGAATTGTCTCCCTGAATCAGTGGTACAGGCTTATACATTAGATAGGTACAAGGAAGGGTCGGATGCTTTATTCACCAGTAGCTCCTCCCAGCAGACAGGAGGGAGCCAATGAGATTAGAGGAGGGAAAGGGGTGTTACAGGGAGAGCTGGGAAGTGAATCAGGGGTACAGGCTGATACATTAGATAGGTACAAGGAAGGGTCGGATGCTTTATTCACCAGTAGCTCCTCCCAGCAGACAGGAGGGAGCCAATGAGATTAGAGGAGGGAAAGGGGTGTTACAGGGAGAGCTGGGAAGTGAATCAGGGGTACAGGCTGATACATTAGATAGGTACAAGGAAGGGTCGGATGCTTTATTCACCAGTAGCTCCTCCCAGCAGACAGGAGGGAGCCAATGAGATTAGAGGAGGGAAAGGGGTGTTACAGGGAGAGCTGGGAAGTGAATCAGGGGTACAGGCTTATACATTAGATAGGTACAAGGAAGGGTCGGATGCTTTATTTACCAGTAGCTCCTCCCAGCAGACAGGAGGGAGCCAATGAGATTAGAGGAGGGAAAGGGGTGTTACAGGGAGAGCTGGGAAGTGAATCAGGGGTACAGGCTGATACATTAGATAGGTACAAGGAAGGGTCGGATGCTTTATTCACCAGTAGCTCCTCCCAGCAGAAAGGAGGGAGCCAATGAGATTAGAGGAGGGAAAGGGGTGTTACAGGGAGAGCTGGGAAGTGAATCAGGGGTACAGGCTGATACATTAGATAGGTACAAGGAAGGGTCGGATGCTTTATTCACCAGTAACTCCTCCCAGCAGACAGGAGTGATCCAATGAGATTAGAGGAGGGAAAGGGGTGTTACAGGGAGAGCTGGGAAGTGAATCAGGGGTACAGGCTGATACATTAGATAGGTATAAGAAGGGGTTGGATGGTGTTTAGCAAGTGAGGGAATACAGGGATATGGGAGAGAGCTCATAGTACAAGTTGATCCAGGGACTGGTCCCATTGCATTTTGGAGTCAGGAAGGAATTTTTCCCCCTCTGAGGCAAATTGGAGAGGCTTTAAATGTTTTTTTTTTTGCCTTCCTTTGGATCAACTGTCAGTTAGGCAGGTTATATATAGACTTAAGGTTGAACTTGATGGCTGTGTGTCTTTTTTCAACCACACTCACTATGTTACTATGTTACTATGTTACTATGTTACTATGTTACTATGTATACTCTCCATGCACTTACACAGGTTGTCCAGTTAATCCAGAACACTCCAGTTCTGAGAGACCTTGCCAGAGTTTCGGATCAATGTCCAGTATTCAGTTTATCTAAACACCTGACACAATGATAGCAAAACTGTCTGCTGTGAAAAAAAAAAAACCTTTCCTTGCCCTTTTACTAAATCCTTTTCTATATATACATTTATTAACTGACAGTAATGCATCAAGTGATTGCTCTGTGCCAACACACATTTGCCATTAGGGAGGCCACATTTTCAGGAAAAAAATACTGACCTCCCTATACCTTATCAGTTTCTCTTTTAGTAACATTGGAATCAAGTATCAGTGTTACCAACCAGACTGGCACATACTGGCCAGGTAGCAACCCCCCGAACTGCCATACATTAAGCACTCGGACTGGCCAACCGGGATACCAGGAAAACTCCCGGTGGGCCCAGGTGTCAATGGGCCCATTTGCTTCTAACTATGTGGCCAATTTCATGGCCATTCCCTATTTCTTTATGGTAAAATATACTTAATAATGAAAGAATAGACTAAGTTAATATAAAAGACCAGTGGAATAAAAAGGTTGATTGAGGAGAGGAGGAAAAATAGTTTGGAAAGTGGGCCAACGGTTTTCTGGTGGGCTCCTGGCATCCCAGTCCGACACGGGAAGCACTTGTACCATAAGAGTCTTGCACCTAATTCCAGGTTGATCCTTTCCATGACACTCGTTCACACTGTGTATTACCAGTAAACTAACAATGTGGCATAAAGAGAAATCTAGAAGCTTGGAGCCCTTCTGGAAAACTAATAGGAGCAATATTTTGCCCCAGTTTGCAGGAGGGAAATACCACTAGGCACTAAAGCTTTCTGGATAACAGATCCCATACCTGTCATAAAAATAATAAACATGTGCATCAAATAATAAAGTTCTAGTGCAACGTTTTTTTGTTTTTAATTAGACACGACTTATCGGCAAATGTCCCCATTAAATAAATAATGACGGAGGAGGTTCTGACCATGAAGGAAAGCGGCAGCTTCTCAGATCAGACCTTCTGGGCACTTGAGTGAAGTGGCTCAATTCCATTCTCTGAATGTTCACGTTCGTTTCCCCCTTTGGAGTTAATCAGATGGTGACTTTGGTTGAAGAGTTTCTTCTCATCTCATGGGTTCTTTCCAATAAAAGTGTGACTTTTCTATTGCTCCATCTCTGTTTCATTTCTTTCTCCCACCCGTGCTCCTCTGTCTCTTTCCCCTGCTGTTTCCCCTCTCCCCCCCACTCGTCTATTCTGCTGGCAGTGGGACTAGAGATAGGAGTGGCTTAGCTCCTGTATAAAGTCCACATCTTTCAGCCCAGCGCAGTAAATCCTCAGTCCCCCTGGTTCTTGCTATGGAGAGCAGCAAAGCCAACACTGGTACATTGAGCCTTGAGTGTGTCATTGGGTTTTAACGTTGCCTTTAAGCCTGCAGACTCTGCGCAAACTCATTCATCTCCAGCCCAGCAAGTCACCTAAACGTCATGTCTGGATATTGCCACCCTGCCCTTTTGTTACTTGCTTTGGCAACCCTTGGCATAGCAGAAGATGCTGCCATCCAGTGCCCTCCCTGCTCACAAGAGAAGCTCATCCGTTGCTTGGACCCTGTTGGGTGCCAGGAACTGGTGAAAGAGCCAGGTTGTGGGTGCTGTGCTACCTGTGCTCTCACAAAAGGAGCCCCCTGCGGCGTGTACTCTGCCCGCTGTGGCTCTGGACTCCGATGTTACCCCCCCAGGGGGAGCGAAAAGCCACTGCACACCCTCATGCACGGGCAGGGTCTCTGCACTGAGACTGGGGAGATTGATTCCATCCAGGAAACTTTCCCGAAAGTAGGTGAGTATGAAACAATGACCAAGCCACCTCTAACTGGTTACCCCTAAAATATTTATTTACACTGCAGGGGGGATACAAACAAATTATATCATATCTCTGTCCATTACAATGATCACAAAATGATGCCATTAATAATTCACAGGGTTAATCCTTAAAATAATCAGTTGAAATGTTTTGAGCTTACAATATTCCCTCCTTTGCAACGTAAACTTCTGCTTGTATTAAAAACGTACCCCCATAATGTACATTAACGAGTTTACTCTGCACATTCTCTGTAAAGCCAGTTCTATACTTGGAAGCTGCCATGTTGCTTGTCTGAGCCAAGGTATGTGCAAGCCACTAGGGGTGCCATTATAAAGAATAAAGAAAGAATATTTTGTGCCTACACTTGAAGTTTACTGTTTATTTGATGCCTGGTGATCCCTGCTTAGAAAAACACCGAATATTTTCCTTGAAGGGATAGTTTTTTTTTATTTTAAATGTCAGGTAGACCCCGTGCATAAATAGAGTATATTTCATCAACAGGAAATGTCTACACAATATGTCATTTTAATCACCTACTGAATGGGACTTTAATGGAAGGCATTCTGTTAAATCAGTTTTAATTAACCTTAACACGTAATTACAGCTCAGTTTTTCCATTTAAACGAGGCCTTTGCCTTTTCCGGGGCAATCAGTATCTTCCAGTGGTTTATGGGAGAATTGGAATGTATAAGGGGGAGAGGTGACTGTACATAGGACGATGCATAGGCGCAGTATTAATGTTAATCCTTATAGGATCTCTATATTGATGGCTCTGGTTCTCTGACCCATGTGCCATGATGAAGATCAGTTTTCTAGTTCTGGATATTTATTTAGCCTTGGCACCAGCCTGCTGTCAAACTTCATTCCAGTGGGGTAATTAGATATTACTGGGTCCCACAGCAAATTATTTTTCAGGCCCCCAAAATGTTTAGAGGTTGACCTGTTTTAACCAATATTTATTGAAATTGTATATAAATGAGGGCCTTATAGGGTCCCAATATCTCCTGGGCAGCAGCAGGTTCTGTTTCCTCTAAAGTTACACCCCTGATTCATTCAGTAGTCTATTAATGCAATACTTATGCCTTTAATTGTTTAACTGTATCTTAGCCCTGAATTATTGTTTCTGGGACTGAAAGTTCTAAATTTTACTCCAACAGGGAAGCACAACAATGGGCCTCCTGTTCTTGGTTCCGAAAACAGTTGTTTCGCTTGGCAAAAGTATCTGGGCTGGGAGTGCTATGTCATGTCTGGTTCTGGGCCCTGATCGGAACCCGGGGCGATTAAACAATCTACAGGCACAAAAAAAAATTTGGTAATTTTTTAAAATCGTGCCAAATGATTTTTGCTAATTTCTATTTAAGATGTTGAATTCAAACAGATGGCAGGGGTTACAGGGAGTTCCCAAAGCTGGAAGCCTGTGAGCCTCCATGTTTAGCAGATCTGCTGGAGCCATATGCTTCTCAAAAAAACACAACACTGAGGCTGTAGTCTCGACACCAGAAGTGGCTTGTTCCAGCTGAGCTACTCTCTTACATTATATTATGCCACAAATTATTAGATGGACATGGTGAGCTGGGCCTACTTTGGCTCCAGATTGGTTGCTGAGACAGTCCTTGGTGCCATACTCTATAAAACACCCAGTTGTAGACGGGTGGCACTAAGCTCCACATGAACTTTACAAATAGTTTCTGAAGGTCACAGTGCAGTCTATAACAATGACCATCCCTAGGTCACCACTGAACTACTAGCCCACTGGGCATACATGCACAGATCTGGTTGGACAGTTTGACTAATTTCAACCATAGGCAATAATTCATTATTGGCTTGGGTCCTCACTACTTGCAAGAACACAACTAGTTGTAAGGGGTAATTGCTCATTTCTGCAATCCTATAGGGAAAAAAACAAGAGGTTTGCTAAGGTGCAACATCAAGGGAGCTCTTTCGGCTGTAGTCAAACATGAGACTTGCCTTACTGGTCTATAAAGATATAGTAGCTTACCTTCCTAACACTGGGAAAGAGCTGGTTTTATCAAGAGATAGCATTTGTCTGTCTTTGTTACACCTGGAAGGGATCTCAATACACATGAAGAATAGACAAACTCCTTGCAGTTAATGTCATGGCTGAGATCCATCCAAGAACCCAAATGACACGTGTATGCTATCCTCTCTGATTATCTCTGTATTGGAGACAGAATATTAGACCAGTAGGGAGCCCCACTACCTTATCCCCCTTCAAAGGCAGCTTTACAAATACAGTAAAAGCCAATCCACTAGCAGAGCTAAAAACCAAATAGGCTTGAAAGGTTTGGAGAAAATCCCATCTGGGTGAGACAAATACATTACATGCTCTTACTACAGTATCTGATTCCATGTAAAAAGCTCAATGGAAGATGTAGAATTTTATGGCCAAGTGTTTTTATAATATGTCTACTCAATGGGTGGAATTTAACTCAGTTCTCCTTTCCTGCCTTAAATCATTAGAGATAGAAGTGACAGGATTTGCCCAACACTCAGCCCAATTCAGCTAGATAATTGCTGGTGGAATAATTATATGTTCATGTTTTTTAATGTGACTCCAGGTTGAGTTGGCAGAGTTTGAGCCTAACCAACAACGTTCCCATCTGATATCTGATTGCATATCAAGCAAATATTGATCGGTAAGGTTGGGAAATGCTATTGGGCGAGAACCACATTGCGCCACTTTGTATGGAAATCTCGTTGTTGGTTCTGGGACAAGATGCACTCATTGGGGGGGACCTTGTCCAAGAAATGACAAGGGCACAGTAAGATTACTTCCCCTTGGGCACAAGAGCAGTCAGACAGACACTGGCCACTGAGGAGACAGGGAGGGAGGTGGGAGAAACACTAGACAGAAAGATGGACATGGAGAAGCTGAAGAGAGAGGCAGGCAGGGTAATTTTTTTAATGGTGTATCGTTTTAATCGAGCAGGCTCTCATATCTATGCATCCAAAGTAAGGACACATGATGCATGCCCATATATTTCCTCTTCAACGAGACTGATCTTTTTTAACCTGTACAAGTAAATAATCGCTCATTGGAAAGCATTCGTTCCCTGGGAAGGAATTTAAGGTTGTTCCCTTCCCTTCCTGTTTGGCAGATCAGCCGTCTGCTGCTAAAGATATTTGTATTTATAAGATGAATCTTTACTCCGTGAGCTACTAAAGCCTTGCATGTGAAAATCTGGCCCTTACAAATCCAGCCTGAACAGTAATTAGGAGACTAGGGCTGATATTGGAGATGGCATAATGGTGGTGCCAAGTTGTTGCTCCAGGTTCCTAAATTGTCTGTCCTAGGAAATGGGTTTCTCTTACATGAAAGGAGCATGTACCTGATCTTTTATAAAAAGATATTTTTGTGTGTAACTTTAGCAAGAAGTGGTGTTTGCCAGGGCAACAGCTTCCTCCAGCCTGATGAAAAGCTTAAAGGCATCAGCACCCGGCATTATCTATTCCACCTAGCAGGTAACGTGCCAGAAAAATAGCTTCCCCCTGTGTGCTGGACATCACTCTACAGCCGTTATATCTATATATATGTCACCTGTAGTCAAATCTGCAATTGCAGAAGAACGTTGCCCATCTCAAGACATCTGACCTTGTGGGTAAAATCGGGGCCATACTTATTATATCGGCAAAGGATTTAGTGAGGTGACCCTCAGTAAAAAAAAATACCACCAGTAGCATAAATTCTGAAGTGGAGCTGAAGGGTATGGGTGCAATCACAATCGCTTCGGGCATGTAGGGTGCATGTACTGATGATGGAAATTGGAAGGGTCCACTGGAACTAAATGCCCTGGTTAAAATGGGTATGTGATGCCCAAAAGTCAACCTGCCTTTGAATTATTTCACATTCAAACTGTATTTTATAATTTTTTAGGTTTAAGGGATAAAAAAATTAATAATTTATTCTCTTCCATTCCATTAAAACCAGCCCCAACCTCACTGGGTCAACCTATACTTTACCTATAGACCTGCACATGTAAATGCCACAGATGCAAAGAGTGCGGTAACCTCCTCATGCACAAAATGTGAACAATTTTATACTGTATATTTCATGGCCAACGGGAGAAACATTCTATTTGGAGAACTGGGAATTGTAAAAAAAAAAAATGATCAACGCATTTTTGCCTTTTCCAAGTTTTTAATACAAGGAGTGGAATGTTTATAGAGAATTCATTGGCTTTTTCTGTGACAAGATAAAAGGCCCTTGACGTTCGGGGAATTGGAATGGTAACAAGAGGGTGCTGTGAAATGTTCACTAGAGAACAAACACTGGCTGCCCTCCTTTATAACCCTTTAAAAGCAGCACAGATTTTATTGCTGCAGTGGTTTGAAATGCAATGGGGTTTAAGAAAAGCAGTAGAGCTCTGTTCCATCATGTGTATAATCTGGCGGCTGTGCATTTTTGGGGATATTTGCATTGCCATTACGCATGACAGCAAGAAGGGTGTCATTTTGGGCACTTCGACATCACATATTAAAGTGTCTAAAAAACACATGGGGGCAAATTCACTAAGATTCGTAGTTTGCCGCACTTCGCCACACTTCGCCAGGCATAGTTTCGCCAGCGCTTCGCAAATTCACTAAAATCCGAAGTTGCGCTCAGGGGTAGCGTAAGGTTGCGAAGTTGCGCTAGCGTTGATTCGCTAAGTAAAGCGAAGTTACGCTAGCGAAGGCTAATTTGCATACGGCGCGAAATTCAAATTTCAATGGAGGAATACGTATCAGCACTACAAATGGCTAGAAAACCTTCAAATCATCAAATAAAATTTTTATTTTGCCCTACACATGTGCCCACTGTCTAGGTAAGTTGCCATGAGTCAGGAAATGTAGGGGGGAAGGAGGGGAGCCCCAAAAAAAATTTCGATCTTTTTCAGCCTATCACCCATAATGTAGAAAACACGCCAGCGTTTTTTGGGACTTAGAAAAATTTTTGAGGTCTGAGGTGGCGAAGGAAGCAGGGGCGCGCCGCCAATGAGGCGAGCTGAGCCGCTCGCCTCAGGCGGCAGCGCCTGAAAGGATTCCAGGGGCGGCAAAAAGCCACTCCTGCACCTTTAAGAGCCGAATTTCCGGTTTTTGAACCGGAAATTTGGCTGTACTATTGCGAGAGAGCGCAATTGCGCTCTCCGCAATAGTGTTTCTGCTTCCCCTCCCGACACGTAAGTTGGTGAGGGGGGGCGGCATTGCAGGAGCCGCCTCAGGCGGCTCCTTAGTAAGAATCGCCGCTGGAAGGAAGTCTAGCGTAAAAGGTAGCGTTCAGTACACTGCGCGCGTTAGTGAATTTGCGTAGTTACGTCGCTAGCGAAACTTCGCCAGGCGTAAGGGTGCGAAGTAACACTAGCGAAACTACGCCAGCGTTCGTTAGTGAATTTGCGCAGTAACGAACATGACAAACGCTAGCGAAGTAACGCTAGCGTTCGGCGCTTCGGCGCTTAGTGAATTTGCCCCATGGTTGGAACTATACACAAAAGTGACGTCATATAAAAAGGTTCAAAAATGGCATTAATGTAGGGTCTTGTCTAATGCAAGATGGCATATGGTTCCACAGGCAAGGGGAAAATAAAGATTAAGGGCAGTGATCAAAAACAGGTTGCTCACCAATCCCTTGGATATTGCTCCTGGTGGCTATATTAGAATTTCTGGCTTTCTCATAAGGGTGACCAAATAGTCAACCACAGCCCTTATTTGGCATCAGGAACTTTTTTTATTGTGTTGCCCCCTAACTATTTTTACATTTGAATGTGGCTCATGGGTAAAAAAGGTTGGGGACTCCTGGATAAGGGGAAAAGAGGTAAAGTCGGTGGTAGTTTGACTGCAAACGGCCAACAGATTTTGTTTTAAGACAGGACTAATGGTAATGAGATGAATGTGGTAAAGCCTTGGCCTTGCTTGCAACACAGTAGGAAGGAAGTGATAGAAAAGGCTCATGTGCATTGTTTTGGACAATGGACCAGACACGTATGAGCATAGAAATGTGTAAAACTGTCAAGTGCATAAGTGCACGGAAACAGCTGAGAGTGACAGGAGGAAACATCAGAGGTGGAGATTAGACCCCATTTATCAGCAGTGTTGTCTCAATTTAAGTGAAGAATGTGGAAGATATACCGTAATGCTAAAAAATATGTATTCAACTCTTCAAAGGCTGGAGGATTAGTATGAAAAAGGAGAGGGGAAAGGACATAGTTGAATCAGTAATTATCGTTTGTAATTATAGTGCCTGTGCTGAATAGTACCATAGTAACATTGTAAGTTAGATTGATAAAAAACACTCGTCCATCAGGTTCAACCTTTGAACTCTATTTTTAATTGCCAGGTGAGGAAGGCATTAAAAAACCCCCATCTGAAGCCTCTCCAATTTGCCTCAGAGGGGGAAAAACTTCCTTCCTGACTCCAAATAGCATTTACTTTCATTGTGCTTTATTCATCAATGCCATAACTTATAGTGTAAAGGTGCTTGATGGACAATTGTCTGGACAAATTGATCCAAATAAAATGTATCCAGGGCTTAGGTGTCTTTGGGACATTTCTTTTTTTTTGTGAGACCTGGCTGAACCTTGTGTTCAGCTTTATTAAACTTTAACCAGATGCACAAACAGTGATGGTGTCAATGCCCAGCAATACTGAGAACTGTAGCTGTACTCTTACGGCCATCCACGTCCCTCCATCTCCAGCCTCTCCCCTAGTTGCAATTTTAGGGCAAGTGTCCAGTGGCTATTCATCCTT
Organism: Xenopus laevis; assembly: GCF_017654675.1. Taxonomy (NCBI): domain Eukaryota; kingdom Metazoa; phylum Chordata; class Amphibia; order Anura; family Pipidae; genus Xenopus; species Xenopus laevis. The sequence goes on along the minus strand of NC_054388.1, from coordinate 1,368,005 downwards.
ATTTGTCCTGCATATATTATCATTCTTCCCATGACTTTTTGTCTCACCTTCATTAATACAGAAAGAAAGAAGATGAAAAGAGGAAATAAATCCTCTGATTTGTCCTCCATCAGGAAGAGAAAGAAATCCCCCAGGTTATTGGTTTTAGAACTTTTCTTCAATGTAAATCCAGGTAGTCTGATAGTGGCCATATTGGAGTCCAGAAGGTGTTTTACCTTCTTTGAGAATGTAGATTTCTTTTAACCTTAGCTACTTAGTGTCATACAAATACAATAACAGGTGTATGATGTGCAGCAGATGCTTCCATATCCTCTGTTAATGATGATGCTGATTGGCTGAGGGCTTATAGCCGAGTGAAAAAACAAGGCTCAGCCAATAAGAGTTTGCCAACAAGTTCAGACACTTAGGGGCAAATTCATCAAGGGTCGAATTTCGAGGGGTTAAATCCCTCGAGATTCGACTGGGGAATAGAATCGAATAGGCAATTTGGGCGAATTTACGCGCTGGTGAATAGTCGAATTGGCAACTATTCGCCAGGCAAATAGGCGCTCGATCGAATATTTGCTCGAAGGATTTTCATTCGATCGAATGCCTTTTTATTCGATCAAAAACTTGGAAAACAAGCCTATGGGACTTTCCCATAGGCTTTTAAAGCAATTCGGTAGGTTTTAGGTGGCGAAGTAGGCGTCAAAGTATTTTTAAAAGAGAAAGTACTTCGACTATCGAATGGGCGAATAGTCGCAGCGTTTTTGCACTCGATCCAGTACTTCGACTATCGAATGGCGAATAGTCGCAGCGTTTTTTAACTCGATCTATTCGAATCATTCTACGCCAATTCGATAGTCGAGGAGCACAAAAATTCGAAGTTTTTTTACTTAGAATCCTTCACTCGAAGTTAGTGAATCGGCCCCTTAAACTTATATTACCTAACTGAAAATCTTGAAAAGCAATAAAAAAAGGTGGTTCCTAAAAGAAGCTTTAAGGGTAGAGGGAGTGTGCTGGATATTGACAAAGAGCTTTATGTAAACAAGCCTTTACTGGTTGAGCCATTGAACCATTGAACCACGAGTCAATAACCCATGATAAGCACAATCAAATCATTAACAACCATTAATGTGCCAATGAACATAATATATCTACTGGAATCACAGGACACCCCATAATATTGATATTGACAATGATGGATCCTGACAGCAGCATCAACCCCTATTGACCATAGAGAGGAAGCACCTATAACAAATAATCTGTGCAAGCTGCTCATTCATTGCATATAAATATTGAATACTGACAAGCAGAGCCACAGACACAGATAACTAATATTATAGAGCAGAGTGTTTAAAATACTCAAACACATTTTGGGCAAAGTGGTTGATCTGATAGGAGCGCATATGACCTTGTTTTGTTGACCTCTCCAGATGGGACATGACTCTGTATTGTTTGTGCCAGGGAACAGAGATCAGGCCTCAGTGGGGACAGCAAATAACTGATAGATAAACCACATGGAGAGGGATAAACAGGGAATATTTCCCTTATTCATGGTTTTTGCTCATTATTATGAGTCCTACAGACTCTGCATGTTTTCTAATTTATATTTCCGTTGGTACAATTAAAATGACTGGATGGAAGCTTTATATATTTAACGTTTCCAGATAATATTTTATCCCATGACAGAGGGAGCCAGTGAAACGCATGCCTGGGAGCAGCGCTGAGGGAGAGATATTTCCTAGGAGATGACAAGTGGTATTATGCAGGTTTAGTTTTATTAAGAGCAACGTAGGAAAGGTGGAGGGATCCTTGAGGATGATCTGCTGGGGCCAGAGAGTAATTATAAAGGCTGGAAATGAGTTTGTGGGAACTGGAGGCAAAGAGGAAATTCTAACTCAGCATTATTTAAAGAATTAGAATAGTTATAGAATTCCACATTTTAAATGACTGCCAAGTTCAGTCTAGAAAAAGCCGAATCTATATTTAATTAAAGAGATATCATGACTGGATCATTTTTTCTAGTTGACCTTGAATACATATTAATTATACATATTAATTGACTTATCTTGAATTTATTGCAAGTACTTGTGTGTCAACACCAAGAGAAGGGTCTCTTTTTGTTTTTTTCTCCCAGCCCTGATTGTTAATAAGCTGGGATATATATCTCTGCCAAGCCCCTCCAGAACCCCACTGCCTTTCCTAAAAATATTCCATTAGGAGATTCAACAGTTTAGTCAATTGCTTGTGGGACTGAGAACGTTTATTTATAGGCTCCATCCAGATATATGGAGGGTTATAAAGATCAATTGTGTATGTCAAGTAGAGGTTATGATGATTACTGGGAGGCAAGATGGTGGAATAGAAGGACACTTTTCATCCAATATTCATCCAACATAATATGTTAAAGGAGTTATAGGAATAGAAGAAGCAAAATATGGGGGTTATTTGAAACAAAGGGGATAAGAAGTGATATGGAGAAATAGGAGTTGCTGTATTGAAGGATATTTAATTGAATGGTACAGGTTGTGGGTTATATGCAGTAATATGAAATGTTACAGGGTGAGGTTATAATAAGCAACAGGAACAGAAAAAAAGCATTATATGGAGCAATAAGTACTTAAATGGTGCAGAAAGAAAGGATCTTATATACAAAATTAGGAAGTATGACAGACTTGTCAAATTCAATTCCATCTGGTAAATTGCTGATGAGAAATTCTGTATAAATCTCCCTCTATAACAGCTCTATAAAGGCAGACATGGTTAGCTACATGCGGGAGGAGGAGGAGGAGGAAGGATATGGTCTTTGGCTCGCTCAGCAGCTGGAGATTGAGGAGCAGTGAGAGTTGGAGCCGGTCCACACATTCCTCGAGTTTAAAGCAATAAAGCTTCGGCAGGGAGTAATATACAAGGATTTCCTGGATATCAGAAGGAAACTCTTAAGGGTCGGCACACATCACCTTGCAATGAAGGAGAGGAGGTAGGATGGGAAAGAAGAGTGGGGAGGCAAAGCAAAGGTAAGGGTAAAGGAGAATGGAGAGGAAACTTTATGAAAAAGTAGGGGAGGTGGGTAAGAAAAGGTCAGTGGGGAAATTAAGGGAAATGTTCTATATGAGATGGAATAAAAGGGACATGAGAGCACTATGAAAAACCTTTTAGCACAAGACCATATATGTAGAGAGAAGAGCTGGGGCTAGAGCTGAAAGTGAGAAGGACGGGGATTGGTACACAAGGCTGAAGAATTAATATGGAGAGATAATTTCATAGAAAGTGGGTTCCTGGAACAAGAGAGAGGAGGGAGAGGGTGGAGAGTGGATTGCATAACCTAAGATGTGGGATAAGGGCCTCCCCCAAAAACGTGCATTACAATGCACCTTAGCATAAAAGCAGTTAGGTCTATTAAAGTCCAAATTCAGTGACTGTTACAGATATATTAACAATAAAAGGACAGAATGAAGTCACAGCTTAAAAAGTTCAATAGGGTTAGGAAGACTGGTCCTCCCCAAGGAGGGTGACATAGTGGAGAAAAAAAAAGCAGATCTGCATCTCATTGAATTTCATTGTACGATGTCAGAGACTCAGGAATTTAACTGCTGCATTACTCAAATTATGGATGGAAGTACTAGGAACCCTCCCTGAATTAAATGTATCCACAGACTTCCAGTCCCCAACAAGTTAAAAATGTTTACATCCTCCCTTGTTGCCCATTAAGGATGGGAATCACTTGCCAACCTGGCTGAACTCCAGCACCGCTCTCGGAGATTACCATCGTGCATGGAAGTCACGCTAGTTCTGCTCAGCTCGAGAAATTCTTGGACCAGACATCACCTTCTGGAGAACCCGTCAGACTTTCCATGAGGTCATGAGGAAGCTGGAGATGAGGAACAGCAGAAAGTAGAATGTTTTGGAGACAGCAGAGCTGAAGGAAGAAATAGGAGCCAGAGGTGACCTCGTTAACACCTTAGACCCAATGCTAGAGTTTTCTTTGGGACTTTAAGGATGTAACACCAGCCTCTGTTCCAGCAGCAATAACTCCAAAACTAGCAGAATAACGTCCCCTTTTCTGGCATGATCTTGTACAGGACAACATACTGTACCATCGCATAACTTGTGTAACGAGGGCCAAATTCCACATATTCTAAGTAGGACATTGGAAGGCTAGAAATAGACTGTGTGTCCTGCAGGGTTAGCTATGGGTTTTACAGTGTTACCTTGTAGACTAAACAGAATAAAGACAGTTTTCTATCATTTATCAGCTGGAAAGAACTGCCAAAACCATTTCCATTGGCCTTACACTCATTTTATCGATGGCCCAGGATGTGGACCTGGGTCTCTGTTAACAATTAATAGTTATAAGTCAGACAGAAACCAACATTTCCAGCCCAACCAACCCTGACACAAGATTTAAGGTTTTCAAGTTAATATACAGATAATATTAATGGTTTTGTTGTAGCTGAACTGAAGCACTATACCAGACATAGGGTTCCAGTGCCAGCCCACAAGGGGCAAATCTTATGTCTTAGCTACAATCTATATGTCCCCATGGTCTGTATTGAACTGACTCCATAGTCCAGAGCTCTCCTCTGTCACCACATAGTTGTCAACAATCCAAAAAATGTAACTTGGAATTTGTTTTCCCAAAATATCCAATGGTATGCTTTCCGTTGAGAAGTGCAAGGAAATTTGGTACACATCTGTCATGTTGTCCTTATTAAAAAAATACATGTAGAAAGCCTGTACATTGGGTAAACTGGCAGTCATACCAAATAGCAGTGTTTTATTGGTGGAAGTCTCCTGGGATCATCATAAGCATGGATATACTTCCAGTTAGAAAATACAAGGCACTATATAGTTCTTAAAGGACCAGTGATACAACTTTAACTGGAGTCTGAATTGGTACAATGGGGGCCTGTGCTCCATCTTTACATTTATATCTAATATATATTTCTATATACTGTATATATACATACACACCATTTACTGAGTTTCCCTTCAAAATGCAGGGTTAAACTACAAATGCCTAGAAGATTTAATCAGTGAAAACCTCCTAACCAGCCTTGTCTAACTTTCACAAAATCACATAAAAAAACAATAAAGGCACCATACAGTCTCCCAATTCATCTTAGAGTTGGAACCTTCAGGCTCACAGTGCACAAATGAAGACGCAATGGAAACAATAAGAGCTTTTTGATTAACTTGGTTCTGTTTATATTTCATGATGCAAGGTTTTTCCAGTGCAAGTGTTCCAAGCAAACAGAATAACTCAGTGAATGCGATGGAGTTCTCAGTCAGTCAGAAAGAGCTCATTGGCTAAATGATAACACCAGCTACATTTTGGATGGCACTGTCAGGAACAGAGAATCAAATGCATATCCTTCAAACAGTGGCTACTTCCAAGCTGATATTTCAGTCCACAAAGCAAACTTTTTTTGCACAAAACAATGCAAGTCAGGTCATCACCAGGTATGGGTTATCCAATGGAAAGCCTTCTCCAAACATTTCCCTCACACATGGGGCCTCAAAATGGTTTGCAGCTTTAGATTTGACAGCAGGCTAAACAACACTCACGTCTTGTTTCTTCAGAACTTGTTCTCCATGATTCAATGTTGTTACCATGAAGTGTGTCTGAACATAGTATGCAGTGGTTCCGAATCGTCAACAGCGACTGAATTGCTATCATGGGCCCATTGACTTATACTCTATTTTAGATTTGGTGGACATTATTTTTCTTCTTCTGTAAAGGCTCAGTAAAACTTATAAACACGTGTTATCAGGATTTTGTGCATTGGTATGCCAGCTGCCTTTATAATGTCTGTGGCGCCAACATGGCAGTTCATCTTGTGGACACCATCAGAAAATGGAGCAAGTTGATTGGGACGATGAGCCATGATTGTTGCACCAATTCCCTCTTTTTCAGGGTGGAAAAAAATCACCAATATATTAAAAACAGCTTGCCTAAATCTGCTTTTCACGTGACGACCTCACACAGACAGCATTCCTCTAAATCTCCAAAGTAAGGAACCTTAAAATTCTCATCGCTGTTGCAAAGATGCAAAGCGATGCCAAGGCAATCGTCCTATGGTAGACTTAGCTAAGTACTTTTGACAATTATAAAAGCTGTTTTGGCCCTCCGAGAGTGCATTTAGCACATTGTAGCACCCTCCTCTCCAGTATACGCCGTGCTGTGTCTCTTTTGTTCTGTGAGAATTTGGTTTTGTTTTTAGCCACAAATGGATGTGGATTGCCCTACAATATTTTACATGAGCTGTTTGCGGTTTGTATTCTCTTTCCTCTCATTTTCTTCAAAAGCTCTGTCTTTTTTATGTGAAAATTGTTGGCTCAAATGCTCTCTGTCTATTGCATGTGGCCACGAGTCTTCAATCCCTTAGCTCTAGTAGATGTCTTGTATTTTTTAAGGGTTGCTTACCATTGGAATCAGGAATTGCCAGATACAGTTCATTCTTGTAGACATTCAGTATTTTTACAAAGTGCCAAATTGAGCAGAGATTACTGCAAGAGGCCTGCAGTGTCTTGGTGTCTACATAACGACTTACATTGCTACATGTTGTTCACTAGTTTATTGCTTAGTCAGTCGGGGCAGTCTACAGAATTCAATGCAAAGTATTTATCCAGTCATGTAATGCTAGATGTAGGCACAACCTGACTGCTTTATAGTTTCATTCTAAACAGTGACCTGTTTCAGCTTTTTAAATGATTTAAAGTAGGGTTGTCCACGCCATTGGCTTTGTAGCACTGTGCTCCACTGAACAATAGAGCAAGAAAGCCAGCATACGGTATGGAAGAGGCAGCACCATGGCAGCTTCTTGGTGGACCAATGCATGTGCCATACATAGGGCTAGTGCCTTGGTCTTCTGACTACCATGAGACAGTAATCTCAAGTATAAGCAGGGTCTCCATCTATGCCCGTCAAATAAATCCAGTTCACTTTTGTTCTAGCCAGTCCAAGAGATTTTCTTTTGTATTTCTTAGCTAAAACACTGCATACTCACTGTTCAATGCAGACCAAGCACAACAAGTTATTCAACAGCAATGTTTCCAGAACAGAAAGGTCTAGGAGCATTAGTCAGGTAAATAGAATATCAGAATTCCAGCGAAGAGTGTTTATTGAATAGGGATTACTATTGAATTAAGTAATCCAGTAGCAGCAAAGCACAGAGCAAACATGGCTGTTTCTGTGCCTCCTTGCTTTTGTGCATATGTTCTACTCATACACAGTCTTTATCATACCATGCAGTAGGTGGTACCGCCTGCATTGCTGACTATTAGAGTATCATTTTATCTCCATTTTGACTTGTGTTCCACAGAAGAAGATCACCCCAATATAAACATTAGCCCATGTGGCCCACAGGACAGGACGTGCCACTTGAAGCATAACGCCAGGATGAAAGGGATCCAAATGCAGATTGGAAGGCACTTTACCAAGAACACCAACAATGCACCCGTGTCAGAAATCCACTTGGTGAGATCTGCTGTCCAAATTTCTATAGCTTAAATTATGCTCCATTAATATTTGCCACCTCTTTCTGTATAATGAAATATTAAATTGCACATGTGTTGTTTTTGGCAGCCTGGGGAAGCTGTTCTCTTCCACTTTTCACATTAGCCAGACACTTTACAAAGAAAGAAGCAAAAATGTTTAGGCACAAAATTGTGTGTTTTACAGGTTGGAATTATTGCAACAGGCCTATGACAGCAAGGTCCATATCTCCAAATCTATACCAAGAACTCCCCTTTTGTTTGAACTTGATAAGTTCGGTTGAACTGGAGTCACCCCTTAAAGCACCAATGCTCAATAATTAACATCCCTAGTGAAGTGTGCAGTCTGTATTTTCATACTAGAGCCAATGGAATTAAAGGTGATCTAAACCCAAAGAGAAAATGATCGTAAACGTACTCACACTGTTCCTATAACCACCATTTTTAATGGTTTGTTAGCATTTAGCTGCTTTAGACTACTAATACCAGATGTTTTGCTCAGCAGATCTCTTGGGACCATTCTTAGTTTACAGTCATTTTATGTTTGGGTTTAGATCTCCTTTAAATAGCCATTTATCCACCAGTATACTTTTAGTTTGTGGGAAAAAAAAACCAGATCCCCCCATGGGAAGCCTATGTAAACACAGGGTGAACATACGAACAGGATAGGCATGCCATAAATATAATTTACAACTGGGAAGAAAGTCGCCAAATTCCAAAAATGGCTGTGATCTGACATTTTGTTGCACTTTTGCCCATTGCTTTCCTCTCTCGTTGAATTGCTGCAGGTCTTCTGGACCCCCCTTTCTGCACAACCAGATATAATTTCTTGCCTAATCTTTGATCTGTTGTTAGTTACCCTTTAAAGTTCTGCCATATTTAAATATTTTTATTTAATGTCACCTTTATTCGTGACTCATATGGCTGCCATTCATTTACCTGATCCCCCACTCCCAAAAAATTGTGCATACAAATGTTTCCCAGGTGTCATTGTCTATTAACCCAAAAAGATGAGTTGTCTATGTATGGACGACCCCATAGTTATTGTTCGAATCTTTGTTTACTCATAACTGATAAGGTCACTTTGCTCTATGCGGGACTGAAAAACATAACATTCTTGCCAAGTAATTGCGTGTCAACAGTCAAAGCCTCAGGTTGAAGCCCTCATTTACTGTATAGTGTCATGGATGACATCTTACTTTACTATTCAGTGGTCCAAAACTGTAGTCTTTTCCCTGGACACGGTCCTACAACCCCTGATACCACATCCTCTTAAAAATGACAGTATACTGACCCATTATATCCTACACTGAGTCTGTGTTCCAGCTACAGCCTTATCAGGCATTGGGCCAGCAGAAAGGTGTCCTGGGAAAGGTTGTCGCTTCCCAGGGATGAATGATTAACACACTGTTGATCTCTCATTACTTGGCATGTAGGATATGTCTTTGTCATTAGGTCATGGTGTTCCTGTGTTGAACATATTCTTTATCTGGATCAGGGATGTTCCACCCACAGTTTTCCAGCTCAAGTTGAGCTCTACTGAAGGCTGCCAGATGCTGCAGGCCTTTTTCTTCTGGATGCAAATGTAACACTTCATCTTGATTTTTTCACTTCATTCTTGATCATCTGTTTTCTGTAGGGTTTGTGTCAGAAGGATCTGCACATAGCTCTGGAGAAACTTTCTACGTATCAGACCAGAACCCAAGAGGATTTCCTGAGTATTCCTATACCAAATTGTGACCGCAATGGGAATTTTAACCCTAAGCAGGTAAATATGATCCTCAAAGGGGAGGGAAGGGGGCTAGGGATTGGTATATTATTTAAAATCTCACCTAAGGCAGACCCACATGAGTTCCCCCTACTCAACCCCCAGTGCTTACCTCTCATGTCATGGACTTGATCAATTGTCCTCTCAACTCTAAAATAAAGAGCTGAATAAAAAAAAATTCATCACTGAATTCAGGGTTGGACTGACCTGCCAGAGTACCAGAGGGTCTTCCAGTGGACCCAAGCCCTAGTGCAGGGATCCCCAACCTTTAGAACCCGTGAGCAACATTCAGAAGTAAAAGGAGTTTGGGAGCAACACAAGCATGAAAAATGTTCCTGGGCTGCCAAATATGGGCTGTGATTGACCATTTAGTAGCCCCTATGTGGATTGTCAACCTACATTGAGGCTCTGTTTGGCAGTACACCTAGTTTTTATACAACCAAAACTTGCCTCCAAGCCTGGAATTCAAAAATAATCACCTGCTTTGAGGCCACTGGGAACAACATCCAAGGGGTTGGAGAGCAACATGTTACTCATGAGCTACTGGTTGCGGATCACTGCCCTAGTGGACCCCAGTCCCATTAGCACTTCCATATTTTCACCATAAGTATTCATAGCCTCTGTACATATTTATAAATTATTGCAGTTGTGCCTTCCAGCACTTATAGTATATATATATATATATATATATATATATATATATATATATATATAAATACCAAATTTTTTTCTGCTACCCTTTCCTCACAGTGTCACCCGGCTCTTGATGGACAGCGTGGGAAGTGCTGGTGTGTGGATCGGAAAACAGGGGTGAAGCTCCACATTCCATATGACCTTGTCCTGGATGCAGATTGTCAGCTGGCATCTGAGAGGGGAAAGGAATGAAGGGGCTCACACAGCATATTTGCCCCTCAATGAATCCTAATAAAGGAATCCAACTCTTAAAGGACTTGTGGAACTAATCTTGACAACCATATAGAAACCAGCACCACAAATGTAACCTCATCTCTGCCATATGGACCTGCATGTACTTTGGGACTTCCAATGTGCTGCTGGCCATATGACAGTGAATGGGTTATTATACCACTTGAAGGGTAATGGGGGGAGGGAGAATATTATGTATTTCTTTTTATTTAATTGCTATTGGGTTTTAAGGCATCTAGGAACGAGTAGGGCCTTATGTGGGTGGGGTGATGCTTAGCACATTATGTAAAAATCAAAGTATGTTCATTTTGTGTGAGTGTGTTGGGTGCTAAAGTGAGAGAGTCAACGTGGAGTGAGTTTAACAGAGGGAGAGAGGGTTTATGGGAAGTGGATAGAGGGACAGTTAGAACAATTTGATGACGATTTAAGTGTGGAACAATAAGCTGATCTATAAGGTAAGCTAGTAGGAATAATAGGGAGCAATAAGGAGCATTATTAGGGTGCTTTCATTGGGATCACAAAGCTAAAATTTCACTTTTTTTGCTACAAGCTATGCAAATGTGCTTATGTTACCAAGGCCTTTGATTTTTTGCCAGTTCTAGTCTTTTCCTCTGTGGCTGCCATTAACAACAGACTGCAGTTTATTTGCTTTGGACCAATAATTGAAAAAGAGGGTGACAGAGGTATCCCTTCATGTAGCTCAAGATGCATTCATGATTTAAACCAAGGCAGAGTCTTATACCATCAAGAACCAGATGGACCCTGCAAGGCATCGACACCACTAGAGTTCTAGGCAATGTAGCATTGGAGTGTTTCAATGTACATATCTACTATGTTTGAAATTCAATGTGAACAATAAAGACACTGTTACATTATTTCTTACCATTCTCTATGTAGTCATCCATTGTCAGAGACTTTAATTAGCTTCATTAATTGCTGTGCCTATGTAACCATATACTGTACATATACAGGTTTATACGAAACAGACTGTGAAGATGAAGACTTGAGTTTGGGTTAATTCACTCCCTATTGAAATGTTAAAGGGGACAATTTAATATCAGGGACCAGTTTCCCAATAGCAACCGATTGGGTCTTTTGAAGGCAAGTACCTGCTGTAGGTTGCTAGACCCCTATAACAAACATGGAGTAACCCTGTACTTTATCCCTAAAGAACAATGGGAATCACATTGGAGATCTGTGACTTGAACTGATATAGCCATGGAAATAATTTTTAGTATCCTTATCATTTACACAGGGGGTATATTGTTCTGTTTCTCTACCGGGCACTATAAATACAACATGATCAGGGGGCCTGACACAATTATAAAAACAGGTCATTTGAGCTCTTGAGCAATCTGGGGCTATGAAAATCTCTTGGAGCGTCACATTTGGGCCATGGGGCTCCAGCTTTGCTATGTTAACAATCCTTATATTTTACCCAGTTTACCACTATGAACATGGTAATGAGTAGTCATATCATATTTCTCCCCTAGCCAATTAAAAAGTCAGTACGCGCATTTGTTTTATTGCCTTATAGAAGGATTTTAATATGAATCTGCTAAACAAGTTTCCTCTGACTGTTCACTTTCATTCCCCTCCCCCCCAAATTACAACTAATTCGTTCAAGATGGCAGAAATGACTTCCATTCATGAACATCTTTATGCATGAGCAGAATCACGTGTGTAGGACGTGTATAAACAATGCCATTCACAGGGCGAATCAGTATTTGCCAGTTACTGGTTGGAGTTATCCACATGGACAATAACAAAATGCAAAGGCTTATGGCAGATGGAGGTGTTTACAGCAGTGAAAGGCTTTTGGGCCTTAGTGGATGCAAACCTGGGAGATAGAGTAGAGAATGTACCTGCAGTCCCTCCTAGACCTGATTTTCTACCATTTAATTCACAGCCCTTCCACATGGCCCCTTCTGTCACTTTTGCCCTAGGCCAGAACCCAGACCTAAAAATAACCTTTGCACTTCAATTACTGACTTTCCCCAGAAGAGCCTTTATTACCATTATGACTCCTACTACCTCTACCGATTGCCCTCGCCATTATGCCTACTACTTCATCTGACCACTAGAACCATAGTCCCCATCTCTTCCCTAGAAGTGCATATACAGAAGCTATATTCTCTTCATTCACCTCCTATCCCTTCTTAACATCTCCCCTTATCTGGATCCCCAGTAAAACAACAACCCCATATATTTTCCAACTTCTAAACTAAACATTTCCCTGTTCCTAGCCCAATCATGCCCTGTTGTTCCCCAGTCTTTGGGCTTTCTCCTGGGGGGCATTCATTTTATAGTATTTTATTCAAACACAGTTTTGTAGGTCACTGAACCTGCGGCACATCTCAGTCAGATCTCACATTTGTCTACATATAGTTGAGTTCTCTCCAGCACTGTGCCGGTTAAGATTGTCCCTGGGCTCATCCCGTGTCTGGGTGTCCCTGAGAGCCTCCTCATTCAGAGGCGCCAGCACTGGATTCATTTGGACTGAGATGGCCTTGGGCTAAGTCTGGCATCCTTTATACATTGATACTTCATATATATGCAGCTCTGAGAATCCCAGAGATTTAAATGGCATTCCTAAAAATAAGCCCTCATCCTTCCTTTCTTCTGCTCTAGGCCTCCATGTCCCTATTTTGCTTTCTTTCTACATCATTAGCAAATTCCTGACCTTACCCTTCCTTTATCTTTCTTTCAACTTTCTTTGAGCAAACAGGGTTCAAATGAGACCCAAAACATGTGCTGTCCGTGTGCTAGAATGCAGGGACACATGTCTCACATAAAGAGCTGGGTGCTAGGTGATGCCGCTAGATACCAGGGTAATGGAAAGACATAGAATTAGATCTATATATGTCTATGGTTGATAATAATAACTTTATACACATCAATGCCTGTACATCTACCCTACAAAAGTGGTTCAGCATTTCGTGGTAAATCCCTTCCTTCATAATGATGTCAAAGAGATGGATTCCCCATCCAAAATGTTGGATCTTCACCCTTCACATGGGATTAATAATGAAATGGCAACAACCAATTTGCAAATTGTAAGACTGGTTCACTTTGATTTTACTGGTGTTTAATTGATGTCAATAATGAGACTGCAAGAGTTTGCCCATGTGACCCAGAGAGACTGAGCAGTCTTATGTAGCTGCCTTTGTAGATGTTAGAATAGCTTTCCAGATAAATCCAGATTCAGAAACCAAATATTTCAACGCCTGAGCTTAACTGCAGCACTAATGGTATTGATTTTGGCAAGAGGGAGGCTGCCGCCGACACAGGTGGTCCTTCTGTTCCAAGAAGGCAAGGTGTTGAGTCACAATCCAGGGAAACAGCCATGGAGCATGACATCCATGAGCCAGTCATCGGGCCACATTCAGGAAACGATTAAACAGAAATGTCTGATCATAGGACTGCACAATTAAACATTAAAATGACACAAAACATTAACCCCAGTAATCTCTACGGAATGCAACTGGCCGGTGCAGGAGAAGTTGCACTCAGGTGGCATGATGCATTAGCAAACCAGAAGCAAACAAAACCATGTTATAAATGATCCCATGTTTGTATGGAAACCATTTGCCTTTTCTTACTGGAGTTCAAATATTGGGGCTGGGGAACTTGAACTCTTCTTAGGGTTAGTCATCTGCATATGTGAGATAGTGGTTTGCAGATCCAGACTGGAATTCATGACTACCCTTCATGTTTTTTCTTCTCAAAGCCTGTAAGTGGATTTATGGTTCAGCCCAGCTGAAATAATCGACATGGAACACCCACGTCTCCATTGCCTGTATTGTACTTTGAAAATTTAGGTGCATCCAGTAAACCACAGGCACTTACAGAAATGGCCTTGCCTGGCTGCTTATACTTCATCGGCGATGCCAAGAAATTTCTCAAAGTCACTGGAAGTTCACTGCAGTCCCAAAAAAAGCTGTCAAAATCATTGCTTCCACTTTATTGCATGTTATGAGCCCGGCACTTTAAATAACAAGCTTATGGGTCGTTGCAAACCATGAAGCAGAAAACGAAGGGCTGATTATTATATTTCCGATGCTATTTATGCTGACGTCCGAGCTGCCATGTAATGAGAATTCTATATACAGTATATACATGCAGTATATTGTGAGCCAATCCTTAAGCTCAGGTAAGTGCAACACAGAGCAGGGGCTGGGCATCAGCAGAGAAGAAAATGGGGAGCTATTGGGGCATCTTTGAGGGGCGAAGCTCTTCACTTAAGGACTGTGGTTGTCTAGGGTTGGCACAGAATCCAGCAACATGAGTAGCATTTCTACCCTACTTCTTTTGGAAGGTTTAGTTCTCCTTTAAAGCAAGAACAAACGTTGCTGTATACGTCATATAATGTCTGGAGTCTTTAATTAGCTCTGCAATGATCACATCCCCTCGTATCTTTGAAACTGTTTTCTCCATGAATCAGATACACGCACTTTGTTCTCCCTTGTCAGAGCCTTTTCAATTGCCCTCATAAAAACTCCTTAACACAAAACATGCACAAACAATAAAGGCGGACGCCTCCAGACGAGTATTTTCTGCAAATAATAATAAGATAATTTAAAAACAGACAGGAGCGGTTTCCATAGTAGTATACAGTGCTGGTGTCAACAAAGTCTCCTACATTATTGCAATTATTATTCACGTAGTCTTTCTGCAGCCTTTCATACATTAATCTCTGTTCCAGTGGAGCTTACAATCTAATCTGGTACACTGTGGTCAGTTTTATCTGCAGCTAATTAACCTGCCTTCATGTTTTTGGGGGATACGTACGCAGGCTTAGATTTAACTGCTGCTGGTTGATGCTGCTATGGTTGGCTTGCTACAACTCCAAGATCCTTTGTATTTCACAAAATCAGTTTCCACTGCAAATATGGAACTTCAAAGGCCTTCTTCATTTTTGCTCCTATTGTAGAGTAGTTATGAGCAAATTTGTGGTGTTTTGATTCCTCGAAAAACATGAAAATTCAGGGAAAAATGTGCTGAAATGCAACCGGAAGGAGAAATGATTGTGGTTAAGGTATTTTAACTCTGCAATAGTGGATACATTAATCTAAATTGATAGAGAAGCTCCTTTCCATACAACTTTTCTGTATACTGTATATTAGGGATGTAGCGAACTGTTCACCCGCGAACTAGTTTGCGCGAACTTCGACCGTTCGCGTCCGCCGAATGTTCGCGAACGTTTGGGAACGTTCGCATTTTGAGTTCGCGTTCGATCGTTCGACCATTCGAATTCCTTCGACCGCTAAAAATCGAACGATTTCCATTCGTTCGAACGATTGTAACATTCGATCGAATGAAAAGCATTCGATCGAATGGCTTCGATCGTTCGATTCGAATGAAAATCCTTCCATCGAACGATTAAAATCCTTCGATCGTTCGAATCGAACGATTTTAGCGGGTGTTCGAAGTTCGCGAACTGTTCACGAACGTTCGCATTTTTTGCCGGTGTTCGCGAACGGCGTTCGCGAACACCAAATCGGCAGTTCGCGAACACCAAATCGGCAGTTCGCTACATCCCTACTGTATATTACCGGCAACTGGGAATAATCTTCCAACCAACATTTAAGTGTAAATATTCGGACGTGATTATATTGGAGTATAATTTTGTCGATCTATCCCATGTTGGAGTAAGAAGAATCAGGGGTGTAACTATAGAGGAAGCAGATCCTGCGGCTGCAGGGGGCCTAGGAGGTATAGGGGGCCCAGGAGGTATAGGGGGCCCCATGAGGCTCAAATCCATATATAATTTCAATAGATTTTGGTAAAACAGGACAACCTCTGGATATGTTTGGGGCCCTAAAATTATTTTGCTGTGGGGCCCAGTAACATCTAGTTACGCCACTGAGAAGAATGCCTTTATAGATTGAGCATCAAGAACTTCTGAATGATATATGTATGTTTCTTTTTTTATCCGGCTGGAATATAGTCTGCCTACTATTTTTGGGTGCTGGTCGATTTCTTCCCTCTGGAAATGACTTACTGTACTTGCTTTATGCTCAGTTATTTGTTTCGGTGTAAATAGCAGAATGAGCTTAGTGACTGAACCCAGTGAAACCCGTTGCTGTTTTTTCACCTTATCAGAAAGCTTTCTATTTATTTATCTATTTTTAAACCCACATTATTGTGCAAACTTGAGCTAACACAGCAAACCATTATTTGCCTTCCAGTTTAACCCTCTCAGTGCTGCAGATCTTGCTGAGTTTGTGCTGCTGCTGGGATATTTTTCAAGCTGGGGAGTGTCATATCACCAGTGATGGACCTGTAATGACCTGTAAAGGACTGGACCAACACTATTATTACTGAAGTGCTTATCTATTGATATTTTTCCAGTGTGTAAGTGCGTACAGAAAGTTTGCCTACGCTAGGGTGTGTATATGGACATGTAATCCACATCCCCTGCAAATTCTTCCTGCATGACTCTATTTTTTTATCTTTTCAAACCATCTCCAAGCCAAGACGTCCCTTAAAGAAGTTATACACCTTTAAGCTATCGAATTTCACCAATATGTCATTGAATGCAATGAGGTCCAAGATTGGGCTATGGGCAATCTTTGCACTATTTCAAAAGTTGGGGTGGTCAGATCAGAAAAATGGTTTTCTGCAAAGTGATCTATGGACATCTTTGAGAGGCTTGGCTAATAGGTCAAACATGATGCACAGCACCCTAAAAGAAAGTAACCCAAAGTATGGTCACTGGCATGAGTGAATTGAGATATATTACCAGTACCAGTTTTAGAAATGTTTTTTATTCTTATCCATTATAGTAATCATGAAATGTCATTTTTATGTACTTTAGTTCAGAAGTGCCCTTATTATGCATTCAGTACAGAGGCTGTTTTCATTGGCTGACACATACATTGACTGTACATCGATACAACACCCCCACCCGTAAAATAACATTCTCTGAGGACACAGACGGGCGCAGCAGAACAAGTGGTTCTATAAGCATTACTCATCCGCTTATTGATCTACCTGTCCTCTTGTGACCATCAACTGTTAGGGGAGGCAGCTTAGTGCAGATTTGAAGATAACTGGTCCCGGCACTATTGCTCAGATGTAATCCTCAGAGCACTTTAAGATGCAAGCTTACTTATAAACATCACCCATGGCTATTAATAAATACATTGCACTATGCTTAATAATCAATAGAAGAATTGAGAATGAGTATTGAAGAAGGTGCAGCTGAAAAAGCTGCTCATTTCGATCTTATGATCCAACACAATCTGTTACTACATATGGTGACCAATGGTGAACAAAGATAAAAGGTTTATTGGTCAATGCTTCGGTGCCGTTATGGGCCTTCTTTGAGGGGGGCTCAGTTCTCCCAGGTCTAGTCAAATTCTAATCTTTGTAAGTTCCACAAACCTTCCATAAAAACTTCCAGGACTTGCCATGAAACTGTCCACAGACGCAGAACTGGACTGTGAAATGTTGGACTACTCATAAAATTACTACTTTGATAAATGAAAGCTTCCATTGAGTCTATCTATTTTATATTTTACCCCTTTGGGGGAAATTTGGACCTTTTATGACATTAGGGTGAGGGGACAAAATCCAAATGTGCATTGATGGAGTTGTAGTTAGGCTGATGTGGTATTGTGTTAGCCTATAATCATACCAGGAATATATAGGGGAAATGATACCTGGTATCTGTAGATTACAAAAGGCCAACTTTCGGGCACTGGTTGGGTTTCTTCTTCAGTGAAGAACGATGCTTAAGGGTAAGGTCACAGTTTCGGGGAGATTTAGTTGCCTGGCGACTAATCGCTTTTTCTTTGTGGCGACTAATCTCCCCAGACTGCTTCCTCCTCTCTTCTGCCTGCTAGTCACCCCAAAGCAGAGGCGATTAGTCGATGGGCGACTTAATCTCCCCGAATCTCCCAGTGTGACCTTGCTCTAAAGAAAAGACCTAAGAGACCTAAGTCTTGGAGGCTCGCAATACCAACACAAGGTATCATTTACTCTTACTGATTTCCCATAAACCAGCACGTTGATGAAAATTGATCGTTGATTGATTGATCATTGAGCCTCAATTAGAAAGTATACAGAACATGAATAGCTCAAAGGAGAACATCACACAGGTACATAAAGTAGACACTGAAAGAAGAGAACACCGCTCTTGGTTTTGCCGTTGTTGTTTCCTTTTTAGACAGAAATGAAAGTTTTTCTATTATTCAGCAGTCAGCTTTGTTGCGCAAGGGGTTTGAGTTAGAGGAACATTTCAACTTTACTTTTTGAGCATTTACATAATTTTCTTGTCTCCTTTCCTTTTCGCCTGTTTCTTTTCAGCACTGCTGGTGCCAGATGAAGTGGGCCGTGCGAGTGATTAGCTTGCAGATGGAGTTAGCACAGGGGTACCTGCTCGCAGTTAATCTTATCCCTGTGCACAAGGAGCTGACGGCAAATGCTTTATTAATGTTGAACAGCATGAAACAGAATCTAGGGATTCTTGCATGTTTTATTAAAATAGACCCTTTTGGAATAAATAAATAAATATGGTGAGAGTGAGAGCCAAGGACACAAGGGCAGGAAATAACCTTACAGTTTGCCAATATTTCAAAATCTGCTGTGTATGTAGGCTCAGATATTTAGCAAAGGCTCCGTACTAAACTAACCCCCCCTTTCCCTGCCAAACCTTATGAATCTCATTAGTTTTAATCACCGCTGGCAATGGGTTCATGTATTTTATGTGATTTTTTTTACCCAACACTTCTTAGCAACCATATTTTACTTCGGTTTATAACACCGCATGACAGATGTTGCATAAAAAGTTATGAAAAGATACACAGTTTGCATACACTTATGCAGAAACCTATAAGGCCCACATATCAATGGGCAAAATGGGGGTGAAATTCTGTATTTCTTTGCCAACAGTGGACTTAGTCAAGGCTGGTATTGCTAATTTACTGGCAATGTACTATAGAGTCCTACAGCGGGTTTGGTACCTACAGGTACCCACAGTGTCGGACTGGCCCACCGGGATACCAGGAAAACTCACGGTGGGCCCAGGTGTCAGTGGGCCTCTTGCTTCTAAACATTTGGCCTATTTCATGGTCATTCCCTATTTGTATGAGAACAAAGAGGCTTAATAGATTGAATAATACATTATAGTATGTAAAGAAAAGAGACTAGGCGAGGTTGAGTGAGGAGAGGAAGAATTATAGCACTGAGAGTGGGCCCCTGGTCTAAGGTTTTTGGGTGGGTCCCTGGTGTCCCAGCCCGACTCTGGGTACCCACAAGTTATCCACAAAAAAAACGGGTACCCTGCGGGTAGTGTGTATAGTTGCCGGTTGCAGGTCTCATCTATATTTATCTTATGTTATATTACATATATTATCTATATTTTACTCCTTTTAAAATCTTTTTTTTCTGTCCCCACCCACTTCTGATGATGTTACTTCCTGTTTAATGGTGGTCAGCGGATTGTGGATCAGGTTGCGCATAAGGCAGTTGTGGGTTGGGTAGCGGATCAGACGAGTAAATATGCGGGTTGTGGCCCAGGTTGCGGGGGGAGACGTATTAGATACAATTGCTGTGTATTTTGCAATTTGCTTGTGTCAATGGGGAAGCAAATTGCACAGCCTCAAAAATAGCATCAGCGTGATATTCATTAGGGGCCAAAGAGTTGTGTGCTTAAAAGCAACATGCAAAGAAACCCATCTCAAGGCAGTCTTTGAACCTGTACTTTGCAGGGGGTTCTTTGGCACAAGGCACAAGAGATCCTATATCAATGAATGGGAATTGTGTCACATTCAAAGCTCCACCTGCATCTGATTCACTTGGCACAAGTCTGGTTTGCCTATAGATACAACCCACTGGGGGAATCCTGGAGCTACAGCAGGGCCAGGGTTTTGCCAGGGTAGTGCCAGGGTTTCCCAACATTGGTAGGTGCAGCTGCCCGCCTTTCATCAAGAGAAGCCATTTGTACTCATTGGCAACCATGTGGAAGTACAGGAGTGTTTATAGATGCAGGTGCACTCATGAATTGTGCCAATATGAGCTCTCCATTGAGGCTTCAGCATGTGGAGGACCGCACACTGGGGTGAGGGGCCCAGGGGTGTGTGGGGGCCCCTGAGGTGGCAACCCTGGTGGGCCCTGGAAAAAACATACTGAGGATAGCTGCTAGGTTAGAAGAAGCCCTTACGCTAACTACAACTTCTTGGCACTTTTCTCTGCTTGTACCACAACTGTCAGACATTGTCACTGACCTTGAACAATGCTTTGAACAACAATAGTTGTTAAGTTGTTGAACAAAGCATTCTTAGCTAGGAGAAAAACATGGATCCCTGCTAATGTGGAAAATCCTGCACTGATTTCCATTTCTGTGGTGCTACAGGAGTCCTGTGAATCCAGTCTATGGGGGAGCAGGTACACTCTCATTTTGCTTTACCCTGTTGCACACCAGCCTTTAATAAATAATTCAAATCATTTTTAGGGTCACACTATAACTTGGTGTTAGGGTTGCCACCTGGACTGTAAAAATGATGCTTGATGCCAATGTTATTAATAGGAAAAAACTGCAAGAATATGGGAAGGCCGGTATTTTTTTCCAGAAAAGGTGGCAGCCCTGCTTGGTGTGCCACAGTCCCAGGGTCAGGACAGACTGGGCTGTGAAACACCTCTCCCTGGGAATTTCTCTGATCCTCAATCAAATCCACAGATAGGGTTTATAGGTTTATTTGCAGGTCACTATATACTTAAATAACTTGCATACATACAGCCCAGACTGGAAGTGTGTGGGTTCTGGGGCTGATGTAAGATGCCATAGACAGACACAATTGACTGGGCTGGTAGGGGCTTTGGGCCTTTGTGTACTTGGAACGCCAGGGCCTATTTTGATTCTCAGTCCAGACTTGACTGGATCAACTTCACATAATATTACAGACAGTTTGGTGTCTGAGCTGCTGGGGGGTCCCCACTTATGTGGCAGTTTGTTCAGAGCCCTGACTGGCAGTGAGTGGGTTCAGGCAAATGGCAGAGGGGCTGCTGTAAGATCTCACAGACAATCACTATTTAGTGGGCTGGTGGGGCCTCTGTGTACTTGGAATGTCAGGGCCTATTTTGACTCCCAGTCCAGTCCTGTTTCACTCTTTAACTAACTTTACTATATATACAGCCTGCCAGCCAGGAGCAACTTTAAATAATATTACAGACAGTTTGGTGTCTGAGCTGCTGGGGGGACCCCACTTATGTGGCAGTTTGTTCAGAGCCCTGAGAAGGACTCCCTTTGGCTTTCCGTGCCCTGAGAAGAGCACGCTTTGTTCTTCAGAGCCCTGACAAGGACCCCCTTTCCTTCTGCACCCTAAACAGAGTGCGCTTTTCTGCCACTGGGGTTCCTTTCCACACACACAGTAATATGGGGGAGCTTGCAGCACCTCACTTTCTCTTCAGGCCCTGACTGGCAGTGAGTGGGTTCAGGCAAATGGCAGAGGGGCTGCTGTAAGATGTCACAGACAATCACTATTTAGTGGGCTGGTGGGGCCTCTGTGTACTTGGAAAGCCAGGGCCTATTTTGACTCCCAGTCCAGACTTGACTGGAGCAGCCAGGAGCAACGTCACATATTATTATATATAGTTTGGTCACTGAGAGGCTGGGGGGTCCCACTTATGTGGCAGTTTGTTCAGAGCCCTGACAAGGACTCCCTTTGGCTTTCCGTGCCCTGAGAAGAGCACGCTTTGTTCTTCAGAGCCCTGACAAGGACCCCCTTTCCTTCCGCACCCTAAACAGAGTGCGCTTTTCTGCCACTGGGGTTCCCCACTGACTTTCTCCACACAGTGACTTATACAGCTCCTTTCTCTCACTCTCCCATAACTTCCTGTGCAGCACTTCCTGTCACTTTCCCTCCTTCTCTCTCACAGAACTTCCTGTGCAGCACTTCCTGTCAATCTCCCTCCTTCTTTCTCACAGAACTTCCTAAAAAACAAATGCTCTGTAAGGCTACACACTAATTGTTATTGCTACATTTTATTACTTATCTTTTTAGTCAGGCCTCTCATATTCATATTCAGCCCTATTTATATTCCAGTCTCTTATTCAAATCAATGCATGGTTGCTAGGGGAATTAGGACCCTAGCAACCGGATACCTGCTGAAATCTTTCATCTTTCTATTGAGGCCTCTCCTATTCATATTCCAGTCTCTTATTCAAATCAGTGCATGGTTGCTAGGGGAATTTGGACCCTAGCAACCAGATGGCTGAAATTGCAAACTGGAGAGCTGCTGAATAAAAAGCTAAATAAGTCAAAAACCACAAATAATAAAAAATGAAAACCAATTGCAAATTGTCTCAGACTATCCCTCTCTACAACATACTAACAGTTCATTTCAAGGTGAACAACTCACTTCAATATTATAACCATTACTGGTTAGGCAAGGTACAAAGGTGGGCCCTGGACCCCCCCAGTCCAATGCTGAGTCCAACTCATGGTTCCTGTTATGGCTGACTAGTGACGGGTAAATCCGTTTCGCTTCGCTGAATACTTCACGAAATGGCGAAAAAATCTGCAAAACTGGCAAAATTCGAGAAACACATTGAAGTCAACAGGCATCAAAATAATTTTCATGCACGTAAATTTTGACGAGAGCGAAGATTTTTCGACTATTTTGTCCGTATGCACTAAAGTCAATGGGCGTCTGAATCATTGTTTTTTTTTTTTTGTGGCACCATTTTTTTGAGCATTATTATTCGCTCTTTACAAAATGCTGATCCGTGTCTGTGGAACAAGGAATCAGCGATAGTTTGCTGTTAATTAATAAAAGCAGTGTTGGACTGGCAGCCATGTGTAACGAGACGTTTTCTTGTTCAGCCGGGGGAAATGAATGTTTTGCAGCAGACTTGTCCTTTGCTTCAAGCCCTGCCACATTCCTCCATGTCTGTAGAATTCATCCCCGTCTGGAAACCTGTCGACTGCCCCCAATACAGACAGAGAGTGACCTGAGGACAGTGACATGTATAATCCATTTAAAGGGTCCATCCCGCTGACAATGAAACGGAGCCAATGACATGAAGGAATAGAAGCCAATGAGACCTCTACATGGGGGTCCCGTCACAGCTGACAGATAAATCCCAATGATATTGTTTAAAAAAAAAGGAAAGCCTTTTGTTTGATTTCGTTGCCTTGTGCGACGTGAAATGCGTCAGCTGAGAAATCTATTTCTGCTTGGGATTGTATTGACAAGTCTATTTCCATGGATTTGCCCTGGGGCCCCTATTTAGCAGCATAATGATCTGATGACCGTGACGTCTTTGAAGGGTTAAATAGCCGGTGTCACGTAAGCTGGCACATTGGCTTCAATGAACGTGGCACAATGCGTGTCTTGTGTTACAGCCATCGGATCTCTCCCATCCTCCCTCTCTCAGACCAATGTCTGTATCGACTTTACCAATGTTTCCTATATATTATCCGGAACCCTGTTATCCAGAAAGCTCTGAATTATGGAAAAGCTGCCTCCCATAGACTCTATTTTAATCGAATAATTCATATCTTTGATCATGATTTGCTTTTTCTCTGTAATAATAATAAAAACAGTACCTTATACTTGATCCCAACTCAAATATTATTAATTCTTACTGGAAGCAACAGAATCCTATTGGCTTTATTTCATGTTTAAATTATGTTTTTTTTTTTTTAGTAAACATACGGTAGATGGAGATCAAAATTACAGAAAGATCCAATTTCCAGAAACCCTTAGGTTCTGAGCATTCTGGATAACAGGTCCTATACCTGTATAGACTTATATCATGCTGACAGACATGAGCTGTGCTGCTGTTAAAGGGATACTGTCATTTTTTTCAAAATGAATCAGTTAATAGTGCTGCTCCAGCAGAATTCTGCACTGAAATCCATTTCTCAAAAGAGCAAACAGATTTTTTTATATTCAATTTTGAAATCTGACATGGGGCTAGACATATTGTCAATTTCCCAGCTGCCCCAAGTCATGTGACTTGTGCTCTGATAAACTTCAATCACTCTTTACTGCTGTACTGCAAGTTGAAGCGATATCACCCCCTCCCTTTTCCCCTCCAGCAGCCAAACAAAAGAACAATGGGAAGTTAACCAGATAGCAGCTCCCTAACACAAGATAACAGCTGCCTGGTAGATTTAAGAACAACACTAAATAGTAAAATCCAGGTCCCACTGAGACACATTCAATTACATTGAGAAGGAAAAACAGCAGCCTGCCAGAAAGCATTTCTCTCCTAAAGTGCAGGCACAAGTCACATGACCAGGGGCAGCTGGGAAATTGACAAAATGTCTAGCCCCATGTCAGATTTCAAAATTGAATATAAAAAAATCAGTTTGCTCTTTTGAGAAATGGATTTCAGTGCAGAATTCAGCTGGAGCAGCACTATTAACTGATTCATTTTGAAAAAAAATGTTTTTCCCATGACAGTATCCCTTTAAACTACAACTCCCAGCAGTCTCTTCCAGAAATCAGGATGTTCTGGTACAGCTGGACAACATATTGCTAGCAGTCATTAAGGACTTACATTATGCACACTGTGGTTATTTAATGTATATATATATATATATATATATATATATATATATAGTGAATAAAAGTCATGCACTGCTCAGCTGCACGTGTGGAATCCTATTCTCATCCTCCGTAGGCAGTAATGCATGAGTTAAATCCCATGTACCATCGGCTGTTGATATTCCATAAGAAGCCATTGTGTTTATGGGTTCCAGATGGCCCAAGATTTATAGGGCGAAATGTATTTTTCTGTAGATCATTTCACATTACCCTGCACGAACCCAGAGCGAGAGAGAGAGGTAGGAGGGGGACAGCCCAAGCATTGTAACCTATTATGTGCCATTTCCAGGGAATGGGTATTCAAAACCAGCTTTATTGTAGGCATTAAATCAGTCATATTGTCTCTTTGAGTTACAACAGTGGAGTTTTGAGTCTCCCATTCATCTCTCACAAAGCAGCAGTTCTGCCACACTTTATGGCTGAGAGTGTCACTATCTTGATAACAAATCTGTCTCTGACCACAGTGGTTTGAGTTCCCATGTGAAAACTACTGTGTATATTGACATGTGAGCTCTTTTACAGGTTTCGTTTGCAGAATGACTAAAGATGGCCATCGACGCACAGATAATATCGCAAAAAACTAATTTTCGGTGCATGGTGAGAAAAGAGCCGACCGATATCCGCAGAAGACTTGGCTCATCGATCGGGCTGGACGGAAAATTTCTATCGGACGCCTTTGAAGGCAATTGAAAATCAGCCATTGTTAGTGCTAAATCGTCAGCTACAGGTAGAATTCTATTGTTTCTACCTGTGTATTCAGCTCTATACGTGTGTATTAAAACCAACGATCTTTCTTGGAAACATCTTTTCCAAGAAAGATTGTAATTGTCATGTCTATGGCCACCTTAAGGCCAGACAGTCAGGTGCTTTGTGCTGTACAATCTATTAAGGCAGATGGAGCAGAGAGCTCTGCTGGCCTATATAACAGTCTGTAGGGTGCATATTGGTGGGGCATATTGGTGGGGCATATTGGTGGGGCAGTTCTGTGGGGAGACACAGCTGGTGTCAGGGGCAAAACGACAATATAGGGAGCAGGTGCCTCATTAAGGCAGTGAAGACCTTTCAGCTGTCATTAGACTACAACTGCCAAATAGTCATGAGATACTGGCAATTCTAGTTCTAAAACATCTGGCGGAGCAGGGAACTGCCTGCTTCAAGGGTCCCACTGAACTCTCAGCTTGACGTTATTAAAATGTCTTTGGGGAATGGGAACCTGCAGTGACTTGTTCTGCCACTGGGTGGTGCAACAGCATTTTGAGTGGTGTCACGGTAATGCAAATGGAGGAATGCAATCAAAGTCATTAACAGGAAAAATATGAGTAAGATGAACAAATATTTACGTGGACAAATTTAATATAACCTTTGTTTACACACAAAAGTACTTAGTGACCCGTTTGTCAGTGGCTAGGCCACCACCTTTAAGAAGGTCATAATCAATAAGCAACGCGCAATTAAAATGTATATAGTATAAATGTGGTGTGCTGGTTTTGCTGATGGTGCCAATATACAGATCACAAACCAGCATTTCCCGTTAAAATGTTACCGACTCTTCAAAAAAAAAACGTGTCCTTTTCATATTTTATATATAAAAAAGCATTTATTGGAAACAATGTTCTTGTGCGTTACAAAAAGAAATGTATAAATAGAACAAATCGGTAATATCAAGCCTGTAATAATGACCCACTAGGGAGAGGAATGTGGATTATAATATACACAGTATTATATATATATATATTATAATATACAGTATTTAGCAGCTGGATGCAAGAAGTCCCATCGGCCATAATGCAGCTCACCTCTTCACACTGGACATTTTAACTAGAGAAACTGATTTAATCACTATGTCTCTGCTCTCCTTTATTTAAAATATAACAAATAGTCATTAGGAAGGGAGAAACAAAAATACAATGAAAATCAAGATACATATGTGAATCAGGAACACCTGCCATTGCCTCTGACAAAGACTCAACCAATCGGCAGGTGGCTTTTACTGCTCTGTTGCAGGGAACATAATGAAACCAACCATCTGATTGGTTACGGGTCTTGTGCCAGGGTAGCCCTTATTTCCGGGTGCTAGGAGAATTCTATATTACACCATAACTTCCTATCTTTTCAACATACTCTGTCTTTCACTGCTGGCTAATGCTTCTATATTGTCTTCTCTTCTGAGAGTCTTTGACTGTTTTTTTCCCTTGTCTGACTCCGTTAGGCTGGAATAGACATGGATATCATTTCCATTTTTGGACACAAGTATGTGCAAAATCAGGGCAGCCCAAGAAGCTGTCATCCACTGGAACACTTATAAATTATCAGTGCCAAAATATGATTTGCAATAACACAAGTTGGACTTTTCCTCAAGACCCTACTGAACTTTCCATATTTTAACTAATCCTAGGCCAGTGCTCTGTGTAACCAGTGGGAAATTCTTCCACCCAAGACTACTCAGCTAATTAGTGCAGATTCAATTAGTCAGCCATGAGCAGATATCTACCAATAGCTGATGAAGAAAACAGACCAGTCCCAAATGGAGTATCATATAGGGAGATTCAGATCTACTGCTGTGAATACAGTAGGACATGATCAGATGGAAGCAGACTTCTCCAGTAGCTATCAGCATCAGCTGACAATATCTAAAAGATATTAAAGATTCCCATGGGCCCATTACACCTTTTCTTGCTGCTGGATTAGGTGCGTCAAGAAGCTTATTAGAGGCGAGGCCGGCTGAATAGCATCATACTCGGCAAAAACGTGGCACACGTTGTCTGCGGCATCTGTCGGGTTCTTTGCCACAAAGCCAAATATTCTAGAAACAAAAATATAAAACAAAAATATAAATATCAGCTATATAAGTAATAGAAGTTTGGATCATATTTTAAATGTATTTAGTAAGTAACCTGTACTTTCACTAGCCTGGACTATGGTTTAATATGTGGGTGCTGAGATGTCACCATACTGCACCCCTAGACTGTCACATGAATAAAGGGAAATTACAGTATCAACACAGCTCGCAGTCACGGAATTGCTGTGATATTTTTCTATCCAGAACTAGCAGGGCGTTACATGCAAGCGCAGAAAACACAGAAGACATCCAATGTCTGGATGTTTGAGGTTCTCTCCTCCGAGAAGCCAAAATTATCTCAGAATTTGCTTTATTGCACATTCCACATGATGTTCTTTCATTTTCTCTCCATAACCCAGCAAGTGTCTGTCTTGTGTCCCACCCAGATATACAGAGCTTCCTCCCCTGTTATGGGACACAGATGTCCATTGTAAGGTCTTCAGCATTTGTAGGTGCACTGCTGCCTGATATAATATTAGGGTTGTCATCGTAGTATTGGCGCAACGCTATGTTTAATAGGCTGGCATAATACTGGCCCAAGGCAGAACAGCTTATGGCTTGAGCATCTCAATAGCAATAACTGATATCCACTGAATACACATAAAAAGTTTTTTAGTCCTTTCAAATGGAGTTAAAGGACAAGCGAAGAGTAGATCATGGGGGGGGTGCTAATTTGTTAGGCACCTAACAGTGATTTTAATCACTAACTCAAGACCCCAGCCATTGCTCCTCTTTGCTGAAAAATGCACCCGGACACTATTCTATTGTGGTGCTGCCATCTTGTTTCTTGCCTATTATTATTATTAACATGTATTTATATAGCGCCAACATATTGCGTAGCACTGAGACTCTTTGTGGTGCACATGTGAAGTAGAGTGAGATTAGAACAAGATGGTGGTGCAATGCTCAATAGAATAGTATCAATGTTTAGCCCAGGGTCTTGGGTCAATGTTTATAACAACTGAGGGATGAATTAAAAGCTGGTACTCCCACTGATTACCGCATTCCTCACCCTTTAAGAGGTGACTATTGGAGCGATGATGGTGTTTGTATATATCTGTCATTTAATTGATACATATTTTAGACAGTATTTTTTCGGCATAAACATTTTACACAGCTTTAGGTCCCTAGACGCTGATGGGGATTCAGCATTGGTGTTGCTGGTGCTTCACCCCCTCTGTCCAACGGAGGCCTGGATTTTTTTCCCAAGTAAGCCCCTTGCTATGAACCCAGTAGATCAACAAGCACTTATTAAAATATTGGTATAACATTAACATTTTCACATAATATGTTAATACATGATGAGTTGGCTGGAACATTCATTTTTTTTGGAAAAAAAAAGGTTTCCCTTGCTTCCCTTATTTCCTGTTATGCAACAGTCAGTGAAGTCCTGAGCTTCTAGACAAGAGGAAGAGAATTGGGCCAAGGAAAGCTGAAATGCTGCTTGTATTTACATTACTTTCCAGTTCTCCACCCTGGCATAGCTACTGCCATCTGAATTTTATGTGCAAGCAAAATAAAAATAGGGCCAACTCATGCACGTGTAAGATTACGTTTTGGTGCCTTACCTTGAAGATCTGCACTGTTTCTGCCACCTGCAATACAATAAGGCAAACGTAAGCATTGTACAAAGAACTCTCTCGGCAGAGAAAAGAATAACCAACACCAGATTAACTGTGTTTGTGGCCCTAGAAATCCAGAAACAGCAAAAGTGACTATGCAGAATGACCTGAAAATAATAATAAACATTTACTATTTCTCCCAGACAGAATCATTGTACCAATGGAGGTTCTATAGACCCACTCAGTTAGCTTTATGAAGAAGGGAGAGCCACACCTCAATTCTGCTTGGAACTGTTCCAATCATATTCTCATCTACCTTTACATGTTCAGTTACTCACAGTTTGTTCACAGTCTTACCCTCAGGCTACATATCATAATTTAATAGGGTGTGACTCTGATCCCCACCCCAGCCATGTCTCAACAAGTCAACCCAGGATTGTGTTATTCTTTAAACTTAACATCAAACTGAACATATTGCTTGTTACTGTGAGGCACCCTTCCACTACTTTGCACACCTAGCCTCCGTTACCAGATCACCATTCAAAGGACAAAGATTGCAGATTCATTAAAATGCAGCCCTGCAACATGTATTTATTAGAGATGTCCTTGCATATCCAAGGGATCTTTTTAAGCCATATGCTTGGTAAGCATCTTTATCTCGACATCCAATGTCAATGAAAGGCCAACTACTGGTATTAAAAGTAATACGTTAGGGGCTCATCTAATTCTACACGAGGAAGAAATACTGGCAAACTGGCTTCTTTCATCTCTTCACTAAGGGGCCCATTTACTTAGCTCGAGTGAAGGAATAGAATAAAAAAAACTTTGAATTTCGAATGTTTTTTTGGCTACTTCGACCATCGAATGGGCTACTTCGACCTTCGTTCGACTATTCGACCGTTCGATAGTACTGTCTCTTCAAAAAAAAAACTTCGACCCCCTAGTTCGCAACCTAAAACCTACCGAAGTCAATGTTAGCCTATGGGGAAGGTCCCTATAGGCTTTGCAATCTTTTTTTGGTTGAAGAAAAATCATTCGGTCGATGGATTAAAATCCTCCGAATCGAAGGATTCGAAGGATTTAATCATTTAAATTTAAGACGAATTGCGGTAAATCCTTCGACTTTGATATTCGAAGTCGAAGGATTTCAATTTGCCAGTCGAAATTCGAGGTTTGATTAACCCTCGATATTCGACCATAAGTAAATTTGCCCCTGGATGTACTGCAGAGTACATACACATAGGTTTTGCACATTTAGCACTTCCCTACACGTTTATTTACATTGAGTAAGTTAAGTGCCACAAATATAAAAATCCCAAAATTACACAGTAAGGATAACAATATCTAACATGAGACCTTGCCCATCTACCCAACTAGTTAGGAATGACTTACTTTCTGAGCTCAGGGTCCAAACTGCAGAAAGTGATTGTTGACAGCGGGTAGTGTCGGCGGAAAAAAACTCTAAAAGAATTGAAGATAATAACATGATCAGTCCTGGGAGGAACAAACTAACTGAATGAAGGCAAAATACTTTGATAGGTTACTCCATACTTGCGCTGTACATCCGTCAGGGTGACTCCCTGATCAGTGGCTTTAAAATGTACGATGGTTGGTGTGGACTGGGTGGACGTCTCAAAGGTGGTGGATACAGCTTTTTGGACGGCGCTGGACCCAGTCAGAGTCTCGGTGCTAACAGAGTTTAAATAAAGGACGTTGCATGCTGGGGAAAGAGAACAGTGAATCAGCAGAGGTCATTGAAATATGAATTGGTTTCAGAAGGAGAAATATGCTTGTATTGGCAGAATTGGTCCTATGGTTGAACCAGAAAATGTAGGGAGTTCAACAAGGTTGCAAACATAAACCATTGCTAAATCAGCCATTCAATTACAGTTCCAAGAATATTCAGTATATTAAAGAAGTGTGCACCCTAAATCTTTCTCTAGTTGATCTCTACGATGGTGTTAATTAGATGAGGAGCCTCTAGTAGACCAAATAATGCAGCCAAACATCGTCGGAAACCACTGCATTAAAAATAAATATCCTTGAGTAGGGATTCTACATGAAAACGTCTAAAAAAGCAGCTCTTAAGTGGCAACTCTGATGAAAGAAATGTATGTATAGATTATAACACAAAAGGGGGGTTGTGGGAGCACTCCTAAGGCTAAGTAAAAATGTATTAAAGTACAATGGAAGTGCTACTGACTTGGCCAAAATAATCAGTGCACATTCCCTGGGCCCCTGTCTAAGTAATTCAGTATAAATGCAAGTGCATGTGTTCACAAAGACAGGGGTTTCTAGTTATGATGATAAAGTTGATAAGCCACCATACCACGTCAAGGTAAACCCCACTCGGTGGTCCCTAACTTGTTCATGCACTTGCATATATACTGAATTACTTAGACAGGGGCCCAGGGAATGTGCACTGATTAATTTGGTCAAGTCAGTAGCACTTCCATTGTGCTCTGATACATTTTTACTCCCACAACCGCCTTTTATATGTATATATTATCCCTGGTCCCTTGAGAAGTTTAAAATCTAGGTTCTTCTGTTTTACTACAATCCTGCATTTATTTGGGACTCTTGTATAATGTTTTGTGTCTCCCCAAATTTAGAGAGCACCACCTTGGGTCTTAAACTTACATGATGATGTCTTCAGGTTGGACAAAGTAGGCACCTGGGGAGACTCTGGACTGCTGTCTCCTTCAGACTGATCTAAATAAAAACATGAGTTTCAATAATCATACTTAAAATAGAAGAAAAACATTTTATTGGTTCAGCCATGCTTGTTCACTGATTCATCAGGGCCTATTTCCATTAGAAATGTAGACATTGTCCTTTACCAGATATTAGTTTATTAATAGGTATAGGATCCCTTATCCGGAAACCCGATATACAGAAAGCTCCGAATTACGGAATGGTTGTCTCCCATAGACTCCATTTTATCCATATAATCCAAATTTTTAAAAATTATTTCCTTTTTCTCTGTAATAATAATAAAACAGTCGCTTGTACTTGATCCCAGCTAAGATAAAATTAATCCTTATTGGAAGCAAAACCAGCTTATTGGGTTTATTTAATGATTAAATGAATTTCTAGTAGACTTAAGGCACTTATCCGGAAAACCTCAGGTCCCAAGCATTCTGGATAACAGGTCCCATACCTGTACTAGTATTCATTTACAGAACTTTTAGGCTGAGATAAAGGTTGTACATAGCACTGCTCACATACAATATATTTTGCCAAGTATCCTGCTTCAATTTGTATTTCTTTGCTAGATGAACTGCTCCCTTTTATATGTTCATTTCTGAGAACTAACCTTTGTCTGCAATAACCAGTTTGCAGGGTAAAGATAAAGGAGTGATAGTGTGCTGATAAACCAAAGCAGAGAGACTTCCTAAAAATAGTTAAAAAAAAAGAAGTTCATTACATTCAAGCAATTCTAATTTGACTTAGAACGGGAAACTGAATAATAGATACTCACCAAAATGGGGTTCCTCACAAGCCCCCTTCAAGTGAACGCCTTTGGCAGATGACTCTATCAGGAAATGTCTTACAAGGTCATTTGTTCCCTTTCCTGCAGACAGAAGACAGGCAGTTTCAAACCACTAACTTTGGACCAGAAGAACCAGGAGAAGAGAAATATCTACTGTTAAAGCATATGGTGCGTTGGACATTTAGATTTGTCCCCTCGTTCTAGATGTTATCCAAGGGGATAAATATTATATAAGGCAAAGAAAAGCCATCATATCGTTGATTAGTAGTTGGCTTTGAGTCTTTGATCTAAAGCTAGTGTAATGCATGGATGATGGATGCCATTGCATCTCACCTATGATTATGACCTGTTCAAAAATGAGCCGTTTTGGGTCATGGTTTCTATTCATCCAAAAAGATACTGATGCTTGAAATATGGAGGGTTGGAGGATTGAATTTGTTTTCAGGGACAATTACCAGTGCCAAATTGAAGCCATTGCATTTTGACTGACTAAATAACTTATAAAGCCAATGACACAATCATGAATAAATACAAAAAAATGTGTTGGTCTGGAAAGAACCATTAGAACAATAATTAGTCTGAACTGGTTAGTGTGGGATAGAATGGTTAGAATGTGCACTATGGTACGCTGAAATGTGCTTCTGATGATTTTTTATATTGTTTTTAAACTGATTTTTTTTTTGTAGATTATTAATAGGAAAAATGTTTTTGAAAATTTGAATGAAGAACTCCACCTAAAACCAGCTGAGATTCTATAGAAGTCAATGAGAGGTGTCAATCTAGCTGTGTTATTATCAGTAAAGCAAATGTTATGAATTTCATTCATATCCACAGTGGCCTGCATTTGATTTCTTTTTTTCTTGTACATCAGTTCCCGAACAGGTTGGCCATTTCACAAGCCCTTTCCAAAGAAATGGGATCAGAACCCTTGTAGTCTTTCCACGAACAGACCAATCCTGGAACCACATCAAGCCAACACCGCTTAGTGTTTACACAGAGATCGGGAACAAAAGTCCTCTGAACTGGAACCAGAAGGTCCACTGAACTGGAACCAAACTTTTGTAGAATTGTGAAGGAGTAACACCTTGGTGAGACAACCTTTAATCCTGCATATTGTGAGTCACACAGTGAGTCAGTCACTAAGAGACTGCTGTCGGTGTAAAAGGGTTATCATACCACATTCCCCTTCACTGTTTCACTGACTAACAAATTGCTAATTTGAAAGGGCCCACTTCAAGCAGCAGCTTCTTTGTCTAGAGCAAAATTCCTGGCAGCTTTCAGAAGCAGTTTTCACTTTGCACATATACGGGACCATAGAAAAGCAAATTTTATTCTTTCTGTATGGGACTTAAAAGTGGTTAATGTCAGACACGTGATTTCTCTGTGCCACACACAATCTTACCTGTTTTGGCTGGCATCCCAGGGACCTTCATGGCCATTCCAAAGGATCCCCGGTAGGAAGTACTGTCTCTGATAATAAAAGCTCCTGGTTCCTTGTCTTTCAAGAACTCGATGGCTGAGAATGAACCAAAGACGACATAATAACTTCAGAGCCATGAGCGAACCACATTTAACTATAAATTCATGAACAAAGATAATCTAAAGCAACTTACCTTGCTCCCGAGTAATGTTGGGCTTGAACCAATGCTTAGAAGTGTCCATTACAAATTTCATGCCAGGCTGTGTGTCTTTCATAGAATCTATTAAACACAAAATATATTATTACAATGATTATAATAACAATAATAAATATTATTATTATGATTATGATATAGCAGTTTTTTTGGGGGAGGATACATTTCCTTGTTTTGCGTCACTGTTTCTTAATGGTTTTCTTGTATGGTCCACCAACCTAAATCTTTTTCTGCTGCAAACAACACATACTGAATTAGCCTTCTCTTATAAATCCAATGCATTAGCCAATGATTTGGAATGTCCCTTTGCTAAAGAGTCTTGATAAAAGGCCCTGTGAGGTCTGAAACGTTGCCTTTTGTCTACTTGAATTTGAGCCAATAAACTTCACAAGTCTAAACGGATTGACTTAGGTAGGGTAGGGTATTTTACTGCTGAGCACCTAATTCTAAAATGAAGTATACAGAGGTAGAGCACTTCAATATTGTGTGGAACAAATTATCCTTTGCTAAAGAGTATGACTATGTTGTCTGTGACAGGAAAATAATGTAAGAAGTAAATGTAAGACTGGACCTCCTAGGGTCCACCAGAGAACCTGATATCCAAGCCATACTAAGAAACATAAAACATACTGTAAAATGTGGTAAATTGTATTGGTTTAAAATAACTCTGTGGTAAAAATACGAGAGTTGATGGGTATTGTCTTTCAGCGGGGCCTGGGCTGGCACTGGGTAGGGTGACTTACTATATGTGCAGTTAGTAATGGAGGACTCAGAGCAGGTCTTGTTTGGTCTGTTGGAACTGGAAGAACTTCTATGCTGGAGCATCCTAGAGGATTTTTTTAAACTGTCTTCACTCTCCAAGCACCCATTTACCAAAAGTATTGGTATATCCATACTGGAACTGGTAACAGATGGAGGGCAGCTGTTGGTGTTGCCTTTTGTAGTAAACATCTTCTGGTTAGGGACTTTGGGCAGACATGGGTTAGAGTTGAAGATCTCAGTATTGTGGTCAAAGTGATGTGCAGGTGTTGTAGGGGACATTAAGCCAGGACTCATTATATTGGAAAATGACCCCACAGATCCACAAGGACTTTCTAATGTTCTTCCATGGAAGCTTGGCCCATCAAAATCATCTTGAGGAAGAGAATGAGTGCTGTGGATTTCAACAGAGAGTATGTTAATTTTCCCATCATCACACTAATGACACATAATAACACTAGTGTTTGCTACATGGACAATTGTGAAGTGAACCACTAATTTCATGTGTCTTTTCAATGAGGTATTTGGGTTTTCCTAAACAGTCAACCTACAGAATAGACATGGATTGCCTTGACTCACCTCCCTAAGACGTAGCTGGTGTCAGATCCAGGACTGTTGGATATCATCGAGATTTCACTATTGCGGAAAAGTGGCCTTGGGTGCTGCATGGTCTCTGACCCCAGAGATGAGGACATAATGGTGTCATGTTGATTGGACCTCTGGTATACAATAGGAATGCTCTGTGTTGCCTGCTGGCAGTATCCAGTTGATGGGCGCCTCTGAAGTGTCTGAGGACCCCTGACACATGGACGGGATTCAGAGACAATAGGACTGCAGTTAGGGGTACAGCTGTCCATAGTAGTTCCTCGAGATATTAATAGGCCCTCATGTTTTGTAATGGGACTTGATGTCTGGTGAATGTTCTCCTGACACACGGCTCTTTTCACATTCACCGCAACACATTTTATCTCTGAAATGAAAAATGAAAACATAGACATTTGTTGACATTTCACAGCTCTTTCATGGTAATTTCTTTAGCCCAGTATATTCTATGAAAGCCAAACATTTTTTTCATAGAACCCTGACAGACAAATCCAGCATTCATCCATCTGAACAGTGGTTTTCCCTTCAGATTCAGGAGTTCCTTGAGAGATTTTTTTCCCCTTCCTGTTTTAACGTTGGCTGCAGGGCTTATATTCTTCTCAACACGTCTGCCTCGGCTTGGTTAACAAGCGCTTCGTGACAATCCCTCATCAGCAGAATAGGTGTTGAATGATGTCATCTACAGCTAAGTAAAGCCTGTGTCGAGCCTCTATGTAGAGGAGTGCTGGCGCCTGCATCATGGTGCCAAAGTCTACAGTGTGCAGAGCTTATTTTTAAACAGAGACCCTGTGCATTCTAAAGCAAGTAATGCATTAAGACAGGCAGTCTGCCCCCAATTTATAAGTGTGATCTCTTCCTTCAGCACCAATTGAAATAATGAGAAGAACTGGGGCAAATTCACTAAGCGCCGAAGCGCCGAACACTAGCGTCAATTCGTTAGCGTTGGGCATTTTCGTTACTTCGCAAATCCACTAACGAACGCTGGCGTAGATTCGCTAGTGTTACTTCGCACCCTTACGTCTGGCGAATTTTCGCTACGGACGTAACTACGCTACCTTTTACGCTAGACTTCCTTCGCCACCTCAGACCAGGCGAAGCGCAATAGAGTAGATAGGGATTGCTTCAAAAAAAGTTCAATTTTTTTCTAAGTCCCAAAAAACGCTGGCGTGTTTTCTATGTTATGGGTGATAGGCTGAAAAAGATCGAAAATTTTTTTGGGGCTCCCCTCCTTCCCCCCTACATTTCCTAACTCATGGCAACTTAACTATACAGTGGGCACATGTGTAGGGCAAAAAAAATTTTTTATTTGATGTTTTGAAGGTTTCCCAGGCATTTGTAGTGATTCTATGTATTCCTCCATTGAAATTTGAATTTGGCGCCGTATGCAAATTAACCTTCGCTAGCGTAACTTCGCTTCACTTAGCGAATCAACGATAGCGCAACTTCGCAATCTTACGCTACCCCTGTGCACAACTTCGGATTTTAGTGAATTTGCGGAGCGCTGGCGAAAATACGCCTGGCGAAGTGTGGCGAAGGGCGGCGAAGTTGCGCCTGGCGCAACTACGAATCTTAGTGAATTTGCCCCTCTGACTTTGAAAGCATTGAAAGGGTATATGTAAAGCTAATTATTACCAAAAGCTTCCCTTTAGAATCAAGTCATTTTTCCATAGGATCACAATGTTTAATTGTTAATTGTTTGTCCCATATTAATTGTAGGTTATACATTTTTATTTGTTTCCAATCAAATTTACTTTTATGCTTTTTCTATTATTGTTTAGTAAAAGATGAGCATATCCAGGACTGCCCTGCCTCTATCTTTAGCTGGAATGGCAGAGAAGGGTAATTATGGGGCAAATTCAATAAGATTCGTAGTTGCGCCAGCGTCCGCTTCGCCGCACTTCGCCAGGCGTATGTAACCCTGAAAAAAATATTGAATGTCTTCTGGAGGAATTTTTGCTGTAATTACACATAGGAATGAATGTTGATAGAACACATGCAGAGATAGAGCCTTGGTATACCTCTGGTTACAACTCTATGTTATTTCTTCATATTTTTGACCTTTCATCTTATCTGACAGATACACGCAACCTCTTATTTTACTTGCCATTTCCAGTAGATCTCTGAATCTAGCACTTTCTGCTCTTACAATAGTTATACTTTTACTATGATAATATCGTTTTCATCACTTTATTGTATTCCCCACATACTGAGAGAAGTCAACTAACCCCCCTAGCTCACTCCTTCCCCCTAAAGTATATAACCCTGAACCCAACTAACACCCACAACCGACTAATTCCCCTTTATAATCCTGAAGTTTTCTGGTTTTACTAGAAACTTGCAGTAATCAATGTTATTGTCTTACTGGGCTGGGCTAGTCTGTTCAGAACAATTGACCTTGCCAGACATTGAAGTGCAGAATGATTATCATACACGTCTATAAAATCTGCTACTTTATTATACCACGTGTGAATGGTATAAACTGAATGAGCCACAAGAAATATAATATGAGGCTTGGAGGTCCAGCTACATGTAACAATATATAGGTAAACCATTATGGCCAGAAGAAAAATACTTGGATCGGCCATAATGAATTTTGATCGATATGCTAATGAAAGTCTATAAAAATAAATGGAGTTGTAGAAATTCATATTAAACCTTTTTCTTACCTGGAGAACTTTGTTTCTTGGTTGCTTCTGGTTGCTTCTTGGAGGCTACATTAGTAGAATTTTTTCTCATCTGGTCGTTCTTGACAGGCAGGGGTTGGAATGTTGGATCCAACTGTAAAATCAGCTGATTCAGATGTTCTATGGATATGTCCAAAGATGGAGACATAGGGTCTTCTCCATTGTAAACTTCAGGTTCAGGTCCACTCCTCTGCTGACTTTTGTGGTCACTTTGGGGGCTAAAATTCATATTCCCCAAAACTGTGGGAATGGAATTGGAAGGCAGGTTCCTTTCTCCACTATAGAGCCCTGGGTGAGACAAAATGTGACCATTGTATTGTAATGGCACCTGTCCACCATATCTGTCTGTGCTGAAGTAAGAGCATGTATTGGTCACGCTGATGGCTCTTGGGTGCCCACCTTGCCTGAACACTCCACCATCGTCCTTGGATGCCATGCAGACTGTTTGACCCACCCGCAATACATGGTTGGGTATCACTTGGGACATGTTGCTAAGGGTGAGTTGAGCTTATCCTTCAACTGGCCTAGAAGGATCCTAAAAATGAGCAAGTCATAAAAATCAGATAAGTAGGACCTCAAAGCAATATGTTTAGTATTGATAAACGGATAATATATAAATGCTACAATACATGAGTAATGGTGTGAAACTGACAGATGTTGTACATTACAGCTCTCAGCTATCTGAACATCTTAAAGCTGCTATGGAATGCTGGGACTTGTAACTCTCAACTGTTGCAGAAGCAAGAGTTTCAACCTCAGGGCTACATATTATTTTCCAATCCACAGGCGTATAGCTGGAGCTGAAGTGTAAACACCTGCACCTTCTAAACTAAAGACTAAAGATGCTGAGAGTTTTAGTTTCCTCAGTTCCCCCGGTCACAAACTGAATATCTCTGGAACATAGGGTCAGGCTTGGTGGAGGGATTAAAGAGAAGTTACAATATTTTCATATACATTTCCCAGGTCAACCAGTGAGGACAAGACGCCAATGGAAGAACAGTGCAAAGTTGTTCTTCTCGTATGGCGGTTATGATAAAGTGACAAAACAGCAGCTCTATATTTTTAGGTATGGGTCTAATCAGTACTAGGGTTGGTTTATTTATTGACAGCTTTTGGTGCAGCTCAGATGGGGTCTCTTGTTCTTGGTGGGACTCCCATGATGATGTTAGGTGCATGATCAGTTTATGGACTAAGCACATCAAACACTAGCACACCTAGAAGGTACATTGGAGGAAACTTAATATAGAAGTTACTGTATATTAGTATTTATTTATTTCTTATCTTTCTATAAGAAATAAATATATATATATATATCTTATATACTGTATATTTCTGGTACCCATGCTATCTTCAGGCTAGATGGCATGGGTACCAGCTCTGTTGGATGCTCTGAGCAGCAGTACCCAAACACTCTCTGCCTGTCTGTCCCACAATTCCTTAGTTGGATGTTATCCATGTGGAATGTCCAAAGACACACTGTTACAGCTCATTTACTAACCCTGGGCAAAATTTGAACATGGGCAGTAACCGATGGCAACCAATTAAGGATAAGCTGCAGGTAAAAGAAGTCAAGGGGAAATTGGTTGCTGAGATTTACTGCCCTGTTGCATTTTGCCCTATTTGTAAGTACTAATAACATTGATAGGGTTAGATTATCTGGTTAGAGATAAAAAGGTTCAGGCATTTTGGAAACTAGTAGAAAACACAATTTGGCATGCAGTAGTAAATGTAGGCAGAGAATACATACCTTTCTCCTTCACTGAGCTCTCTCTAGGTTGAATATATGACACTGAAGTCAAACAGGGCCAGTATATAACGAGTTACACCCACACTTTAACTCATATCATGCCAGGTCCCTGTCAGCTTGGCAGGAATGAACCACAGTCTTCCTTAGTCCACAGCTGGTTGGGCGATGAGGAGTTAAAAGGAGCGGCTGGGGGCAAGAACAGACAGGCAGTGCCCTCCCCTCTGTGAATACAGGTGTGTGTGGCCAAACCCTTCTTCTTTGGATTAGAAGCCTGACGTCAGGTGGACCCAGGCTACAAAGTAGTTGCATGACACACAGTCACAACATGGCAACAACACACTACTATCAGCACACAGCACCATTAAACACAGTAGGAATAATAATAATAACCATAATGAGATCATTCTCTAAATATAATATCTATACTTCTCCCTAGGAGTCACTACATAGAGATAAAAGGGCTCACATGTCTGCAAGAGAGAATAAAAGAGATAATAAAAGGTACTTGCATTAAAATGTGTCCTTTACACCTCCGTACAGTTGCGCCCCTTACAATTGCTTATTCCTTTGAGCTTCTCATCCAAATTGGGGACTATGGCAGATAGGAACCTTCTCAATAACAGGGGTCTGTGAAGCCTCTTTTACCCTAAATACTTCCACTAACTGGGGATTCTTGAGGCCAAACAGGTGCAGGGTAGTTGGCAACAGGTGGGGAAGGTGTGAGTGGGGGGATATAAATACCTGGAGAGATTAGGAATTCATCTTTTTGAAAAATATAGTCATCAGTATTTAGGGGGTTAATCCCGATTGGGTGGATAGTTTCTGGTTCCATGGGCTTTAAGGAAGGTTCTATAAGTGTTTAGCATGGTAAATAACTTGTGTGACAGTGTTATTGTCGTGTTGTGATCGTTGAGTAAAGTGCTGCTATGTGTTTAAAGGCTCTAAGCTTTGCACTTTATCCCCTTGGCACTTCCAACCTTGAGCTGGAGGCTCATTATCCCTTAAACAATCCTGAAATTGTCATGAGACCATTGTAAAACCTTTATAGGATGTTTGTGTGCCTTTAAACCAACAACATATAACAGATACAATGGCTTATTGGCACTGTATATAGAATACTGAACATTATTATGACTTTGCAGCAGGTTGCAGGCTTGGGAAATATACAAACAATATTCATATAGTAATAATAACTAATAATCAAATATGATAATATCAAATTACAAATGATGATGTTACTAGACACAAGCATACCCGTGTATGGCTCCCATTTTGGTGACAAATGCCACCACTTCTTAAGCTCCATGACCAATGGAAATACAGTAAGACTGAACTGTAATGAAATCACTGCATAATGGGAACACACTTGTAACTGTTGGCGTGTAAGTGACCTGTAAAAGCCCCAAAGCAGCAACAAAAAATCCCTGAAATTCCCATAATGTTCACTAACACTGACCTGTAAATGGATTATAGAAAAATGACACCAAACTGCCAAAGGTGTCACTTACCCAAAGATGGAACCTAAAATACAGTCAACTGCAACAGTGTCACCAAATTGCAACTTGATGTGCAAGTGAATTAGTGATTTGGTTTCAGATTGTGCTGATCACCCTAATCTGAGCAATAACTGAACCAGATAACAAGAAGAGAAGAGGTTGGTGACCTCCTATTGTCTGTTTGTGCATTTGTTGAGAATTGTGATCCAGAGAAACGTGTCTGTAAATTTGAGGAATATTTAGGAATATAGGAATAGAAGAAGGAACATGTAAAAAAAATGTATTTTAGATGCCTTCAATTTGCTGAAACTTCTGCCCCAAAATGTCACCACTTTGTCCCCCTGTACGAAATGGCAGTAGCGAAAAGGTGTTAAACCTACGCACACCTGTAAAAAAATTGGAAATGATAAATAGAGTTTTGGTGAACACCCCCATAACCGGCTGGAGCTCCTTGTCTAGTACTGTGTCCATCTGGAAGGTTTAGGTCAGTAGTTGGACAAGTTCCAAGGGTAAGAAATGAAAGTGACCCATTTTAAAAAATTTCTTCCTGGATCCCAGAAAATCTGAGAAACACAGGCAGAAAAGTAGAAATTCCTCAACTGACTCTGTGGAGTTTCCAGAACTGTTGTTTTCAAATCCTTCTTTATTGAACATCTGACACCAAAAATGTTGTCTTGCCTGCTGTATAAGGTAAATTGGTCTATAACTATTTTCTCCTCCTTGTTTTTCACCACAGGTTCATTCCATTCCAACAATTTCTTCTTGTTTGGGGAAGGGAAAGACAATGGTCCTTGTGCGTAGGAAAACAACACCCCACCAAGAGAAGACTTGCTGTCCAGGGTCCTGGAAACAGGAAGAATTGACCCCACCATTTTTCCTTGCAAAAAAAACACCTCAATTTACTGAACAGCACAGATGATACCAGGTTTCATTTTCCTTTAAACAGAAGGCAGGGATCCTATAAGCTATAAAGCAAAAATAACAGTAGTTGTGCAATTGAGCCCAGTCCCATGACATCCAAGCCAATCTTCCATCTGAAACTCAAGAGTCTAGCTAGAAGCCCATGGCCTTCACAGTACAATAATTGGGTGTTGAGGTCCATCTTTACCTTTCTTCAAAAGATGTCACCAAAAACTGCACATTTCTTAATTCCACCCTCTCTATTAACCCGTCATGTACCCTGCAAAGGGGATTGTGTTTGGCTGCTTCAAACAATAGTTTTATTTTCTTCTGTAGGCTGTAAGGTCAAGTGTATGTGACTATGGGCCCCACCAAGGTCATAAGAGCTAATTCTATCTTAACTTCTTCAACACTTCTGTTTAGACGTCTGTACCCCTAGACCCATCACTTTTTGAATGGCATCATCATATTCAGCAGCCAGGGTGCATTCTGGGTAACAGAGGAAAACCACCAGTCAGTCTACTGATACTTGGTCCATGTTTATTTCTGTTATCCCAAGCACAGTTAATTACATATATTTTAAATCTATTTGACTTCTGATATGTCCAACCTTTCTTATTAACTTAACTGTTTACTATGGGCCCCCAAGCACAGTGACAAAGCCATCTTCATAGCCCACCAATTGAAACAGGAGAGCAGAACACTACTTAGTAAGCATGGGCCACAGGGTTGTGTTTGTGAAAGCAGAATTCCACAGTGTTCTTGGTAAAACATTTCACAATGCACGGCTGGCTCTTCTTGGGTTTAGATGACATTTGCTGGGAGGTTTAAGGTCTCACACAAAGTAAACAAGTCAGGTTATAACCCCACGAGGTGGTGAACAGATTTTTTTTATTTAAATGCTGAAAAATAACAAAGCAAAGGGCAACAGGGAGAGAA
Organism: Xenopus laevis; assembly: GCF_017654675.1. Lineage (NCBI taxonomy): Eukaryota > Metazoa > Chordata > Amphibia > Anura > Pipidae > Xenopus > Xenopus laevis. Next base: position 1,324,616 of record NC_054388.1, on the reverse strand, counting down.
ACACAAACATCCCAATCTGCTGCCATTCCAACTCTGGATTATGTAAAGTTATTCCATATCCCATAAACCCCAGGTCCCCACGGATCCTCACTGTTCCTGCTGTACTTTCAGATATATAAATATTAAATCATGTGTTTTGTGCAGAGCTGAATCAGCTGCAAGTGACGCGGTGAGGGAGATCTCTAAACGTAGACCTGGTTTGCTAAGGGGACCTGAACCCACAGAAAAGATATGAAAGTCTGTTATTTAATATTGGACAATATTCTTATTCAGTGCCAAAAAATTAACTGAATTTAGAAAATACTGTTATCTTTCAATGTCTAGCATTTCTGTTAGAAAAGAATATTGTAAGCAGCAAGATTTTGTTTATTCAGCTTGGGCCAATTCCCAATTTGGTAAGACATGTAATGCAAACGTCAATCATCATCATCATTTATTGATATAGCGCCGACAAGATACGCAGTGCTCTAATCGTGTTTGTTATTGACTAGGCGTTAAAGTACAGAACTGCCTTCCTGCAGTTTATCACTACAGGCTAGTATAGGAAATCATTTTCAAAAATTTGAAAGTTTTGATTAAAATGGAGTCTATGGTAGACAGCGTTCCCAGAGCTTTCTGGGTTTCCGAACAGCAGATCCTCTACCTGTATATGTTTGCTTTATTTGTGCCATTGCCTGATAATATAATACAGTGTGGAGATGTTATTTCTTAGAAATATCCATCCGGAAATCATGTAATTCAAAGGGATTTTGGTCCTGAGTATGCGATGTTTAACAACTCAACCTATAGGTTACTCACTTACCCAAAACACGGGAAAGTGGAACTGGAACGCATGGAACATCGTTGACCACAGTTGATTGATGAAACTCCATTACTCCCGCCAATAACACTAATCAACCCTCATTTTGCTTTGTTCTTAGAAATGCAGGTTTAAAGTTAGAGTTCTCTGCTTGGTTGCAAAGGGCACATAATGTGAACAATGGCTGCCGGCACATAGGAACCCAAATTGCCTATTTTTCCAACTTTGGGACAAAATACAGTTTTTTCAACTGCAATGCATTAAAACTGTGTAAAATGATGTGAAATCCACCTTGAATTTATTTTACCATTGAATTAAATGGGTTACCCCATTAAAATGAAGGTGGTAAAAGGCATTACTACTTCTGGCCATTACATACATAAATACAGATGATTTTCCAATAAAAATAGTTGAGATTTTTGGATGGCTCTCATGCTGAGCATAAAAAACGTTATCTTAGCTGAGCCTTAAAGACAGCACCAAACGCTCAAGTCATCTGACAGATTCCAGGAATCAAAGCCCTTGGAATGCAGAATCTCAGATATGGTCGGGATGCTTCACAAAAGGACATTTCCAATTATCCAAAGCCAGAATAAATGGTCTTTATGTTAAAGTGAAGAATTCACTTTTAAAAAGAATTGCCTATTATATCATTATGTTTACATAAACGAAAAGTGTTTCCCAAAAAATGCACATTATATACAAAGATATGCTAATGCACCACCGGGAGCCAGTTACAAACCAAAGCAGCTCAGGCTTCGATTACTATGAAATCTGGTGTTTTATAGAACAAGATTGGTGCTATGCAGGCCTGGACTGGGAGTCAAAGCCTGGACTGGGAGTCAAAATAGGCCCTGTCATTCCAAGTACACAGAGGCCCAAACTGCCCCCTACCAGCCCATTATATGGTAACTTTCTATGGAACCATACAGCAGCCCCTCTGGCATTTGCCAGAACCCACAGATTCCCAGTCTGGGCCTGCTATGGTGCTTTGCTTGGAAAATTAAAGTTCTGGGTGCTAAATGACAAACTGACTAAGCCCAGTTTCCAGTGGCCACTAATAAACTACTTTCTTTCATTTTCTTTCCACCATGGACCTTTATCCACTAATATAGGTTACACTAGAACAGTGACCCATAGTGACCAATCAGTTATTTGCTCAAGGGAGTAAACAATAAAACCAACAGACCCAGGAAGGTTTATGGAATGTGGGATGAACTAACAAACATACAAACTGCTTGGAGCTAGGGCCCTTGATGGAATTGAACCAAAGTGCCTCAAGGAGGCAAGCTTGCCAACTGAACCAAAGTTGCCAAGAAAGTGTTCCAAAGTGTGCTCCAAACTATCATATTAAAAAGGTTGTCTGGAACAAGGCTGTGAGTAAGTTGTGTTCCATGATATGTGCAACTGGTGGCTACTCACTGGGCTGCACAGTCAATTCAAAGTAACACCAGCAATTCTCAATATTTAGTAGGGGAGGCTAAAATGTTTGGGAGTTATGGCCCAAAATGTGTCTGTGTGTATGTGGGGGGAGGAGGCAGCTGACTAACCCTGACTGATGTACAGTTTCAAAGTCAAACATGGGGGCCATCAAGACTATTGTCCCCATGTGTTCAGTGATAGGAAACTTGACAGGTAATAAATAAAATACAGTAATGTTATGATCCACAGCAATAACAATACGCCCCGTCTCCTGAATGACAACTTTGCAAAAGCCGAATGTTTTGTAGTGACGTGTGAAGAGGAGGCTTAGGGATCCTGCTAGGCATTCCGTGTTCCAGCGTTGTGTCCTTTTATGGTACTTGCCACTGCCTTTCTGATGTCATCCAATCATGTTGCAAAACTAATGGAGACGTCTGAGTGCTCCAAGCACTCTAGTTATGCGCGTACAGAGTAACCCAGGGCTCACAAAAGCATGTTTCCCTCTGTACGTGCACTGGAACGGGAGGGATTTCCAACCTGGAGCTCTCAGGGTCACCTATAGGATTGGTCCAAAATGTATTTCTGTGCCAATACCATCATTTGAAGGAACAAACATTAGATATTATCAAAAAACTATTTAAGTCCTGTTACAGCCCTGCTATAGATTATTCAGCAAAGCATTTACAGGAGTCCAGCCAAAAGTTTAATAACTCATGTGCCCCTTTTCACCCAAGACTGGCTGATGGGTGATGGGTGATGGGTAAGGGTCTGTGGGTTGTGACCCTATTATCTAGGAAAATGCAAAGGTCTCATAGGTCTTGTAGAACTATGGTGCAGATATTTTGGAGGGCCTGTCTTGTGATTTTTCCACACTCAGAAAACTGAATGAAAACAAACACATCTTCCTCTATGGCTGGTCATTAGAATCACCTAATAAAATAGTAAGGTCATTTTCAGGTGGTTCAATCTAAAAATATGCACAAGAATTCAAGAAACCAGTTGGTGCAGAAGAACCTGTTCCCTGGGCCTAGGTGAGCCCTAGACATTGGCCAGCAGATAAAATACTGGTTCTTTCCATAGATAGTAACAATAGATAATGGTAACAATCCATGGTTACAGGTGCCAGTGAAAGAGTTAAGTGGCACTAGTGGGGTGAAGGGACTGAATCATGCCAGACTGAATCACAGACAGGGAGATTAAATTGGGGAGCTGCAGGCTAGAAAAGAAAGAGCATTCCTGGCATTCACCGGGAGTGAGAAACATACCATAAAGCTTATCTAGTTACAGATCTCTAAGGTATATCCCGACAGGGTAAGCGCTTGCTGTGACAAATAAGCAGACTAATATTTAAAAATTGTGTGGCAATGAAGAAATTCTCATACATAAAATAACCGCATTACCGGCCTGAAAGCAACATGAATAACTAAATGTGACTCAGGCTTTGCCTAATCTAAGTCCTCCATTGTTTAAGAAAATCATTACTAAGAGTGCCAGGGGTGTTTTTTTTTTTGCAATGAGGTTTTCAGGGAAACCCTATATAGTTTATCTTCTCACAAGTATCCAAGACACCAAGTTGGCAGGGTGGGCACTGGAAGAGCCTGGAGCATTGTAAGACCTGGCAAGAAGGAAGACGTATTTAGTTGTGGCAAGGCCCATGGCAAAGCTTGGGGCAAGACCTAATATGCAGGGCTCCATTATGGAGGATATTTGCCTTTCTATACCTGTACAGACAATAAACCCTCTCATACAAAGCCAAATCAGATCCATTTCCATTCATTTTCAGTTCCTATGACTCAGACAAAAAGATTTAGAACTATAGGTGGCTCAAGGCACAAAAACCCATTGGCACATTATACAACCTGCTGTGGAATGGGGCAACACTTCTGGGAAAACCAACACTTCTCCCACAGTTCCTTCCTATAACTTCTCTTGTAGCATCATATATTTCATTGCTAAACACATAGCCTGCAACCTTTGTGGATCTCATTAAATCATCTATTGTCTCACTAAGAACAATGTTTGGCCAGACAGTCATCTTTGTCTGAAATACCAACCCACGAGCCATGAGTTTGAACTTGTTTGAGAGCCCTGATATGTAGAGCCAACACCAATACTAAAGGGTTTAGAAACCGCATCAACTAAAGGTGTATTGTTCCTAAAAACTGTCCTCATTCCATTAATTATTTTGTTGTGTGGGTGAAAATATCTCAAGAATGAAGGTAACTGTTGGCCATTCGTCTATGAAGGTTTTCATATAGTAGAAGTAAATCTAGAGCAACTGGATGAGTAGTCGTTGAAGACTCAACTACTCATCTGAGCAGCTTCTTCACTTCAACTGACTGGTATGGGAAATCCTCGTTAAATAAACTCTTCCAATAGTCCAGTCACAATGGTTCTGTGTAACTATCCAGAGAGGTGACAATTACTGATGTGTGAATTTCCGCGTTTCAGCGCCGGCGAATACATTTGCGAAATTGCCGCAGAAAAATGGCTGCCGAATTTTGCTGGCAACAATTAAAAGCCCCCATTGACTTTAATGGGAGCCGGAATTGTCATCTTTTTTTTTAATTCCGCGGGAAATTCACGTTTTTTTTTGTCGAACCGAAACGGGAGAAATTATTAGAATTATCATGGTGTCATGCAACTCAAAGGTTATACTGGCCATTATTTTATCCATATATATTCATATTTAAAGCAAATACATTACACACGGAGAAGAGCAGATGTAAGAAAAGTATAAGGAGCTGTGGGCACGTTACACACCCAATTTCCGCCACTTATAGGAAGAGCGGCTTCTACTGTATGAGGCAGCGCAACAAGCAAACACATTACTCACACAGAACAAACAGGATAAAGGCTCTTAAGCTGGTGAAATATTCTCCCATTCACTCTTGTTTGCCACTGTAATGGAATAGAAGTGGGAAGTGTATTCAAATTCAAGACCGGGATTCAAGAAAATCGTTATTGAGACTCCTAGAAAAGAGTGTTTCTCTGAGGCTTTTCAAGATTTATCAAGTTGCAATTACAAAAGGAAAGCTAAATCCTAAAAATGAATATGGCTTAAAATGCCATATTTTATATACTAAACTTATTGTACCAGCCTAAAGTTTCAGCTTCTCAATAGCAGCAATGATCCAGTGCATTAGGGTTCAAACTTGTCACAGGGGGTCACCATCTTGGAAAGTGTCTGTGACACTCACATGCCTACTTCTTTAGTTAAGCCCGTTGAGAAAGTTATAGGGAAGAACTTTTAATATGAAACATAACAAAAGTGGTGTAAAGGTGAAACCTTTATTGGCTAACTACGATGATAATCACAGCAAACTTTCAGAACATTGCAGTTCCTTCTTTGCTTTGAAGGTATCACCTTTACACCACTTTGTTATGCTTCATATCAAAAGTTCTTCCCTATAGACTTACCAGAAAACCATTAGTTACTCAAATGATATCCTTTATAAATAAAAAGGACAAGATTACCAGTTTTTAGGCAATTTATGGTATTGGCTGTAAATGAGACACAAATCCAGGGAATTCACTTGGATGATATAGCCTGGGAAACTACAGTAGATAAACTAGTTAGTTCTCCAACATTAGAAGATAAGAAACGATGAAAACAAAGTCAATTAGAAGAAGAGTGTAATAAAAGTCGTTTGTAGGTACAATGAGAGTCGTTTGTCCCAAGTGATATGAAATTATTGAGTCCATCCGCCAGTAGAAAAATGATTCAGAAAACACGTGCTATGTTCTATTAAAATGTGCAATGTAATAAGTGTCTAATAAAGCAGCAAGTGAATTATTATTTGTATTTATGCATTTCTTTTCCTGTTTACTTTTTCAATTACGTTTCCCCCATTTCCTGTTCGATGTGTAAAGTGATGAATCATGGAATTGAAAGTGGAATGAGCTTGGGTCTATGTGCAGATTACACACAATAGCATTTCCTCTAGGAAACACTCCTCCTCCTCCTCCTCCTCTTCTCCTGTCTGTGGCAGGTTTATGGGAATGGCCTGGGGGGGCACCTTAGCAGTAGAGCTGTTCCTTGTCATTCCTGGGTATTTGGTCACTGAAGCCTTGACAGGAGTAAATCTCATTTAGGAAACATATTTACTTGTTGTGTCAGAGCTGTTGGCAGCATGGGTCACAGCGAATACCTTCTTACATTCCTTTGCTGGGTATACTCATGACGAGTGCCTTGTGCAGGAGATGCTGAATACATAAAAAGGGGCAGTTCAACTTAAAATTTACTTTTTTAAAAAAAAAAAAAAATAATTGATGTTTCTTTCTAATTATTTCACTTTTGGTTGTGTGGCTCTCTAGTTGTGAGGGCTGTGCAGAATTTCAGACCTGGAAATTTGACACTGAGGTGAAAGTATAATAGTGAGGTGTCCAATAGCTTCATTTGGCTCTTGGTCAATATTTAGGCAAGATCAGGGCAGGCAGCAACATGGATGGTCATGAACAGGCACCAAAATCAAGAACCAAAAATACTATAGATTTAGAGAATTTAGAGCACTTTCAGGATCTTACCAATAAATCAGGCATTAATCCTCAATTTGGCACCAAGTCATATAGTATGTACAGGCTCAGACTGGCAATCTGTGGGTTGTGGCAAATGCCAGAGGGGCTGCTATAAGGTGCCATAGAAAGTCAGTATTTAGTGGGCTGGTGAGGGGGCTGTTTTCGGCCTCTGTGTGGGCTGAATGGGCCTCTGTGTACCTGAAATGCTACGGCCTATTTTATGAGAGTATGTGTATATATATATATATATATATATATATATATATATATATATATATATATATATACAGTATATATATATATATATATATATATATATATATATATATATATATATATATATATATATATATATATATATATATACACTTCAAAAAAGACCAGCAACATTGGGATATTTGTGTATCAAATCAAAAGTGTATTCATTTTGTGCATGAATAGCCGACGTGACGTTTCGGTCCACGCAGGGACCTTCCTCATGGCCCCATGTCCCTGCGTGGACCGAAACGTCACGTCAGCTATTCATGCACAAAATGAATACACTTTTGATTTGATTCACAAATATCCCAATGTTGCTGGTCTTTTTTGAAGTATTTGAACCTTTTACCATGCACCCGGGAACACAACATCAGCAGGGTGCTGCCCTTGTGAAGATATATATATATATATATATATATATAGCCCTATTTTGCTACTGCAGGAAATCCTGCACTGATTTCTTTCTTTCGGTGCTACAGAGCACGTATACTATAAAGAGATGTGTCTCCACTCAGGCTCAGGACAGACTGGGCTGTGATACCCCTCCCTTCTCTGATCCACAATCACACACAGAAGAAAAGTTGATTTGCAGAACACTGCACCTTTAAATAACTTTGATAGGAGCAACTTCACATAATATTATATAGAGTTTGGTGTCTGAGCTGCTGGGGGTCCCCAACTTATGTGGCAGTTTTTTCAGAGCCCTGACAAGGACTCCCTTTGGCTTTCCGTGCCCTGAGAAGAGCACGCTTTGTTCTTCAGAGCCCTGACAAGGACCCCCTTTCCTTCCGCACCCTAAACAGAGTGCGCTTTTCTGCCACTGGGGTTCCTTTCCACACACACAGTAATATGGGGGAGCTTGCAGCACCTCACTTTCTCTTCAGGCCCTGACTGGCAGTGAGTGGGTTCAGGCAAATGGCAGAGGGGCTGCTGTAAGATGTCACAGACAATCACTATTTAGTGGGCTGGTGGGGCCTCTGTGTACTTGGAAAGCCAGGGCCTATTTTGACTCCCATTCCAGACTTGACTGGAGCAGCCAGGAGCAACGTCACATAATATTATATAGAGTTTGGTCACTGAGAAGCTGGGGGACCCCACTTATGTGGCAGTTTGTTCAGAGCCCTGACAAGGACTCCTTTTGGCTTTCCGTGCCCTGAGAAGAGCACGCTTTTTTCTTCAGAGCCCTGACAAGGACCCCCTTTCCTTCCGCACCCTAAACAGAGTGCGCTTTTCTGCCACTGGGGTTCCCACTGACTTTCTCCACACAGTGACTTATACAGCTCCTTTCTCTCACTCTCCCAGAACTTCCTGTGCAGCACTTCCTGTCACTTTCCCTCCTTCTCTCTCACAGAACTTCCTGTGCAGCACTTCCTGTCAGTTTACAGGGTATAGGACTCCTCCCCTGACAAGGACACACACAGCTCCCGTGTATAGATATATATATATATATATACTGTATATGTTTATAGTGACAGGTGGGATGGCCCCTTGCATTGTGCCTAATGAGTAAATGTGACCCATTCAGGTGTATTTGGGGGGAAATAGAGAACATGTGTCTGTGCTGCAGTTCTATGAGGTGGATCTGAGTTTTGTGGGCCTGTGAGCTTTGTGTTAACACATCGCTGTCCATTAACTGGACCCTTCTTTGTACGGCGAGTAAGAAGCTTTCATTGTGAAGCAACTCACACAATTACCCTGGGGCTGCGCCTGCACCTTACACTTTTGTCTGAATGTCCAAAATGGCAATTGTACTAAAGTTTCTTTCTGAAATGGGAAGGCAACAACCAGTGGCGTAACTAGATATTCATGGGCCCACAGCTAATTCTTTTTCAGGCCCCCAATATGTCTAAAGGTTGAGCAGTTTTATTCATATTTATCGGAATTGTATATGAATTAGGGCCTCATAGGGCCCCTATTCCTACTAGGCCCTCCTGCAGCTGCAGGGTCTGCTTTCTCTGTAGTTACGTCCCTGGCAACACCCCAAAGGTTCATTGACAAATACCCCCGACCCCATTACCCTAAAGGGCAGCATTGCGGCTGCTTGGTACAAGCTATAGGCAGTGGGGGCAGGGCAGGCTAATAGTTTTTAGACTTAATGTAAGGTGATCCAATTATGGAAAATACCTGTATCCAAAAAACCCCAGGAATTGCAGATAACAGATCCCATATCACCGAAGAAGAGTTAATATTGCACAAAACCATTACAATAATACTGAAGATATACCGAATTCTTTTCATGTAAGACAGCGCCATCTTTTGACAGTTTGTTAGAAAACATCGAATTTGACCCGTTTGGGCCGTGTATTCATACAGATGAAGCCACTTGGATTTGTGAGTTAAATGCGTCATGACTCAGAGTTAATTGAAGAAACTGTGTTATCTAAAGTTATCTTAACTCATTTAATGCATTTAACCTTTTCATTAGCATACCAAAGCACCATTGTTCACAATGGTGAATGCTTTAATTAGATGGGATGTTGTGTCACAGTTTTCTGTGTTAAATGAGATAAATGGGATATCTGTGTTTAGTTATTCTGTGTCAAACAGACAAACCAAAGTGGCTGCATCTGTAGGTGGGACGTGGGTCTTTAGTGCCCACTGCTTTTATCTGTTTCCCATTCCTTCATCTGTGCCCATTTTATCGAACGTTTGGCCTATATTCATCCTGGAACTACAGCTCCAGGAATTCTAGCAATTGGTATTTTACAGCATGTAAAGAGTAACACCAGTGGAATAGTTAGGAGCGACTTGGGCATAAGGCAATACAATTCTACCCTCCCCCCCCCCAAAACCTTGAGAAAAAGGGAGTTTTTTTTTTTGCAAGACTGAAACTGCATCTGAGCAAGTAGCTTTATCACAGAAACGAGTAAACAGGAAAATACCTTTACATTCATCCTTTAATATATTTAGACATTTACATTAAGAAGTCTATTTAAAAGGGCACCTTAGGTTAGCAACAGAGAGAGAAAGGAGAAAAGCGCCAATATGCTCATTTACAGGTATGCACGCACTGCCATTGTAAAGCAGCAGAAAAACGAATTGCATTGGTTGTCACAATATCATGTTTATTATAAATTAACTTTGGGAGCTGTTATGTGTCAGCAACACTTGTAATAAAAGCTATGAGTTATACAAGCTATAGGCAAAGGACCTCCCTACCCCCCAAGTAAGTCTGTCAACTTTCCCCACCTTATCAACCCTGTGCAGCCAAATCACCCCCCTTTGTTCAGTCCCTAAACCCACCCCACTTTTTCCAGCCTCTGGCTAATCCCTATTGTCTCATCTGGGAGGGGGGGCAGCCAGGTACTGGACAACCAAGAGTAAAGGGTGGCCCAATACCCCCTATGGAGATCCTGAATTTATCTCTGCTGATCATGGGCACGTAAAGACAATGTGCACTGCAGAGACCCTTTCCATTGTACCAGTGCATAACCACACAGAACCTCTGCACGTATTGAAAAACTCCTGCTATGATCATTTTGGGGGAGCTTGCTCACTATTTTTACTTAACAACATTCTTCTTTTCATTACAGGTTCCTCTAAAGAAACAGCCTTCACAATCTTCTTTCCCATTAGACCTTGCCACACAAAGCTATATGAAGAGGGATTTCACAAAATAATCTGCAGAATCTGTAGATATTTGAATGTTCAGTCAAAGTAGATGTAAAATATATCACCAAAAACTATTTAACATGTAGATTGTTAGATGGACCTCTAACTTCATTGGCTCATCTCAGGAGCTAGGTAAAAATATGGCTGCCCTATATGGTAGACCTGCTCGACTTTTTTTTATATTTTTTCCCTCTGCCGTCAAAAACTCAAGAGCTAATACAGACAGTTTGTTAGGCAGTAAAGCCCAGATAGAAAATAATATTGTTCTGCTCTGAAGATTCCCATACAGAAGGACTTGGCAGAAAGTTTCATGGAGAAAAGGTGGTGGTTGTCTCTGTGTCCATGGCAAAAGAAGTCCTCCTGCTTGGCTTGGCTGATGACCATTCTGTAATTTTTTCCTGACTCAGGCAACCAATATCCTTAAAGAGCTTGCACAGGTCATTCCTGAACTTAATTCCAATAATGGCATAAAGGAAAGGGTTGAGGCAGCAACGGAAGCAGGCAAGGCTATACGTCACGTCGTCGGCAATGTCCAACTTCTTGCTGGCCTCACAGTCAGTGCCATTATCGAAGGTCTTTATCAACATGACGCTGTTGTATGGAAGTTGGAAAGCCACAAAGACGATGACGATAGCAATGATAACTTTAATGGCTTTGTACTTTTCAAAATTGCGTGCTTGAAGGAGCTTCCTGATGATCATGCAGTAACACAAAGCCATTATGATCAAAGGCAGGAAAAAGCCAAAGAACATCTGGGAGATCTTCAACTTGGCACTTAGGCTCTGAATGCTGTTGGAAAATATAATGCACATGTTCACCCCACCGTTGTTGTTCACGCCACTGTAAAGGAGCTCGGGAATGGAAAGCAGAAAGGCAAAGACCCAAATGCCAAGGCTGGACAGCTTGCTGATCAACACTGTCTTGGATCTGTGACGATGAGCTGATGGAGCTTGGACAATGGCAAAGTACCTCTCCATGCTGACACACATGAGCAAGAACATCCCACTGAAGAAGCTCATTTTGTAGAGGCAGTAAATTATCTTGCACATTTCACTGCCAAAAACCCAGTTCTTTGCCACACTTACTGCCCAGAAAGGCAGGGTCAGCAGAAACACAATGTCTGCTATGGCCAGATTGAGCATATAGTAGTCTGTGCCATTTTTCAGCCTGTTAAAGTACAAGTACCTGATCATCACCAGTCCGTTTCCTGCAAGTCCCACCAGGCAGATGATTGTGTACATTGCAGGCAAGAAGGAAGAGCGAAAGGTTCGGACATCACCCTTTTGACAGACTGTCTGCAAGTCACTATAATCCATGGTAGAATATGGCACATTCTCATCAGTGCTGACGTTGTCTTCCCCTACAGCGAGCTGATCAACGACAAGAGAAAAGCTAGATATAAATATGGTGCAAATCAGTAAGGCGAATTACCATAACAAAATGTTGGATGAAAATGGCCTGTGGGATGTTTATCTGCTGCCTCCCCAGTAAATAATGCTACAACTTTCCGTTCAATGTGAAAATGGGACTACTAGCAATGCACATAGAAACCCATGCATACTGTATGTCCAGATGAACGCATGGCCAACACCAAAATGTTGTCAGTGTATATTCTGGCCAAGCTTAGTGTGCAATTTTTCATACAAATGCTCTTCAGGGGCAACAAAGGCATTAAATATCTAGCGAAAAAAAGACAAGTAGGGTTGGGTGATGTGTGTGTGTGTGTGGTAAGTGGAGGAAACCTTGCAATATTTAATATACTCATTGTACTGTATCGCTTAGAGAACTTCACCCATAGACCACATCCTGCCTCACCTGGAGACATCTGCTCGGCTGATATTAAAAAAGGAGGCGTTGCATTGTTGGCTTTAAATACCTCCATACTGCACATGAACAGGAGCCATAGTCAGCTATTAGTATATTGTACATAGAGTATGTTTGTAGCTGTCCTTAAAGTTTAACAAGATGTAAACATACCTCATTCATTGTGTTTGCTAGGTTGGATTAGGACACCAAGGGGCCTACTTGACTTTACCCCAACACCCCTCACCAGTACAACTTTGACTAATGTGGTCTCTGCTCTGCAAAATGGAACACAGTGACCTGTGGCAATTCCTAAAGTACAGTGTCTTTTTTAATTGCTTGTGGACCCATATGTGCAAACCAAGTACCGCCAATTAGATCCCTAGCATGCTTAGTTGTTGAGGTGGCAGCAATGAATAAAACAGTTTTCTGTATAACCAGCCTGGAACACTGAGCATACAGTATATGCACGAGAGCCCTTATTTGCATGTCTCTGCCACAATCTCTGATTGCAGTTAAAACAAGACACTGATTCTGAGGTTAAAGTCATTTGAGATGCTCATGGAACATTTTCTCTTGTTTTGTTTTCCATCTTTACTGTATGTGTGAAGAACAGAACTCTGTGTCTTTGTGTATTTTATCTGCAAAACAAAGTTGGCCCTGCTCAAGATCTGCCCTCTGTATTATCTTGCAGTGGCAAAGCTTCACTCAACCCCAAACCACATCCTGTCTCACCTGGAACCTGTTCCTGAAGTGAAAGGGATGGAAGCCACTAACAGATTGCATACGTATTTGCCTGAAGCACCTACTATTGTACAGTAAAATGTTTATTGAGTCTTGGACACTACAGAATAGCATCACTTCAGCAGGGGGAACCCCAATAGGGAAAGCAGGATCAGCAGCTGCTGGGGGGCTATGAATATATAGAGAAGTCACCTGGGAATGGACCAGCTTGGAAATTTCAATACGTTTGTGTTTAAACATATACGGGTATGGGGGGCCCCAATATTTATGATTTGGGTCCCCATCCATTGACTCAGGAGAACACAATGAACATGATTTCCATTTCAATGAAGGAAATAAACCTTAAAACCTAAGAGACCAACAAGGTCAGGACAATAATTTGTAGCCTTTACATTTATATTGGGTGAACCTTCTGTTTGCTTCCCTTGGTTTTAATGAAAACCCCTAAGTATACCCTAATGTGTGTTTATATATGCCATGGAATGACCCAAGTCTACTTAATTAATCTCCATTATGCCACATGGTGGATGACCATGTTACCATGTTCTGGGCTCAAGCTGTTGACTTGGCTCAATTGTGAATTAAGAAGATGGGTGTCTTGCAACTTGCTAAATGGGGGATCTAGAGTGACATGAACATGAGAAGACTGTAAGTCACTATTCATGCTGCTTGGAATTTTATTTCTTCATTGTGCCAGGTGATTCAATTTAGGTGGAGACTGCACTGACTATTAAATAATGAAGTGAGATGGATCTTATTGGCCATTTGTAAATAGTACTTGGGGCATGGTTGTCTGCTTACTAGGCCCAGACAGGTGGGCAAGGCCAGTACCAAAGCCCCAACTGTTATTGAGATTGTACGGTTCATGTGGCCAGTATGGACATCTGTCCTATGGGGAATAATGCAGAAAAAATAGTATTTTCCTAGTAGATGCCACAAGGGAAATATTACTTGCATTACACACTAACAAGTATTCCAGCTAACCCTCATAGGATATCTCAAACATAATTTTAGCTCATATACAGAATGAATAAATCCTGAGCCCAAGTTTTGAATGCTGAAAATGTTTTCTAAGGACAATCATACTTCTATGTATTGTAACTTTAAATAATTGTAATTTAACAAAGGATGTGTGGTTTTATATCCTTCTATCTGGGTGGAGTGTTTCTTTCACCCAACATAGGTTTTGAAGTAAGTGCCAGAACACCACAGAATGAAGTAGACATAGAAGGTGGGGGGAAGGAAGTGGTGTACTGAATTATTATGCCCTCATAACCAAAAAAAAAGCTATGGTTTCAAAGGAAAAGGATTTTCTGTTGTAGATGTAAGGTGTTAAAGGAAGGTCGAGTTGGACAGTTGTAGAAAAGACATAGGTATTTGATATTTTAAACTGGCAACTCACACTCCCCACTCATTAAAGACCACGGTGTGGACTTGCCTAGGGTGGCCCAGGCTCTAGTTAGCCCCAGCCAAAACATTGTCCCATCAGACCTTTCTTTTTCTGCCCATATCGTATTAAAGCCCTTTAATATATATGACTTCTGCTTATTGCTATGACAGAAGGTCCTGGATTGTAGGTTCTCTGGTGGAACCCAGGAGTCGCAGTTCAGCACTATGAATGACTAGTTGACATGCGCCTTGAGACACATTCTGAAGACTACGTGCCCAATTTCTAAGCTCAAAGCATAAATATGGGATAAATAATTTTGATCAAAATAGTAAAATATTACTGAAATTCCAATACGTGATGATAGCATCTTATTGACTTAGATAACATTGTTTACAAATAAAAAAAAGGTTATTTTTAAGCAGAACCAGAACTCAAAAGAAATTTCCTATGCAAATGGTTTCTCCAGCCCCAAGTAGAATGTGACACACTATCTTTTGGAAACTCTCCTTTCAACTTAAATGAACAGTAACATGGATTTTTTCTTATTAGAAATTAGTTAGCACTTAACAAAAAAAAAAAAACACCAGCATACATTTAACTTTACATTCACAAAGACTTTATTAAGAAATATCTTACAGATATTCCGCTTGCTCTTCTGAAAAGGCGACGATCCATCTGGCGGCGCTCGAATTCTCCTCCCTGGCTATCTCCTATAGAAGGCAGGGAGGAGAAATTGAGCACCGCCAGATGGATAGTGGCCATGTTGCCTTTTCAGAAGAGGAGGGTAAGCGGAGAGTTGGGCCAAGGGAATTTATCAGTCAAGGCAAGTGTGGCCCCCCAATGTTCCCACCACACCCTTTTAGGAAGTGTTAGAGGCAGATAGTATAGGCCAGTTTTTAGCTAACACTGAAGGGGTGAGGAGAAACAAGGAACTGGTCTAATGATGAGTCTCTCCAATAGTGTGCTTCTCTGTTGCTCCCCTTCCTTTCCCAAAATTGTTCTGCCCTTTGCAGACTCGTCTACTGTCTGCCCCTAGTTTGGGCGATATTAAACCTTCCCCTAAGTCATTTTGTTGCACCGATACTTAATAATCATCTACTGTTTTTATTTACCTGAAATGTAGCCATGACGATGGGGACAATGTAGGAGATCTTTTGAAGGCCTACAAAAAGCAAAAGAAGAAATCCATTGAACTTTTGTTGTTAAAGAAACCAGCCATTCCTAAAACGTTACAGACCTCTGACCCAGTCAGAATGTACTTTCAGTGGCTTTGCCTTATATTTGACAGTTTTTCAGTTTAACGGAATTTTTCCATTTCTTCTTTTCACCCAGCAGCAGCTACATTGTGACACATGAAACTGCACTTACTGCTGAGTTACTGTTGAGTTCTTTGCTGTTGTACCATTTTGCTTCATTCATTTACCAGAAACCCCATAAGTCCACCCTTTGCCAATGGCAATGTTTTCTACAATGGAAGACAGTGTTGGAATGTGATGCCAGGGGCCCACCACTAAACCTTAGACCAGTGATCCCCAACCAGTAGCTCGTGAGTAACATGTTGCTCTCCAACCCCTTGGATGTTGCTCCCAGTGGTCTCAAAGCAGGAGCTTATTTTTGAATTCCAGCCTTGGAGGCAAGTTTTGGTTGTATAAAAATCAGATGCACTGCCAAACAGAGCCTCGGTGTTGGTTGACAATCTACATAGGGGCTACCAAATGGCCAATCACAGCCCTTATTTGGCACCCCAAGAACATTTTTTCATGCATGTGTTGCTCCCCAACTCCTTTTACTTCTGAATGTTGCTCATGAGTTCAAAAGGTTTGGGATCCCTGCCTTAGACTGTGGGCCCACTTTCCAAACTATTATTCCTCCTCTTTATTCTCCTAGTCTTTTATATCTTACTATATTCTTCCATTATTAAACATTTTATCCCCATAAAGAAACAGGGAATCACCATGAAATAGGCCAAATGGTTAGAAGCAAGAGGTTCCACTGACACCTGAGCCCACTGGGAGTTTTCCTGTTATCATGATGGGCTGACATTGATGGAAGACACATTGTTAAATCTCAAACCAGTATTAATTGTAGATTATAATAACCTGCTAGGTTATGTATATAATGAATGCTAAACTCTGTTGAATGTCATCATACAGTACATTGCCCGGCGTTGCTCGTATTCTTGATAATATAAGAGAGAAGGAGAAAAATCTGCACGCTTCCCTTTCCATTACCCACACACAGATTTTCATCGCTCACGCTGTTTTCTCTTTAACCCCTGACAACTTTCTGTTTCGGTGAGTGTATCACTTTTTTTCCATTTAAATAACCGAACTGTAACGTTTAAAAGAAAAAGCTATGAAAAAACATGAAAAGGAGAAAAAAAGACGTTTTTATCTGCTTCTCGAGAAAAACATTTGTTTTAGAAATCCCCTTGTAGTAATTTCACAAAGAGCTTATATGAGTGGCATTGAATACTTTGCATTTCATCCGACTTTTAACCTTTTTTTTCTGACCATGGGGGAGGGGTCACCAATTATTTCTTGGCCCAATGGAAACCGTTAAGATGTTTCCTTATAAAGATAACACAACAATAAAAAGTCCCTAAAATCTCAAATTTCCCCATTAAAGTCATCAAGTACATCTCTGAATTATTACACACAAAATCATGAATTCCCAAATCAGAACAAGCTAGTTACATTCATTTGGCTCCACAACAAATTCACTCTCAATATCTCCTCACCTGTGGAGCTTGCAATCTAAGTTGCAATTGACATCCATGCTAACACTATCTCATTTCTCTTGGTTACAACTAAAGACCTCAGAGCAGCTAACCATTAACAATGTATTCCTTCTGGAATTCCGATTGCTATGGTTCCTTTTACAAGAATCCCCCCAAGGACATCACGGCATGTATTGGGATTCTGATTGATGATGCAACAAGTGGTCCCATTTCTTACCATAAAGAAGAAGGCAAGGGATGACACAAGAGTTCTAATATCTTATAGTTAATGTAAATGTTAAGCTTATTGTCCTCTACAGAACGTCATCTATCTTGATGTTTCTGGCTATTGATGGGTTCAGAGGACTATAATGATGCTCATCATAATATATATATACTGGTATCAATGTGATTGATTGTCAGGTCAAACATAAAGGGGGTTATTAGCTAAAAGTTGAATCTTTCTGGTAAAGGTTTTAAAGGGGAAAACACAAATGTTTATTAGGAAGAAAAACCTCAAATTTATTTATTATACCCCGAGGCTGAAAAAAGTCAGAATCCGAAAAATACTCCATCTCAAACCTGTCGAGGTCATGTAGAAGTCAATGAAATATGTCCTTTTTACAATTGGAAGATATTATGATTTGCGCTGGGTTTCGTACGATAAGCCAAACAATTTGTGGTTTTCAGACGATAATCCGAAAAATCGGAAACATTTGTACGAGTCAAATTTTTTTCCTGCACTGAATTTTATTGATAAGTAAGGTGAAATTGTGGATGGGAATTCGTTTTAATAAAATAATGAGAAACTTTCGAGTTTAAGTAAATAACCCCCTAAAATGTTGTGGAGAACAGGATACAACCCTAGTCAGATAACATAGATCTGCCTCATTCATTGCTGAGGCTCAGATCTCTAATTGCCGCCTAGATATCTTCACTTGGATGAGTCAGTGCCATCAGAACCTAACAAAAAAACCAAACTGATCATCTTTCCACCTAAACCTGGTCCTTCTCCTTCTTTACAATTCTTACTGTTTCTATTAAAGTCATCAAGCAACAGCTAAGCCCCATGCCCTCATCTTATCCCACTTAGGCTACTGCAACCTGCTATTGCATTCTGCTACTAACCAGCCTCCCATACTCCCATCTATCCTCCCTACAGCATGTTGCATAGCAGTTCCTGTATATATGCTAAAGGATTATCCACCCGCCAAAAAAGAACAATTTGTGTACATATCACATCACTTGACCTCTAATAAAAAAAGAATCCACAATTTACCTTGAATGTGAGCTGCCATGCTGATTGGCATTGACACAGGAAACAGAGACACAGTTCTTATGTGCCGATTACTGAGAGATGTGTGTAGTTGGGGAGGCTTTGTCTCATGTGAACGGGAAGAAGTGTCAAAGACTCATTTCTGTATCGGCAGACAGATATATATTATAGACACATTCTGGGACGTCCCTTTCTACGTCAGGTGTTTCCTGGGGTACAATATTAAAGGAAAACCACACCTAAAATAAACACACTCCAATGTTAGAGGGGCTAGTGCAGCAAAGGTTTCAGGCTTCCGCAAAATATTTGCTATTAATCTTGCTATTTTTGTGCTGGAGCAGCTGCTACTTCAAACTCAGTTGAAGCAAAGAAATAAACGAGTGCTTCCTTTTGCTTAATACCAATAAATATATGAGTCAGGGGCAGACATAGCCAGTAAATGTTCCCTGGACAGAGACAATATATAGGTCCCACAATTAATGTCCTACCATTATATATATATCATATACCATGTATATTCTTTGACTTTATTTGAATTTATTTTCACCTTGTTATATATATATTGATCTGTTTGTTCAAAACGTTGGCTGACTTGGTTCCCCTTGGTCTTTTTTGCCCTGAATTGGTAGGCGGTAACTCATTGGTGACATGTTTGTGTTTGAACTGTATAAAGTTGTTTGCAGTTGGGCAACATAGTCTGACTAAGGCTTGAGCAAAGACCAAGCTAGTCCAGAAACATCACTTTGTAAGGTCAGATATTATCAGTGTTGGACCGAGTACCTGAGGTTCACCACCAACCTGCCGACCACGCGAGTGTATTGTGTATTGATAGGCAATGCACACACACACATGCAATCTTGTCTGCCCTGACCCCAACCTAACCACTTCCAACTCTATACCCATCCCAAATTAATGTGCTGCAATTTCTTATAAAGCAACTCCTGGACCATCCATGTCTGACATTACCGGGGGCAGGGCAGGTGAAGGTACATAACAGATTGCAACTGCCGGGTTGAGTGGGGGGCAGTTTGGGCAGGAAGGGGCCATCAGTGTTTTTCCAAATACCCATGTGTTCCAGTCCACAACTGCAATACTTCTGTTCAACCTGTAAACTAAATACATTTATTTAATGGTTATTAAATACATTTCCACATTTATAGTTTCCTCCTATAAACTGATAAGTTAAAGATAAGTATTGATTGAACAACCTCAACTAGATTTGGAAAGTAGAATGTCAATACAAGGGTTTTTTATCCTTGAGCGGGTTCATGGTTCATGCATGGTCAGCTACAGTACTACCCACTCAAGATGTTTCCAGAACATTTCCTAAACCACTCTAATACTATCTCCTATAAAATAGATGTAGTAGGAATTAGGAGCTTGGGTGCTGGCTTGTCTAAAAAATTCGCTTTTTTGAGGTGGCATTTGAAAACTATAGAAAGTTGAGAAATATATAACGTGTCTATGAATTCCACAGATCAGTGGATAAGGGGTAAATGGAAAATGAGACCATTGATCAAGTCTTTACAAGTTGATATTACACATGTGCCAATTGAATGTTTGGGTTGCTGGTACAGAGCATAAATATATAGCAGAATTCTAGCAGAATAAGAGTCAAGCTATATGACTGCCAGAGAAGGAGAAATGTGGAATGCATGAGAGGTCAAGAATGTGTATGTCTACTGCAGAGTTTGTCTATATGTCAACTGCATGTGACTGTATGTCTAACGCATGGTCTTCTGCAAAGATTGTCAGGTCCAACCCTCAAAGCCCCCAGTTGTCTTGCTACTGACTATGAATCTCAGGGGCTTCTCTAAAAATAATTGTGAGATCCTTAAAATAATTATGATTGTGTAGTTCTAATAGTGTGGGGCTCTCCCTGGAGTATTAAAAAAACAGAACTGTGAATGTTTTCTAAAGTTGTGGGCTCAGCTTCCTTAAATACATGTCAGGTTTGTTGTTTTTGATTGTATATTCTGTTGTTTACAGATAAAAATGTTAGTGATAAAAACGTTGTAAGGAGTTCAACACAGGGGTGGAACCCTTTGAAGCTGCACATACTTTTTGTTATATTATGATCCATATTGTTTCAGGATCCTACAAAGATACACTCTACATGGCAATAATATTAAAAGGAAAGTAAATGCCCTACAACCCATTGGCTAGAAATGGACAATGTCAATGAATACACCAATCATTACTTGGCCTTTAGGTTTTGGTTCAGACCAACAATGCATCATATCTTTGTATATTCAGCTAAGATGTGCCAAGCCGATAAACTTTCTGCTTCAGTAATTTATTGAGTGTCACAGTGAAAATGCCAGTCCTGTGATTGATTGCCAGTCATGCTTTACTCATTCATGGTTGAGTAAATATTATTAACTCACTCTTAGAGATAAGCATGGATATTCATTTTGGTCTGTCCTGCATTAGCGCAACTGTATGGCAAGGATGAAGGAATAGAAGGAATAGCTCCATGGCATCCTTTATAAAGAGTCCAAGTTATGTCTAGTACATATATTGATGCAACCCACTATGGGAATCTTTAATCTACAGCCAGGTCCAGGGTGGTGACATCTCCAGTGTACCCAAGAATCAGTTGAACCCCATTCATCAGGATAGGCAAGATGGACACATATGTGAACCTTCAGTTATATCAATAATGATGAACTGTGTCATTATCTGCTTTCTTTTGAGTCCAATTTAAAACAACTGCACTTGCCGGTGCATTCGTAAATTGTTATTATGTTCTATCAGAGAATTATGGGTTTGTCAGGAATACATCTGTAAATATGAAGTGTTAGCCATCTGCCGAAATTGGCAAGTTGTTGTTTTTTCTCCTTCTTCAAGAAAAACATTAGCAAAATAAGAAGTGAGATCATTGGAAGTTTATGGAAACCCCTCCACAGTCCACAAACATTGTCCCAGAAGAAAAGGGCCGTGAATACTTGGGGATTTCCCTCCAGTATATTTCATCATGGAACTCAGCCAACTGAAATGGGTGAATTTCTTGCAGAATGAGGAAACATTATTGTCCTTTCAGCTCTTGCACTTCCCAGTATTAACAGGGAAAGGACCAGCAAACCCTGATCTCATGATATATTTGGTTTCCATGCCCAACTAGACCCAACTAACCAACTAGTAGCCAACTTAAGCTCCCCATAGACGCAACGATTCTTCTTGCCGAACGACCGATTTTAGGGAAGCCGATCCTTCGAAATTATCGTGCGGTTAGTGGGATTCGAACGATCGTACATCTTACGATTTTTCGGCCGACATCTGTCAGGAAATTGATCGGCCAGGTTAAAAAATCTTTGTGGGTCCCAGTGCAATGTATCTATGTCTGCAGGGCCAAGCAGGCAGCTCCCCTTTGTTTTCCTGGCAAATTGGTCTTTTTAGTTGATGGTAAATTCGTACAATCGTTCTGAGAAGATCGTGGTCTCACGATCAGGTTCTGATCTTTTAAAAATCTCAACATCTATGGCCAACTTAACTGAATGTTCAGGGTGACTTGCGCACACTGCATGAGATCTATATAAGTCTTAGAACTCTGACAGCCATTCCAAAGCCTCCAAATTTGTTTTTTGACAGAAAAAAATGTAATGTAATTCTTTAGGTATGTTTTGGATATTTTAAAAGCATGTGATACAACTGATAGCACTATATTTATTGATGACATCACTATATAATGTATTTAGAGGTTATTTGTGGTTGTAAGAATCTGTCAGTGAGAATTATTTTGAATGAACCAAAAAATGTGCTGCACTAAAATAGAATTGGGTTTGTTTGTGTACAGCTAAAAATACACACTTTTCATACACTTCATGTTCTTTATCTCAAGAACAGCATTTTAAATCTTAAATATATTCAAATATGGGTATAAAAGATCTGTACAAAATATGAAATGATGACACTTGTCATGAAATGTGTGTGATGTGTGAGATTGTAGATCCAGATGCAGAGAGTTGCCTTCCTGTCTATAAGAAACATTGCGAGGAGCAGAGAAAACAAAAAGCCACTTAAAAGATAGAGAAATGTCAGGCCAGAGAGGTGAGCTGTGTGTGTGCAGGTGCGGAAAAGAACAAAGCCAGGGTGGGGTGGCAGCGAGGATATTTGCACCTAATACTGGGGCAGTTCTTATGAAACAGGCCAATCTTATTCTTTGGGTTTGGCATGTCAAGGATAAAGAAAGTGTTTCTAAAAGGATCACATTTCTCCTTAAAGGGATACTGTCATGGGAAAAAAAAATAATTTCAAAACACATCAGTTAATAGTGCTGCTCCAGCAGAATTCTGCACTGAAATCCATTTCTCAAAAGTGCAAACAGATTTTTTTATATTCAATTTTGAAATCTGACATGGGGCTAGACATATTGTCAATTTCCCAGCTGCCCCCAGTCATGTGACTTGTGCTCTGATAAACTTCAGTCTCTCTTTACTGCTGTACTGCAAGTTGGACTGATATCACCCCCCTCCCTTCCCCCCCAGCAGCCAAACAAAAGAACAATGGGAAGGTAACCAGATAACAGCTCCCTAACACAAGATAACAGCTGCCTGGCAGATCTAAGAACAGCACTCAATAGTAAAATCCAGGTCCCACTGAGACACATTCAGTTACATTGAGAAGGAAAAACAGCAGCCTGCCCGAAAGCACTTCTCTCTTAAAGTGCAGGCAAAAGTCACATGACCAGGGGCAGCTGGGAGATTGACAAAATGTCTCCCACCATGTCAGATTTCAAAATTGAATATAAAAAAATCTATTTGCTCTTTTGAGAAATGGATTTCAGTGCCAGAAGTCTGCTGGAGTAGCACTATTAACTGATGTGTTTTGAAAAAAACATGTTTTCCGATGACAGGATCCCTTTAAGGTCAGGTTTGGGGAGAGCTGAGTGGAATGATTCTTTTCTAGACTCTGCTAGAATCATAGGATGTAGGTCAAAGAGAGGATGGCATTTGAGGGAGAATACTTATTTGCTGCTCTATATATTGGTATATAAAAGGTTTCTTATACAATATCTATAACCTTATCATGATCCAAGATGTGAAAAATTAAGGAAAATGAAAGGAAAAAAATAAAGGAAAGAGTGTGTGTGGGGGGATCATTTAAAAAAATCAGCTGCTTGTGACCAATCTAATGCTGGCCTTGAGACAGGTAGTGGTACCTGCTGACTGTTGGCTACGGATAACTGGACCTGCTGCAAACACTACCGGTCTGAAATGGTAGGAAGGATTGGTAAAAGGGTCCCTGCAGAGGATGAGTAAGACCTCAAAGCAAAAACATGTTTTTCTGCAGGTGACATCATTTCTGTCACCACAAACCTGAGATCTGAAGAGCAGTTCCCCAACATCAGCCATTTATAAAAGCCACCTTTACAGTTACCAGAGTTTCTGGTGGAACAATGTCTACAGAAGCTGATTTTGCTTTGAGGGACAAGCACCTTCTGCTGATGGTTTAGGAGATGTTTGATGTCGGGGATTTGTGTCAGGCAACACGTAGGGCAGGCGGCCTTGAAAAACTGTGACTGGCTGCTTAACTGTGCCAGTAAAATGGTAGAATTGCAAGAGGTCAACTACTACTGCTATCAAACTGAACCAAGTAGTGGTGGGTATGACAGTGGCACAATGTATAAATCACCAAGAAAGAATATTCTGTAGGGGCACCTTCTTCTAATGTTTCCATAGCTAGCCAACATCTCCAGAAGGTACTTTATCAGTAGCGATTCAGGGATGAGGTTCAAATGCTAATCCAGCACAGAGGTCCTAACCTGTACATGTGCACCACTGCCCTTATTGGTGATTGGAGACATGTATTCTTATATGGAATACCCAGAAACGCTGAAAGACACATGAAATTCGATTTACACTAAAACAACAGCAAAACAGAGAAATAAAAAAAGGCCAGGATTGCTCTGAGCTCCACCGTCTGCTCTGGCTTCCGGACGACCCAACTTCCCATGATTTTATCTTCATCTGATTTCAGATTTGAGGTTCAAACAAAGTCAACATCTCAAATTTGCATAATTTGATCTCTGTAAAAAAAGTGAAGGGTGAAGCCCTCCTTGTTTTTTTTTAGGAAAGAGCATCTTAAAGGTAATACATTCATTGCAGTTGCTTGACAAGTGCTCCCTTAAGCTGGCCATAGACGCAAAGATCTGATCGTACGAATCGAGGATTCGTACGATTTTCGGAACGTGTGTGGAGAGTCCCGTCATTTTTCGTCCGGCGGAGATCGGTCGTTTGGTCGATGGGACAGGTTAGAAAATTTCTGTCGGCTGCCGATAATATCTCTGCGTGTATTGCCGATCGTACAATTTTCAGTGGGAGACTGTCACTAGCTTTGGTTGGACATAGATATTACTGTCAGGGGCAGAACATTGCTGATCTGTTCTTTTACTAATCTGACTGGTAAGACTTTGATCTGAATGGTTAGTGGCGGGTCTGACTGGTAATACTTTGATCTGAATGGTTAGTGGCGGGTCGGGAGATGGGAAAGTCCGATCGTACGAATCATCTTTGCATCTATGGCCAGCTTAAGGGCAATGCTCTTGCTGTGAGTTTGTACCAAAAATACCTCCCATAGGTTAGAATTGTTTTACTTTTAGATCTTACTCCTTAGAGAAGTATATTAAGATACAATGTTGGAAAACACAATAAATTAAAATTTTTGGACCCGTAAATGTTACTTTTCTTGACGTAATTAGAAAGATAATTAGAAACCTTCATCATTCGGTAATGTTTTTGCGAGACTTTTTGCTGCATCATTGCCCACACTGTATAAATGTAATTGTTTGGGTGAATTGTTTGATATTTCCGTCCCCACTGCAAAAGCCACAGCTGCTTATTGTTGTATCTTTTACTCGGAAATTGGCTTTCTCTGCAATGAGGGGAACAATAATCAGCCCACTAACCCTGCTCGGTCTGCTGGTGGCTTTCTCCGCCTGAGCTCACAAAGACACAACTTTCAATTCATTTTGGTTATGGTTTGTCAACTGTCCAACAAAGATATGAGTTAAGAAACAAGACAACATTTAAAGGGCAACGACGAAATGCTGTTACTCTTAAAATATGAAATGGTTCCCATGACCTTTAGGTGTATAATGACTGATGCGTGAGCACCTAACAAAATGGGTCTCGTTCCTTTGTTCTTCTGCCGTTGGCCCACAATAAAGTGGATGGGGTTGAAACCAACTCATAGCCAAACAAAGAATTAGAATTTTCACATTTTAGAGCAGATTGGTCAGGGCAATAAAAACAGCAGGATAATATTTGAGAAGTGCAACATGCTCGAGATCAAAGCCCTTTTTGCACTTAATCATCTTCTTGCTTGAGGGGGTCAGATCTTTGTCTGAGTTGACCCCTATGTTGGACTAAATTGTGCCGCTCTGATCATTTGACCCCCCAGGACTACAAAGGTGATCACATCAGGGTCAGGAGAGGGCTGAATCCATGACTCAATGTGGTCTTCTAAATAGAAAGTTCTCCTGCCCAATCCTTGAGCCAAATCTCTTAACCTGGAACCAAGTTCATATGTAAATCCAACCTGACATGTACGGGACTGGTGCAAAACAGTTTGTAAATAAACATGGGTATTCTTATTTGAACGTTCCCTTTTCTGGTTGGTATTTTGGGAGAGGATCACTTGGGGCTGTGGAGTGAAGTAGAGTGTAGCTGTAGCGGATACAAAACTGGTGAAATGGAGAGCGAGTGGCATAGAAAATGACATCTGTAACAATAAATCACAGAGCAAAACCACAGGAAAATATCTTTACGTTTTGTCTCACACTGGCTGAATAATTATCTGCAGTTGGGGGTTTAGGGTGACACAGCCCCACCTAGTGGTTGATAAAGTAAAGTTTGAGCAATTTTAGCCCCCAACCATCATGTTCTTCATCCACAATGATGTGAGGTCATGTAGAGGCAGAGAAAGGTCAGAGGTGATGAAGATGTTGGGAGGGGGGCAGACAGGGTTAGAGAAGGTGCAAGTGTACAGAGGGGTCTGCAGAGAAGAATTCAATTGATTATTTGCTAATATTTAAGTAGGACCATAAATGAAGCACAAGTGCATGGGATTATTCTCTGCCCCTCGTTGTCTCCCTGGGACCCTATAAGTGACACTTGCACAGACGACATTCAGACAAATCTCCTCTTTAGTTTCCCAGCAAAGAGAATGTCTTTGTGATACATGAGATGGAAGCAGCGCGTACACAGACTTGAGCTTTTTATTGTCAATTAGTTGGACGTGTTTTGCTTTTATACAAAAAACTGGGCCCTGAGAGCCCGTTGGGACCTTAATAATAGGAATCCTTATTTCTCCATGATTCTTCCATAGCGGCGCCACCAAACAGCTAGAGTCCTGCACGGGTCCATTTTTTGGGACCCGAACCCGACCCGGAACCGCAACCCGCATTCTTAACCGCTTGGACCCGCTACCCGACCCTACCCAAGAGTACCTTATCTGCAACCCGGACCCGCGACCCGCTGACCATCAAGAATCAGGAAGTGCTGTCATTGTAAACAGGAAGTGACATCATCGGAAGTAGACGTGATCAGAAAAAAAAGGCATAAAACAGGAAGTGCTGTCATTGTAAACCGGAAGTGCCGTCATCGGCAGTAGACGTGACCAGAAGAAAGGAGTGAATATCGATATTGAGAAGACCCGCGGCCCGACCCGCAACCCCGTGGGTATACCCGCACCTGGAACTTCTAAACGCAACCCGCAGGTTACCACAGGTTTTTGCGGGTAACCCGCGGGTACCCGACCCGCTGCAGGACTCTAGCTGATGGTCCTACTTGGAACATTCTCATTCTACAATACTCCCCATTTCATTTATTTTGGGGTAGATCGTGAAACGTGTAATCTAATACGGGGGTACAGATCAGAAGTCCGGGTTATTTAGGAAGCGTCCTATTATGGCGGTTATTTCACGGCATTATGTGCTGGAAACTGCCCAACTTTTTTTGTGGTCAGCCCTTAGTAACCATGAAGTCATTGCTAAAGCCTCAGTTTTTAGTTTGCATAAAGGGGTTTTCTGCAGTTTACCAATAACAACAGCTTAAAGTACAACAACCTGATTCCACTGTCGCCATTGCATAAAAGCTTCCGTTGTTATAAAGTTAAATTCTTTTATTCAAACTCTACTGCTTTTTGTTGAACCCTTCCCTCTTAAAAAGGCCTCTCCTTGCTCATGTCAGTTATTAAAGGAGTTGTTCCCTTTAAATGAACTGTCAGTATGATGTAAAGAGGGATATTCTGATAATCTGCAATTGGTTTTCATTTTTTATTATTTGTGGTTGAATTGACTTTTTATTCAGCAGCTCTCCGGTTTGCAATTTCAGCCATCTGTTGCCAAGATTATGTTTACCATAGCAACCAGTTAATAGCTTGAATGAGAGACTGACCTTAAATAGGAGAACAAAGTAACAACGTGTAGACTCACAGAGGCCATTTGAATGCGGGAAACAAGGCAAATAATTAAAAAACTTAAAAAGACCAATTGCAAAGCTGCTTGTAATGGGACATTCTATTATATACTAAAAGTTAACTGAAAGTGGTTGTACACCTTTAAATGAACTGTTAGTATGATGCAGAGAGGGATATACTGAGACAATTTGCAATTGGTTTTCATTTTTTATTATTTGTGGTTTTTGACTTATTTTGCTTTTTATTCAGCAGCTCTACAGTTTGTAATTTTAGCAATCTGGTTGCTAGGATCCAAATTCCCCTAGCAACCATGCAGTGATTTGAATAAGAGACTGGAATATGAATAGGAGAGGCCTGAATAGAAAGATGAGGAATAAAAAGTAGCAATAACAATACATTTGTTTTTAGATGGGGTCAGTGACCCCCATTAGCAAGATGGAAAGAAGAAGAAGGCAAATAATTAAAAAACTCTAATGAAGACCAATTGAAAAGTTGCTTAGAATGAGCCCTTCTATAAGATACTTAAAGGTGAAGAAAGAAAGGCGCATGAAATGGATGGGGCTTTCTGAAGATTGTTTAATAGAATTAATAGAATTATAGAATTATTTATAGAATTATTTATTTATTGCTACTGTGTGTGTGTCTTTGTGCAACCGCAAGAGAAAGTGTCAGTCACTCGCATGTTGTGTGTTATCATGTTGTGTGTTATCACGTTGTGTGTTATCACGTTGTGTGTTATCACGTTGTGTGTTATCACGTTGTGTGTTGTTATCATGTTGTGTGTTATCATGTTGTGTGTTATCATGTTGTGTGTTATCATGTTGTGTGTTATCACGTTGTGTGTTATCACGTTGTGTGTTATCACGTTGTGTGTTATCACGTTGTGTGTTATCGTGTTGTGTGTTATCGTGTTGTGTGTTATCGTGTTGTGTGTTATCGTGTTGTGTGTTATCGTGTTGTGTGTTATCGTGTTGTGTGTTATCGTGTTGTGTGTTATCATGTTGTGTGTTATTATGTTGTGTGTTATCATGTTGTGTGTTATTATGTTGTGTGTTATCATGTTGTGTGTTATTATGTTGTGTGTTATCATGTTGTGTGTTATCACGTTGTGTGTTAAACATTATCAAGTTCAGTGACTTCCGCCTGCACAGACCTAAAAATACCATGTGGTAAATGAAAGTAGTTCCGTGTGTTCAGGAAATCCCGACGCAGAGACTGCTGTGCCCCAATTTCATTCATGTGAAGCAATGGGAGCGAGTGCAGAGCAAGAACATTGAGCACAAACCCAAGAGCCTGTGGCCCAGATTTACATCAGTCATATAAATAGGGCTTGAACCAGAAACCTCTCCCAACGTTTCCTTTTATTCGTAAAAAAAACTGCTTCTACTTACTTCTGCCGACTTACTGCTCTGCCTAACATTTTGACTTAAAGGGATACTGTCATGGAAAAACATGTTTTTTTTTCAAAACACATCAGTTAATAGAGCTGCTCCAGCAGAATTCTGCTCTGAAATCCATTTCTCAAAAGAGCAAACTGATTTTTTTATATTCAATTCTGAAATCTGACATGGGGCTAGACATATTGTCAATTTCCCAGCTGCCCCCAGTCATGTGACTTGTGCTTTGATAAACTTCAATCACTCTTTACTGCTGTACTGCAAGTTGGACTGATATCACCCCCTCCCCCCAGCAGCCAAACAACAGAACAATGGGAAGGTAACCAGATAGCAGCTCCCTAACACAAGATAACAGCTGCCTGGTAGATCTAAGAACAACACTCAATAGTAAAATCCAGGTCCCACTGAGACACATTCAGTTACATTGAGTAGGAGAAACAACAGCCTGCCAGAAAGCAGTTCCATCCTAAAGTGCTGGCTCTTTCTGAAATCACATGACCAGGCAAAATGAGCTGAGATGCACCTACACACCAATATTACAACTAAATACACTTGCTGCTTCAGGAATGACATTTTATATTGTACAGTGAATTATTTGCTGTGTAAACAGTGTCATTTAGAAATAAAAACTACACCCTAAAAATCATGACAGAATCCCTTATCCCTTAAAAAATGAAAAAGCCCAAACTGGTCAAACAAGACACAATGAGCTCCGTATAAACAACCACCCTCTTCGCCATTTGTTTTGCAGAGGTTCATTATATCAGTTGTTTATCTGAACACTGGGAGTCTGACGAGAGCCCCAATAACCACAGATTTCTCATAAAGTCTGGGCCTTTCTTAAAAATGGATCGGCAAAAAACCTTCAAAACAGAAGTAGGAAATCAAAAGAAGTTCCTTTGTCCCTCGTACTTGTCCAGTGAACAACATCACTTTGCTGTTTGACTGTCTCACCAGAATGGAGCTGTGAGCATTGGGCTACTGGTTTTATGGGCAGGCGGAATAGTAAATATCGACAGGTCAATAATCATGAAGGTGCCAAAGAGGCAAGTCCCATGAAAGGGTCACGGATCAGGAAAACCCTGCAGGTTGACCCAAAGGCAGGACTGATCCCAGCCATGAGTGTAATGACCAAGCAATAAGTAGCAGGGACCTTATAATAACTGGATTGCTGCCACTAATTAATGAGGCCAGAGGCAGAAACAGTAGAAAAAGAGATAATAAAGGACGCCTATGAGTATTACTGGTAAGGCCAACCTTGGAGAACCTTCAGTGGTTCAACAGGTAAATGTACAAGTAAGTTCGAGGCACAATCATGGGTTCAAATCTAGCCAGGTCCCCTCTGACCTAATAAAAGTTCATATTATGATATAGACAATGACACTCTGCAATTGATCCCTTTGACTCTGGTTTTTTTTCTGGTGTATTTCAATTTGGTTTTGTTTTCTGCTCTCTAGACCAACAATCCCAAGAAATCAGAAAGTAGATTGATCCTGAGGACGTATTGTTTGTTTTATCACTTTCCTTTCTGGCCAAACCATCTCCTATTCATTTCCCTCTCTCTCTCCGTGTCCATCTTTCATATGGGCCGTGGGCAGCACTAGCCAATCTTTAAAAAGGGTATAAACAGAACAGCAAGTACTATTTAGGAGCAGGAGAAAATTTCACCAAGTTTCAAGCAGGCTTGAGGAGAAAAATCTCAATATGAGTCTACTCCATTGCCCAGGGCTGGTCTATGAGCTTGCTCACGTTCCCACCACATTGATCCAGAAAGAAGCCCTGTTATATGGGTCTGTGGCATAGCTAATTATATATATACCTTGTGTCATGGAGGGTTCTGATATTTTATGGTATAATATCCAAAAGTAATAAAGGGTCAAAAGGTGGAAACCAGGTGTACCTTCTAAGTGGAGCAATCTGTCACTGAGAGTTACTTGTATATCTGGTACAGAGTTTACAGCTCAGAATGAAGAAATTGGGACAACAAGACCATCACATGTCTACGTTCTTCTGTTGTCTTTAGTCTGATGCATCTACCACATCCTATAACATATATTTCATTTCTCAGCAAGGAGAGACCAAGAAGTCTTTGAGCTTTTGTGTAAAATCCTCCTTTTCTGTTTATCGACCACAGGCCATTGATGACTTTGCGTCAGAATCCACGTTATGATGCCCTTGTGATCCACAGTAGAATTGACGGGGTTACAGTCCTATGACAAAGGGGAAAGGCCATAGAACGATGACTTGGTTACCAAGAAGGGCTACTTTCTATATTTTCAGAAAACAAGAATTATTTCATAAAACCCTGTCACCAAACGAGTGCTCCAACGTAAGGTCCCTTTCTAGGTGGATGCATGGTGCATCAGTAGATTAAGTGAGAAGAGCAGCAGCTGATCCTCAGTTCCTCTCACATCCGATTGCTCTGGTATAATCATAACTGTCCGCCTTGTAATTGGCCACACAGAATATAATCCAGTTGTTCAGCCTGATCTGTCAGTTACACTGAAGCTCCATCAATGTAGGCGCACCATACAATTAATGTGTAGGGTTTTGACTAAATATTCCATGGCTGCCATTCACCACTAGGTGGAGATCCTGTTTTGCCAAAGTAGTAGGATACTGACTCCGTTGATTTTTTACCACCTCTACCTTGAAAATGAATTCCCTTCCAGAAATTATTGGCATTGCCAGATATCTCTTCTCCAAAATATGCCTCCTGGGCTGAATTAGAGATGCAACAAACAAGGCTAAATTACACCAATTTGCTGCTCGTTTGCTTCATGCCTTGGGTTGTCACTTGGCTGCTGCCATGTTAGCAGAGCAGCTAATAAATCTGATGTCAATGTTATTAATAAGGAACGTATAGATCAGATATGAGAAGTTGTTTCTGTTTAGAAAACCTGTTAAAAAAATCCAATTCACCGAGAAGCTTCTGTATAACGAGAACTGACAACTATCTAGAAGGTTAACCAGTTGTGGCTGAGGGAAAAGTTTGGTTACTCAGTGGACTAATTTATTACATGGCTTCAGAGCTTTATTCATGTTGAAAAGGCCGGTATATTTTTATGTTTGCCTTCCACTTGTTCAGGGTCCTGGAGGGTTGTCGCAACACATCACATCACCTACTGTGAATGAGGCCAATCATGTAAACTAGAATTTAGAGGCTTCTCCAACAGTGCAGGAACGACCCTGCAGATGCCACTGGACGTGCAAAGAAACACAACACATGCTGAATAACCATGGTTGAAGTTCCTCGTATAGCTTTACCCCAGGAAACATAGCCTACTCATTATTAGGCATAGAAAGATCAAGTAGAAATAGTGCCCAAGGCAATACTACTTGGCCATTAAACACCCCTCCTGCTGCTCCATCCATATGATCTTCCTCATTTCCCCACCAAATCCACCACTGATTGTTCCTCATCCACTGGCACCCCAAACACATACTTCATGTTGACTCCTAATTAGTCATGTTAATGGAAAATAAAAAGGATTGGACTATATGAATACATTAGATCAACATCCACAAGAACACACCCCGACGGTCCTTCAGAAATGTTCTTTCTGTTCTTATGCACAGAGGACACTATTGCTCCCGTCCACGGGTTTATTTCCATGGGAATATAAAGATGGCTTGCATGTATACGCTCAATACTTCTGTATGTTCTTCCTGGTATAAGGTGTGAGGCAAAACATCACGTAGGAGGGCGATTTATCAGTTCTCTGCTGTTACTGCCAAAACTGAAGGTTTTTGCAGAAAATAACTTGCAGGATCCTTAATCCCTATATGTGATAGTGCTCGGTGCTGTGCAACCCTAAACACACTATAGACCAGACTATTTCTCAACTTCTCAAACAGTAAAATGCTCACATTCTGCACAAAAAAACTGGAGTTTCAAAACCAGATGAAAAAACATAAGTGCACGAAGGAAACCCGTTAGTGGCCAAGTGTGCTGTGATATTCAAATACTTGGTCTGTTCATGGGCACCATACCTAATGTCAGGAACCTCATCTGTTGGGAGACTAAGAACCATGTTGACCATGACCAAGCAGGCACAGATTATAGCACAAATGCTAAACATGAAAGAGCTCTGGTTGTAGGTTACAGTTCCACTTTCAAGAGAAAGTTCTAGCTATGCATGGGCAGCTAATGATCTCACTTCTTTGTTTAGAAAATGTCATGCTAGAAGATATAGTTGTTCCACAGATGAGAAACTGGAAACGTTCCTGTATTTCTGCCCTAATCTTTCCAAGGTTCGTCCTGATGGCCACTCAACACTTAGGGGCCGATTCACTAAGCTCGAGTGAAGGATTCGAATGAAATATACTTCGACCATCGAATGGGCTACTTCGACCTTCGACTACGACCTTCGATTCGAACGAAAAATCGTTCGACTATTCGATAGTCGAAGTACTTTCCCTTTAAAAAAAACTTCGACCCCCTACTTCGGCAGATAAAACCTACCGAAGTCAATGTTAGCCTATGGGGAAGGTCCCCATAGGCTTGCTAAACTTTTTTTGATCGAAGGATTTTCCTTCGATCGTTGGATTAAAATCCTTCGAATCGTTCGTTTCGAAGGATTTAATCGCTCGATCGAACGAAAAATCCTTCGATCGAACGAACGTTTAGCGCTAAATCCTTCGACTTCGATATTCGAAGTCGAAGGATTTCAATCCGAGGGTCGAATTTCGAAGTATTTTTTACTTCGAAATTCGACCCTTAGTGAATCTGCCCCTTAGTCATTATATTGTGACCCCTTGTGATGACCATCGAGCAACGGAGTTTGTAGCATAAGGAGGTTTTTTCATTCTCTGATTAAATGGGCAATTATATCAACTCAGGCCATGGCCTCTGCTAGTGGGACAAAGTAGGAGGACATCAAGACACAATGGATTTGCAATGTTGTTTGGTTTCAATACCTCTCCAAATGCGCAAAGTCTTATGTATAAATCATTTCTAGTGGAATCCTTTCTGACGTCCCATTTCTTTTTAGTTCCAGACAGGACACTATAATACACTATAGTCTAATACTGGGATCCCCAACCAGTAGCTCGTGAGCAACATGTTGCTCTCCAACCCCTTGGATGTTGCTCCCAGTGGCCTCAAAGCAGGAGCTTATTTTTGATTTCTTGGCTTGGAGGCAAGTTTTGGTTGGATAAAAACCAGGTGTTCTACCAAACAGAACCTCCTGTAGGCTGCCAGTCCACATAGTGGCTACCAATAGACAATCACAGCCCTTATTTGGCACCCCAGGAACATTTTTCATGCTTGTGTTGCTCCCCAACTCTTTTTACATCTGAATGTTGCTCACGAGTGGAAAAAGGTTGGGGACCCCTGGTCTAATAAATCGGTGCCCTAGTGCCGCAGCTTAAGACGTATGTTAGACAACGTTTCAGAAACATGGTGTGCTAGTTCCCAGACGCTGGCATGGGAATCGCTTAGTCATTAAATGCATGAAGGTACAGGGCGTGTAGAAGAAATTCCCTAGATTAATTAGGAGGCTCACCCAACACAATGGGAAAAGGATCCAGTAAAACAATGAAGCTGCCAGTCTTGCCATGATGATGTATTGTATATTGTGATATGGCAACCAGAGGCCAGACAAGAATGCCTCTAAACATACACTAGACATTTATCTCCTTATACCTGAATGACGGGGTACACTCCCTGTTTCAGCAGCCCTTTCTTTATGCAGATGCCAGTGTATTGGTGCCAGGCATTGTAGCTTGTGACTCTCCAGTGCCTGGGAACCATTGCTGCAATTAGTTGCTGAGTGGAGAATCTTTGCCAATATATGTATCTGCTAATATAATATATCTGCTAATATAATACATGCCTCTGCTAATATAATACATGCCTCTGCTAATATAATATATCTGCTAATATAATACATGTATCTGCTAATATATCTGCTAATATAGTACATGTATTTGCTAATATAATATATCTGCTAATATAATACATGTATCTGCTAATATAATATATGTCTCTGCTAATATATGTATCTGTATATGCTAATATAATATATCTGCTAATATAATACATGCATCTGCTAATATAATATATCTGCTAATATAATACATGTATCTGCTAATATATCTAATATAATACATGTATCTGCTAATATAGTATATCTGCTAATAGAATACATGTATCTGCTAATATAATATATGTCTCTGCTAATATATGTATCTGTATATGCTAATATAATACATGTATCTGCTAATATAATACATGTATCTGCTAATATATCTAATATAATACATGTATCTGCTAATATAGTATATCTGCTAATAGAATATATGTCTGCTAATATATGTATCTGTATATGCTAATATAATACATGTATCTGCTAATATAATATATCTGCTAATATAATATATCTGCTGATATAATACATGTATCTACTAATATAATATATTTGCTAATATAATACATGTATCTGCTAATATAATACATGTCTCTGCTAATATAATATATCTGCTAATATAATACATGTATCTGCTAATATATCTAATATAATACATGTATCTGCTAATATAGTATATCTGCTAATAGAATATATGTCTGCTAATATATGTATCTGTATATGCTAATATAATACATGTATCTGCTAATATAATATATCTGCTAATATAATATATCTGCTAATATAATACATGTATCTACTAATATAATATATTTGCTAATATAATACATGTATCTGCTAATATAATACATGTCTCTGCTAATATATGTATCTGCATATGCTAATATAATACATGTATCTGCTAATATAATACACGTATCAGCTAATATAATATATGTCTCTGCTAATATATGTATCTGCATATGCTAATATAATACATGTATCTGCTAATATAATATATCTGCTAATATAATATATGTCTCTGCTAATATATGTCTCTGCATATACTAATATAATACATGTCTCTGCTAATATAAAAGATGTGTCTGCTAATATAAGATTTCTATCTGCTAATATAATATATGTCTCTGCTAATATAAGATACGTATCTGCTAATATAAGATATGTATCTGCTAATATAAGATATGTATCTGCTAATATAAGATATGTATGCATGCATGGCAGACACAGAGGGATGTTTGATGGAATCGTTTATTTGAAATTCATTTGTAAAAAAAAAAAACAGTAAAGTATTTAACATAAAAAAAACTTCACTTTCTATGCCTCTTATCAATCCCTCACCCCCAAGTTCATCTGTAGCCCTGACAGCTTTTTGCTTTGACAAACTGACTGGGTAAATACAGTGAACCCCCATTAGGGCAAACACAGTGGACGCTCCTCCACATTTGAGCTGACCCTCTTTCCTGTAACCGCCTATAAATGCAGGAGGATCCAGTGTGTCTATGTCCTTAGGGCTAAGGGACCCCACTCTCTGGCTTACTTGGGAGCTCTAATCTTTGCTAGAAGTGAACAGAAGCCGAAGGCTAACAGGCTAAGTAGAAGCTAAATGTGTGTCCTAGCACAAGCCTAATATATTTAGGAATGGCTTTCCCCATGGCCACCCTACAGAAACAGATAAAACACCACAAAACAGATTTAGGTGAATTGCTAGTGTCAGTTCTTGGGATCAGTCTCTTCCGCTACAGAGTCTGTG
This sequence comes from Xenopus laevis, assembly GCF_017654675.1. NCBI lineage: Eukaryota > Metazoa > Chordata > Amphibia > Anura > Pipidae > Xenopus > Xenopus laevis. The sequence continues at coordinate 1,287,635 of NC_054388.1, read as the reverse complement.
GTGGGTTCTTCCACGTTGTTACTGTTGCTCTCAGAGCCAGTGTTGCTGTCGCTGGTCCCTTCATCTAGGGTGCTGTCCACTGCCTCCTGCCCACTCTCCTTGTCATCTGGGGTTGATATCCCCTCTTCACCATTTTGTTGGCTCTCACTGGTTTCATCCGGTGGGGGCAGGGAAGGGGTGTCTTCTTTAGAAAAATAAAAAAAATGAAATCACTGGGTGGGGGTAGGTGGCACTTAAGATAGTGGCACCTTCTAAGTCAATTTGCCTATTCCTTGTGCTTTAATAATAATAATAATAATAATAATAATAATGAGCAAAGCTGCACTATTCAATCCTCACGTGAGAGTAACATAATATAAGCCTCAATGCCGCATATGCAGGTCAGAACCAGACCTTAAAGAGAGCGAATGGCTGCCAACGTATTTAAATTAGCGATAGGTTACAGTTTGGAGGTAACACAGTCTGCAGGAATTGATCCAAACAGGGGTATGATGGTTTCCCTCCTCAAGGTTTTGCTGTGATTTAGAATTGATTGCTTCCTCCGCACCTCACTGAAATGACTGTGCAACTATATCTGCTCAATGTCTGGAGCCCATTACTGCACTATACTCAAAACAGAAATTCCCAGACACATACCTGTCTCCATGGGGGTCTCCATAGGGGTCTCTTCCTCCTCAGCCTTTTCTTCTGGTTTTGCCACCTCTTGCTCTTCCTCTGCGGTGGCGACTGCTGCGGCTGCTGCATTTTGATTGCGCTCTGCTTGTTCAGCTGCCTCCTTCTCCCTCTCCTCCTGGCGCTTCCTTGCCTGCTCTTCTGCTTGAGCGATCTCTGCTGCAATCTTATCCATATCCACCTCCACCTTCAAACTACAGAGCTTGACAAGAGAACAGAGAAAATCCCGTGTAAATATAGACTATCCAAAACTTTTTTTTTTTTTACTGCTTTCCATTTTTGAATGTTTTTTTTCTAAAACTGAAGTTTAAATTTGCTGTTCCTCTATCTAGTGCTAACCCTTTATTTACCTGCAAGTCTCACTGAAATGTAAAAAGAGTTGGGGAGCAACAAAAGCATGAAAAAGTGCCAAATAAGGGCATTGATTGGGCTTCTATTTGGACTGTCGGCCTACAGGAGACTCTGTTTAGCTGTTAATTTGGTTTTTATGCAACCAATACAGAAATGTAAAACTAAAGCACCTGCGTTGAGGCCACTGGGAGCAACATCCAAGGGTCAGGGAGCAACATGAACCACTGGTTGTGTATGAAATTAGATTATAAGCTTTTGTGCAAAGGATCCTCTGATCTCATATTCTGGAACTTTGGTTAAGTTATATCAAAGAGATAGAGAGATTCATTTGTGAGAATGATGAATGTTTATTGGGTGATGAGGTTTATGTGAATAATTTACCCGCTTCAACTCATTGTTAAAGGAATCGGTGCTTTCCAAGAATTTTCTCTTCTTTTCCTGGTGTCGATCCTCTATCTGTAACAATTCTGCCTCCAACTTGCGCTGGCAAAAGAAAAGATGGGCAGTTTAGATTCGAGTAAGCGAATTTCATGGACCAGTTTGTATTACGGTTTCAGCAGACTTCTCTTACACTTTGTTAGAGAATAAAGGTTTCTTGAAGTGTTCGGAGAGATTCGTATAAATTTCCCCAGGAATAATAGTGTTAAAAGTAGTAACCCCATCATGGAATTCAATGACTGCCAATCTACCGTATATACTCAAGTATAAGCCGAGGTACCTAATTTTACCTCCAAAAACTGGGAAAGCTTACTGACTCGAGTATAAGCCGAGGGTGAGCAGCAGCTTCTGGTAAGTTTCAATCAAAAAATTGAGGGTTTCTGCTCCCATTGGAGGTGCCGGCGTCTCGTTTTGGACGCCGGTGAATATTCTTGGAGACTATTCTTGGACGCCGGCGACCGTTTTTGCGCTTGACCCGAGTATAAGCCGGGGTAGAGTTTTTCAGCATATTTTGGGGGCTGAAAAACTCGGCTTATACTCGAGTATATACGGTAAGTGAAACAGATCCCTGCCAATCTGACTATCATGGTTTCCTCTCAATATATTTATTTCTGGCAGTTTCGATTTTTTCTGCACCTTTTGTACAAACTGAAGGAGCTCATGTCAAATTAGGGTATTATTTCCTTTTAACAATCAGGACATATGGGAAAACTGGGCTAAAAAACAAACAAAAAAAAACACCTAAAGGAGCCTTCTACCAAATGTGGGTAGCACATTATTTTGGCAACAACCCAAAGGGCTGTCATCCAGTTTCATGACAAACAACGTTTTTTATTAGAGCCTCTGCTTGCGAATTCCAGTCCAGATATGGGACTATGAAAAGAAACACACAGGTAAGTTCTCTTCATGTTAAAATGAGTTGCTTATTTTGAAGCAATGGGCTTGGGATTAATTATGTTCACGCAGACTACACCCAAGGATTTGGGAGAGGCCGGCTTCTGCCCTGTTTCTAGTTATGACATGGAGTAGAGAGACAGGTTTCCTAATAAAAGAAAGGCATGTAGATACTATGACACCTGAAATAAGGATAGTTGGGTTGGGTTCCATATGTACGACCATTGCTGAATATATTCACAATACATAATGGCACATAATGGCAAACTCTGCTTCTCCCTTTGAAATGTAAACTAAAAGGACAAGTGCAAATGTTTTTGTTCTTACCTGGTGCACCATGAGCGACTGAACTTGTCTTTTAAGAACCTGCATTCGAGCAGTCGTGACTACTGAACGGACATCGGGCACCACACTTTCACTGAGAATTTCACTGATCAGTCTGTGATTCCTCTGGAAACGGGCAGCTGCTGTGTGCTTCATGGAGAATCCATCGTCATAATCTGGAAGACATTATAAAGCAAAGGCTCATGGGCGGTGGCATTTAGCAAATAAATCGCCTGAAAATCTGTGGGTGCAAAGGTCCCAGCTCGGGTTATCTGTTGCTATGGTAGCACTTACCCTAGCAACTACACAGTGGTGTTAATGAGGATGGAAAGATGCTCAGTAAAAGGTGGCGCTGAATCCAGCAACCAGAAAGAGACATGTATGCCTATTTAACTGATAAACCAATCACTACACAAAGTTTTGTGTATACAAATGGTCTGTACAGACTGGGGCATGTATATGTCTATGGACCTCTGCAGAGCAGAGAGATAACCCTGGGTGCTCTCACGCATAGTAAAGAAACTATAAAATTATCTGCAAGTTATAACCAGGGATCTGGCGTTTGATTCCAGTTTAGGTGATATCTGCTAGGAGTCTATTCTCCCAGTGTCTTTGTGAGTTTCTTTCAAGCACCCCCACTCATTAAACTTAGACAGGTTAATTGGTTGCGGATAAATAGAGATCCAAGTACGACAGGGACCTTAGATTGTAAGCTCCACAAGGGAAGGAACTGATGAATAATATCCTGTATTAGGTACAACTCAGCTAAGAAATATTATCACTTAGTTATACTGCACTTAAGCACATATATTTATATACAACACTCATACAGTATGTCATATAAACATATACAATGGGAATCATTTTTTTCCTAACCCTAATACAATAAAACTACAAATGCAAAATAATGCATAAACCAGTGGGTAACGCCATTTCGCCTTCCCACCAAAAAAAAGAAATCTTAATAATATTAAACACTTAGCGTGCTTTTTGTGAATTAAAACAGCCATAAAAACATATATTTAGTACTTAGAGTAGAGCTTATTTAGAGGATACATATTAATGGAGGGCAGTTCGGGCGAGATCTAACTTTGCTCTTAGATATTGTTAACATGATGAATACTCGGGAAGCTGTAACATTGCTTTTAGACTGAACTAACAGGTCACGTTGTTACAGCTACAGACTAACAAGTACTAGAATAGATGCTGCAATTAAAATACAACACACACACAAACACGTCCTGCTTGAATAAAGAGAACGCCTATAAATTTTATCTGTCTTATCATTAATGTTCTTGAGTCAACATGAGCCAGTTTTAAGGTTTACTATACAAGGGACAGTAAATACAATTCTACTGATTGAAATCAAAATATTGTGTTCCCTCGATCCCACCAAACTGCTCCATCAACATTCCAGTATACACCGTGCCAATCAGTTTTGACTGTCCCAAATGGGCCATTTTATAAACTAGGGATTATTTTATGGAATATCTTTTGGAAAATCAAGAATCATCCGACAGGGGCTTCAGGTTTTACTTAGGGATGCACCGAAGAAAAAGGAAATCCGTTTTTTAAAAATCGGGATTATTTGGATCAAATGTAGTCTATGGGAGATGGCCTTTCTGTAATTCAGAGCTTTCTGGATAACAGGTCCCATACCTGAACCCCATTAAGCTGTTGCGGGATTCTCCAGGTTCAGAAAGAGCAACATGAGGGAGATGTGGAAGAGCTCACATTCCAGTGTTCCCGAGCAAGACAGGGTATAGAAGTTATACTATGTCAAGCACAAGAGGGAGCTGTAATGCTCGATTTGTCAGACATTAATATATAAGTATAGAAAATATAATCAGCATTTCCCAAGTATAGAAGTACAGACATTTTGTCTGTGAGTTTAACTTATTCTTCATATAGTTATTAATGCAAATAAAGTATTCCAAAAGTACAGTTAGAATTAGTACTCTATAATACACGAGCTAAAGCTCTTAACTACAAGTAGGGATGCACCGAATCCAGGATTCGGTTCGGGATTCGGCCAGGATTCGGCCTTTTTCAGCCAAATCCTTCTGCCCGGCCAAACCAAATCCGAATTTGCATATGCAAATTAGGGGCGGGAGGGAAATTGCGTGACTTTTTGTCACAAAACAAGGAAGTAAAAAATGTTTTCCCCTTCCCACCCCTAATTTGCATATGCAAATTAGAGTTCGGATTCGTTCGAATCTTTCAAGAAGGATTCGGGGGTTCGGCTGAATCCAAAAAAGTGGATTCGGTGCACCCCTAACTACAAGGGTTTTGGAAATAATACTCAGCAGGTCTGGAAGAGTACACTTGTATAGGGGGGTTTAGTTTATGATCGTTTAGCCACTTTTATGAGTTAAAAGCCGTCATTCACCTTCCAAACACTTGTTTCAGTTCAATTGTTTTTAACCAGCAATAAAGACTTTTTTCAATTACTTTCCATTTTTTACTGTTTTTTCAAAATCTAACTTTAAAGTTTAATGTCTCTGGTGTTTGAGTCGGGCAGCTCAGTAATTCAGGCCCAGGCTCTAAACGGTTACAATTTTGCTTCATTTCTCAGTAGAATCTATGGGGAATATAAGTGCAACTATTATATCAATTCTACCAGCATATAACATAGTAAGTAAGGTTGAAAAAAAGACACTTAACCATCAAGTTCTACCTTTTTTTTTTTTTTTTTTTTAAAGCTGTCTAACTGCCAGTTGATCCAGAGGAAGGCAAATAACCCATCTGAAGCCTCTCCAATTTGCCTCAGAGGGGGTAAAAATTCCTTCCTGACTCCAAAATGGCAATCGGACTAGTCCCGGGATCAACGTATACTATGAGCTATCTCAGCATACCTTTAATGAAACAGGGATTCTGCTCAGCAGGGAAAAAAGATAAAAAATGTATTAACTAAATGTATCCATTAAGAGAAGTTTACGGGGTCGGTGACCTCCTCCCTTCCCAGAGCTGCTTTAGAAGGTGGAAAATTAAACTTTATAACTCAATATTAAAAAAACGGCCACACATAGAAAATAGAAAGTGTCTATTTCTGGTGAATGTCTAAAAAAAACTATTTAAAGGTGAACAACCCCTTTAAGTTTGCCCATGTCGAGTAACCTATAGCAACCAACAAGAAGTTGGCTTTTAAACAGGTAGCCACTAAATCCTACCTGCTGATTGGTTGTTATGGGTTACTGCTCTTGGGCAAACTTAGCACCTTTAATTACACATGGGGGTTTGACTAGAGGTGGCACAAGCCAAAAGGACTGCTATCTTCGGCCGTATACATTTTCTAGGAAGGCAAGGTCACTAACCGTCCGGATCTTCAGCAGGCTGGATGCTCATGTATGGCTCCCCCTTGTCTATACGCGACTGCCTCTGGCGACTTTCCTCTTCGAGTGCGGCTTCAGCTCGGCTTTTGGCACTGATGTAAGCAAGATAAGTAGGAGAGTTGTGGTAGGTCTTCATCGATTCATTGTACTCAATCTAAAGTGGGGGAAAAACATATTATGGGCATTGAATATATAGTGATCAGCAAGTCATGCCTTGACTGCAGATCGATGCTTCTAAATGGCAATGAAATGCTTCTGAAAATGCAGTAAACAAACTAGAAACACATTTAAAGAAGACAAACGTATTGTGAATTAGAATTGGATACAATAGATTTAACATGCCTGTAGCACTGGATAGAAATGTCAGATTCATTTCTTAATTGCTTACATGAGCAGTACCTAAGAAACTAACGATGAAACGCTTATTAAGCGAGGGAAAGTAGGATCAATCATGTGCCGTGTGTATCAATGTTTATATCTAAAGGTTTTTAATAAAACACATTCTCATTTCACCACTTTATTTATTTTATGTATATTTGTTTCTCCGTAGCTCTGACAGCTATTAAACAATCTGGGCAGACAATATATAAGCTCCAAAGCCAGTCGGGTTGTGTAAATCACCTGTAACTTTTTAACAGAACCATGGGCAATATATATATATATATATATATATATATATATATATATATATATATATATATATATAACATCATCAGAAATGTTTGGGGAAATACGGGGCAAATACAGAAAGAGCCAAGACGCAAATAAAAGTAGCAAATGCCAGCCATGCACATTTTACAATCTAACCCAACTTTGCTCCACCCAGTAAAGATATCTGGGTAGCAGGGGGCCGTAAAGTATCCAAAATAATCCCAGTTTGGGGTGTGCTACTTTTTCTACACTGGTGCTGCTTTTTGCAGTTCCCCCTTTAATGCACTGAAAGACACACGCAAATGATTAGCCACATTTATTTTAAGAAAGAAGGAATCTGTAAAAAGAAAATTACCAGCAAAATAAGTGAGGCTTAATCAAATCGAATGTGGGATTTTTCACTTGGGGATACTGTTACACGCAATGGTGTTGGAAAGGTTTAAATAGAATTCTTACTGCTGTCATTTAATATAAACCATTTCAACTTATGACATGGGGAGGCACATTTATCCAGGGTCGAATTTCAAATTCATAGGAGTTTTTTTTTTTTTAAAACTCCCATAAATCCAACTAGTCGAAAATGTATTAATAAAATCAAATTTTTCCAACTCGGGACGAATTAAAACAAACCAAAATTATTTTAATCTTATTAGATAAAACTCGTTTCTAGTTTTTTCTCTGTAGAAACTGGAATGTCAGGAAGGCTGCAAACATCTCCAAGTTGATCCCAGGACTTCTCCCATTGACTTAAACAGCAATTCGGTAGGTTTTAGGTGGCGAATAGTCGAATTCGGGCCAGAGTATTATAAATATTAAAACTTGAATTAGAGTTTTTTAAGTTTGGATAATTCCCTAGTCGAATTTGACAGTTTTGAACATAAAAAAATTCTACATTTTCAATTCGATAAATCTGCCCCAAAGTGGCTTTAATGAGAAACTGGTTTTAAATTTAAATTTTGAAATCCAAGATTAAAAAATATCCACTTTAAGCCTTATTTATTTGGGGAAAATCTTTGCTCCTGAAGTAGAAACTGATGGGAGACACAATGTGAATAAGCAGGTTACATGAAAAGGTAGCCATGTAAATGTACTGCCACTACTTCACATATATGAAGGCTGGAATTACTAGGGAAGCATTTATAACTGCAGTTATTTATTGCCCAACTGCATATAAATTGAAAATTTAGTGTAGATTAATAAGCATAGGCCAAGTATCACGTTTAATAAGCATAGGCCAAGTATCACTACTCTGCTGGAACCCACTCACTTGTGTGTTCTTACCCAGAGGCCCTGTGTTGGCCCGGGTTCAGACTCATGTGGAAGATTTCAGTGAAAAATATGCCTAATTGTACCTGTCTGTGGTGCTCAGTGTGGCTGCACCCAAACCGATGCAGTGGGCGGATGCCAGAGGAAGGGCTGTTTCTCTGCCTGCACTTTTATGCAGGCCAAGGAACAGCCCTGTGTGGATCCTATTGGTGGAAAACCATTTTCCATTTCTAGGTTTATTTGAAAATTATTGTTTGGTACTTTCCTATGAAAATGAGATTAATGAACATCTATAACACCAGTTACACGGTTCCCTTGTCTTCAGACAACTGTTTCACAGGGACTGGCCTTTTCAAAGGTACATGGTCACGCTATATCCCCATTGGCACATGTATATATATCACTAGCCAGATATGACCCCTCTGCAAGTCAGTAGTGAGCTGATCAGGCTGCAACTTAATCCAAGCGATTGCATTAGTGTGAGCTGAAGCGGTTAGAAGGCATATGTATATATCTTTTCTTACCTCAGATCATTTACAGCACAAATCTTCTTTTGTAGGGAGCAGTGCACCTCAGAAATATATTTAACCAGTTGGTAAAACATTTGCAATGCTAAAAATCCAAGAACCTTCCATCACAAAGCTGCCTGCTTAAATACTGATGGCCCCACTACTGGAACATTTAATCTTAACAATTGACTGAACTGCTGAAGAGACTAGTTAATGGACGTTAATCTAGGTAGGGGCAGAGATGAGAGGCGCAAGCAGCCAGGGTACTTTACCAAGACTAGTGGTGTAACTAGTTATTAATGGGCCCCACAGCTAATTTTTTAGGCCACAAAAATTTCTAGAGCTTGACTTGTTTTACCAACAGGTATACTTCTCTTGGGCCTCCCTACAGCCGCAGGGTCTGATTCCTCTATAGTTATGCCCCAGACCAATACACTGTATGCTGAGCAAGCAAAAAAAAATCTATATGGTGAGGGCTGTTTATTTATAAATACAATGGGAAAAGCTAAATTTGAATAAATCTGAGCTTGAACCCTTTAAAAGAAAAACAAACAAAAAATAAACCACCATTAAGTTTTCAGCTTTTTAAAACTCCAGCCCACCAACTATTACTACTACGGAGCATTAAATGGATATATTCCTTTTGGATACTTTCAACGGATATTTTCCAGCCTGGGACCTAGTGAACAAAACTGGCAACCCTAACATTTCAGAGAAAACAAGAGTGGCAAACCTTAGGCTCTATTGGGATGGGATTTGAAAAAAAAAATATTGATTTTCTTTGATTTGATTGGTTTTCTACTACTAGTTCCTCGTACCTTTTCAGCTTCATATTCGTTCAAGTACTCTTGCTTCTCCTCATCGGTTAGGTCTCGCCACATCCCACCAATGATCTTGCCAATCTCCCACAACTTAAGGTCAGGGTTGGAAGCCTTCACTTGGTCCCAGACCTATTCAAAGACATCGGGGCATGGAGAGGGTTTTTTATTAAGGTGGCGAATGTTTTTAACTATAATGGTTTGGTGTAGTTTAGTGGCAGTTAAGTGGGGCCCTGGAATTTCATATTAGTGGTGCACAGTCTCTCATTCCCCAAACTGGTCACTTACCTTCCTGCTGTATCTCATATATGGCATCAATGGCTTATCTGGAGGCTTAGGAGGTTTTGGTATAGTAATGCCTGATGATGCCTAAAAAATGAAAAACAACAGATTAACTGAATGCAAAAACAAATCCCATTTTTAACAATTCACTGTTTATAAAACACTTAAATTGCAGTGATCAAAGTATCATGAAATGCAGAGTTTTGTACATGTGCACTGAAATCAGAAGCCATAATATGAACACATACAACATATATACTCGTTATTCAAACTCTTTAATACACAGATACAATTGGCACAGATGCTGATGCTACTTGAGCTGCCAGGTAGAAAATATACTGTTGCCTGACATTGCTGGTCTATGGCACATAATACAGACTGAACAATCAGCACATGATTTTGCTTGGTTGTCGCTATCAGATTTAAGCATAAGGAAGAGTGCATATGTTTTCGTTTTCTAGTCTTATTTGGCCTCGAGGAAATGCAATTGTCTTCACTATTGGCAAATAAATTCAACAAATCCATTTAGTTGCCCGTTACTAAAGCTACAAGAAGTATCAGGCCCAAATACAAAATCACCTTCTAGAAGTAGCGAATCATTTATATAGTGCCAGCAAGTTACAGTGGTGTACAATAATATAGAACAGGGTTACGGAAAAAAAAAAGAGCCCTTAAAGGGATACTGTCATGGGAAAAACATTTTTTTTTTCAAAATGAATCAGTTAATAGTGCTGCTCCAGCAGAATTCTGCACTGAAATCCATTTCTCAAAAGAGCAAACTGATTTTTTTTTATCATTAATTTTGAAATCTGACATGGGGCTAGACATTTTGTCATTTCCCAGCTGCCCCTGGTCATGTGACTTGTGCCTGCACTTTAAGAGAGAAATGCTTTTTGGCAGGCTGCTGTTTTTCCTTCTCAATGTAACTGAATGTGTCTCAGGGGGACCTGGATTTTACTATTGAGTGTTGTTCTTAGATCTACCAGGCAGCTGTTATCTTGTGTTAGGGAGCTGCTATCTGGTTACCTTCCCATTGTTCTGCTGTTTGGCTGCTGGGGGGGGAGGGAGGGGGGTGATATCACTCCAACTTGCAGTACAGCAGTAAAGAGTGATTGAAGTTTATCAGAGCATAAGTCACATGACTTGGGGCAGCTGGGAAATTGACAGTATGTCTAGCCCCATGTCAGATTTCAAAATTGAATATAAAAAAATCTGTTTGCTCTTTTGAAAAATGAATTTCAGTGCAGAATTCTGCTGGAGCAGCACTATTAACTGATTCATTTTGAAGAAATTTTTTTTTCCCATGACAGTATCCCTTTAATATTCCAGTTCTTTACAAGAACATAGGGAAGCAAAAAAGGAATGTGTTGTGTAAGATCAGATGCATGGGTATATGCACAGGCCAGACTGTAAGGGGACTAGTACAGGAGGATACTATGCTAGAATGCATATTCTGATTTTCTAAGCAAATGGAAGATGTGAGGGTTTAGTTTCCCTTTAATAATACTATGCACTGTACTAGATGTGCAAGTAGTGACAGTACTGATTTTGGGCTGCAGATGGTGCTCACAGGCTAGCTTTCTCATTTTTATACTAACAATCATCTTTTGTTACAGCCATTCATCTCCAAACTGGATCAGTTCTAGGAAGTGCCACAGCCTCATAATATCATTACTGGCACATGTAGTGCATTTAAATTTAATAGTACCTGAAGCTCTTCTTCTCTGACTTCTTCACTATGTCCTCACCTCTGACATAAATGAATCCATGTATGCAAAGACAATTTGCTCAGCCAAATACAATTATTAACGGGTTGGGTTTTCTTGCTATTTACTGAACTTAACAGGAAAGGCAGAAGCTACTCCATGTTTGCAGTACTTGCAAGGTAGATAATTGAATTATCAGTATTCAACCCTTTCCTTCACCCTTTGTTGTGACAGTTTTGCTTGGTGCATCCATACAAATACTAAATATTGTGTATAGCAACAATGATATTGGAAACTCAAATGAGAAACAAGTGATAGGGAAAGAACTAATCATGTCTCAGGATGAACATTAGCAAGTTAGGTTGGCACAGAAGTGAACTGAATTACTTTGATGTGCATGTTAAACCAAGTCACTGGCATCAGACCAAAAATAAAGCATGTACTCTGTATAAACAAACTCCTCCATTCCCACAGCTGTAGGTGCATGTGAGCTGATGAGTTTATTATACAACAGGGAAGAGATAAAGTGCAAAATTTCTTTGTTTTAATTGCACAACTTCGTGCAAGAGTTGCTTTAAACAAGATGCTCACCACAGGCCCTATATCTGTACAGGTATGGGACCTGTTATCCAGTATGCTTGGACTTGGGGTTTTCCGGATAACGGATCTTTCTGTAATTTGGGTCTTCATGCCTTAAGTCTACTAGAAATTCATTTAAACATTAAATAAACCCAATAGGCTGGTTTTGCTTCCAATAAGGATTAATTATATCTTAGTTGGGATCAAGTACAAGCTACTGTTTTATTATTACAGAGAAAAAGAAAATCATTTTAAAAAAAATTGGATTATTTGGATAAAATGGAGTCTATGGGAGACAGCCTTTCCATAATTTGGAGCTTTCTGGATATGGGGTTTCCGGATAAGGGATCCTATACCTGTACAATGGTATATACTGTCCCTTTAAGCTCAACAATTTATCTGCATAATAAAGATTTTGTAAGTGAATACATGGGATGTGTGAGTAGGGCAAGAATGGTGATTAACAGAGAATACAGAAACGAAGCACTCAACACAATTAAACACAAGCCCAACTGAAAGAATTCATGTCCAAAAGATGGTTAATTACAACCAGAGCACTGCAAGGAGTATATGCTTAGACTACAAATAAAATATACAGGAAAGTCATATAGATACAATTGGTCCTGCTGTGTGTATGAATGGGACAGAGACAGATATGAATGATGTATAATCTCTACAAAAGAACAGCAGAATTAAGTTGGCGCTATCGAAAGCATAGTATATAAAATAAGCACAAAAAGGGTTTGGTTTGAATAAGAAGAGTACAGCTTTAAAGGGATACTGTCATGGGAAAAAAAAATTTTTTCAAAATGAATCAGTTAATAGTGCTGCTCCAGCAGAATTCTGCACTGAAATCCATTTCTCAAAAGAACAAACAGATTTTTTTTATATTCAATTTTGACATTGGGCTAGACATATTGTCGGTTTCCCAGCTGCCCCAGTCATGTGACTTGTGCTCTGATAAACTTCAGTCGCTCTTTACTGATATCACCCCTTCCTCCCCCCCCAGCAGCCAAACAACAGAACAATGGGAAGGTAACCAGATAGCAGCTCCCTAACACAAGATAACAGCTGCTGGTAGATCTAAGAACAACACTCAATAGTAAAAACCCATGTCTCACTGAGACACATTCAGTTACATTGAGAATGAAAAACAGCAAAAAAAAAAAAAAAATCTGTTTACTCTTTTGAGAAATGGATTTCAGTGCAAAATTCTGCTGGAGCAGCACTATTAACTGATGTGTTTTGAAAAAACATGTTTTCCGATGACAGTTAACTGCTAAACTTACTAGTGCTATATAAATAACTGATTATCATTTGGCTCGGTGCTCTCTTCAAAAATGAAAAGAAATGAATGACTTGTAAGAGGTTGTAATGTGATTACATGTGATGTCACCCTTTACACACAAATCAAGGCCTGTAGTTTCAAGGTTGTATTGCCGACAACCTAAACTGAAGCCAACCTGAACGCTCCATTCATTGGTGATCAAAGTAAAGCTGAATCTGATGTGCCCAATACAGGGACGTATTCAAGCCTTTTAGAGATCTCTATAAACCTCAAAATAATGGCAATGTGCCCAAGCTTGCAATAGTATGGAGCTCAGATACGCACAGACCTTAAATGGCAATAGCTGGCTACATGGCTATAGAACTAGAATTTATCCTGCTGAAATAGACACAAACAAAAGTGCACAAGTAATAAGACCACTGCTGGGTGGTAGTTAATATGGAAACAACCAATCATAGGACTGTGGGCTGTGTTCCTCTGCCTTCAACAAACGATGGAGTGGAGGGCAATGGCCTTTGATGTTTACAGCTTAAAAACTTTAAATGTAATGAACACCCATGCAAATATGATTATTTACAGATTATGCAAACAAATTAATGCAAAGCATTCCAGTCAATGCTGATGCAAAATTTGCTTTTCACCACTGCTGTTTCAATATCAGCTTTCCCCAAACACCAGCTTCAACTGTGCAGTAACGCCAAGCATGACGTATCAAGTGATTCTCCTACCGTGGCCCTGCTGTTGCTGCCTGCGTTCCCTCCCAGCCTGTAGTTGTTGTAGGCAAGATGGCTGTATGGATTGTATCCCACAAACCCTGGTGTGCTGGGCATTTGCTGATGGAAACAAATGAGACAAAAACACAAATGAGAAATGAGCTCAAACTAGTGGGGAAAACAATTATATGCAAAGGAGGCCAGAATTTCTCTAGTTTAATAGCAATTTATATTCAAAAATGGACATCTGAAAGTTACAGTTGCTAAAGACACTTTAAGGGGCAGATTAAACAAGGGTCGAGTTGCAACTCTAGTTGTTCAAGGATTTACAATGAATTGTACATATTCAGGCCTGTCTAGTGGCTTAGGGAGTTTATATGGCCTCCAGCCTGCTTAGAGGCTCCCTAGATTTCTTTCTATAACGTCATATTAATATAATTTGGTCTGACAAAAAAAAGCTGTATATTAAAAGCTGTAAAGTCCACTTCACTGGAAATAGTAACAGGTCCGATCTGATAAAACTTAGAATCTTTGGATATGCAGTGCATGGTGATTGCAATGAACCAATGTCTCTAATCAGGTTAGATCGTTTGAGCACTCAGTGTTTTTAACAGCTACAGAAATTAACATTATTAAATGTAAGAGTGCTAGTGATTTGGGGACATTCCAAAACAAAGCTTAAAAGATATGAACAGGGTGTACTTTATGAATGATGTAGTTAAGGAAGGGTGAAATGTGTTTTATAAAATCACTGACCATTACCTTATATATTTCAAAAAAAGGGACTGGAAAAACCCAAAAATTCACACTTCACAAACACACAAAATGACCGCACACATTGGACAGACGCTCACCATGTATTTTATGAGAAGCAGGTATGGGATTTTATTTTACAGAGAGACTCAAAATAGTTTTGTTGCCCATTAAAAGATATTTTCTCATTTTAAACCACAAAATTGTGTTTTACAATTAGAGCACATCTATTGACTGGGTTTAGTATTGTATCTTGAATTCATTTCAAGCTCAATTTGTCTCGTGTGTAAAGTATGGCCCAGCTGTAGCAATCACATAGGTGCCATTTCACAAGGCCATTTGGGTCCATTTGTGAACAGACTTGTTACCATGCGGCACCCAAACAACCTTCTGCAATAGCACCATTGATTAATGACAGTACTCATTTCTTTATAATATAATCGTTGACAATTTTATTTTACTCACTGCAGCGGGAGCCGGAGCTGGAGGTGGAGCATATGAGGGTCGTTCTGTAGAAAACACAATAGAAAACAGTATATTATTTATTGCAGATTTATAAAAAACCATCATTAATGAACTAGGGCCTCTTGTGTATTTCCTGGGGGCTTGATTTGGAGATATGCAAATGATAATTACAAATAAAGAACAACTTGTTGCACAATCAACACCTTCTCTTCATAGTTTTATTTAGAGAAGATTGACAGTTGATAGAATTCTTCCACTGGTTGATACATACATCTTTAAAGGGGAAGGAAACCTAGTCGGCGCAAAAACCCTCCCCCCCTCCAGTGTGTTGCCCACCCTCCCTCCTACCCCCTGGCCTACCCGTCCCGCTGGGCAAATGCCCCTAACTTCTTACTTACCCTTCTGCGCAGGTTCACAGACGACATCTTCTTCCACGTGATCTTCTTCCTGCTTTGACCAGCGTTTTGGCGCATGCGCAATAGGAGCATTTCGCTGGTACGGATCTACTGCGCATGCGCCAAAAGTCACGAAGTTTTCTGATTTTCGTTTTCTTGACTTTTGGCGCATGCGCAGTAGATCGTACCGGCAAAAGAGCTCCTACTGCGCATGCGCCGGTTAAAGCAGGAAGAAGATCGCGTGGAAGAAGATGTCGTCTGTGAACTCCCGGGACTGGACCTGCGCAGAAGGGTAAGTAACAAGTTAGGGGCATTTGCCCAGCGGGATGGGTAGGCCAGGGGGGAGGAGGGAGGGGGGCAACACACGGGAGGGGGGGGGAGGGTTTTTGCGCCGATTAGGTTTCCTTCACCTTTAAAGGGGTTTGGCACCTTTGTGTTAACTGTTAGTATGATGTAGAGAGGGGGACAATTTGCAATTGGTTTTCATTTTTATTACTTGTGGTTTTCGAGTTATTTAGCTTTTTATTCAGCAGCTCTCCAGTTTGCAATTTCAGCCATCTGGTTGCTAGGGTCCAAATGACCATTGTAACCATTCATTAATTTGAGCAAGAGACTGGATTATGAATAGGAGATAAATATATATATATATATATATATAGAAGAGGCAAATAACAACACTATAAAAAATGTCGACCATTTGAAAAGTTGCTTTTGGCGATTCTATAACATACTAAAAGTTTATGTAGAGGTGAACCACCCCTTTAAAGGATTATATAAAATGGCAAAAGGTGAACTTACTCGACATGTTTGCAGATTTCTTTGGTTCAGACCTCTCCCATAGAACCTACAATAATACAAAAAAAAAAACATGTAGA
The DNA here is from genome assembly GCF_017654675.1 of Xenopus laevis. Taxonomy (NCBI): domain Eukaryota; kingdom Metazoa; phylum Chordata; class Amphibia; order Anura; family Pipidae; genus Xenopus; species Xenopus laevis. Next base: position 1,271,324 of record NC_054388.1, on the reverse strand, counting down.
ATTAAGAAATGTGCGTAAGGCAAAAACAACAACAATAGACACTCAGGCTGAGCCAAGGAGCCCAGAGAGACAGGAGCTGGTTTTGTGAGTAGTGATTGGTCACCGTTATATCAGTGATCTCAATACAGTCATATGTCTGATTCTATACAACAACATTATGTGGCCTCCAATACAAGACAAGAGAGGGGGAGCACATTGGATATATAGACTGTAACATGAGACACACACATTATTGGATATATAGACTGTAACATGAGACACACATTATTGGATATATAGACTGTAACATGAGACACATTATTGGATATATAGACTGTAACATGAGACACACACATTATTGGATATATAGACTGTAACATGAGACACACATATTGGCTGCACAGGCTACAAGGACAACAAGTAGTGGATTGAGTGTTTAGTGCAGGGCTGTATAGAGATCGGTGCAGTCTGCAGCAGGGGGTGGAAACGATGGATCCAAAGTGCTGAGGTGCCGATAATAATAATAAATAAGAGGGGGGGGGGCACATATAACAAGACCACGGGGAAGGCCCATCAGCAGAACAGACAAAGGAGCTGAATGAACCTCACGATTTGCCCTTTTCCCCATTAATAAAGAGACATGAGCTGAATGTCCCTTCCCCTCAGGCCTACTCATACTACTACTGCTACTATTACTGCTCCTGGGTCTCGTCTTATCGACCACTCGCACTCCCGACCAGCCCGGTCCTAATTAGCCACATAGCAAGCACCTTACCCCACTGAGTCCTCCCGTATAACCTCCCGCACTACCCCCGGCCAGTTCCACAGCCGCACTCACCTCCTCTTTGTTCCTCTCACAGGAACCAGCGCCGCTCTCTCAACTTCCGTTTCCGCATTTCCGCTACAGCCTCCGACACAGGCGGGCGAGTAGCGGTGCATTCTGGGAGATGTAGGACATTACAGTACAACGGCGCTAAAGATTATTCCTCTTTGCTGAGGCAGCACTTAAACAAACAACACACACGTTACACATCCCAGTGACTTTTAATGATCATTTTGGTGTAAAAACGCGAGTTTATTTCAGAGATGTAGTGAGTGAAACACTGAACAGACTTGTCACATGGGATTGTTGGATTTGCAGTCCCTGAAGAAAATGATTGTTTTGCGCTTGATAATTCCAGAGGCAAAGTACATGATATTTATAATATGATTTTTCAGCCTGTACAGTGTTGCCCAGTTGGGTATAAACAGGTCCTGAGTGGCTTTCCAAGTACACAGAGACCCAAACAGCCCCCCACAGGCCACTCACTGCCAGTCAGGGCCTGAAGAGAAAGTGAGGTGCTGCAAGCTCCCCCATATTACTGTGTGTGTGGAAAGGAACCCCAGTGGCAGAAAAGCTCACTCTGTTTAGGGTGCGGAAGGAAAGGGGGTCCTTGTCAGGGCTCTGAAGAACAAAGTGTGCTCTTTTCAGGGCACGGAAAGCCAAAGGGAGTCCTTGTCAGGGCTCTGAACAAACTGCCACATAAGTGGGGTCCCCCAGCCTCTCAGTGACCAAACTATATATAATATTATGTGACGTTGCTCCTGGATGCTCCAAAATAGGCCCTGGAAAGTCCACAGAGGCCCAAACAGCCCCCCACAGGCCACTCACTGCTAGGTAGGGTTGCCACCTGCTCGGTATTTTACCGGCCTAGCTGGTAAATCACCCGCCAAGGCTGGGGCCGGTATTACAAATTCACCGGCAATGTAGCTGCCGTTAAATTTGTAATATCCCTAACTAAAGCCCTTGACCTGCCCCAATCTTCACAAAATCAACCTTTTCTTCGTTGCCTGGCCAATTGCAAGCCACCCCCTTCGATGTCTTGCTCCACCCCCTTTGATGTCACGTCCAATTGCATGCCACGACTCCACCCCCTTTGCAGTCACTCCCCGCCCCCTTTGACGTCACGTCCCACCTCTTTTTACTGCCCCCAGCACCAGCCGGTGCAAATTTTATTGCAAGGTGGCAACCAAACTCCTAGGGCTGCCACCTTTTTTTGTAAAAAAAATACTGTCCTTCCTATATATTTCGATTTTTTTCCTATTAATAACATTGGCATCAAGTATCACTATTACCAGTCAGGCTGGTAAAATACTGGCCAGGTGGTTACCCTACTCACTGCCAGTCAGACCAAACTCTATATAATATTATGTGACGTTGCTCCTGGCTGCTCCAGTCAAGTCTGGACTGGGAGTCAAAATAGGCCCTGGCTTTCCAAGTACACAGAGGCCCCACCAGCCCACTAAATAGTGATTGTCTGTGACATCTTACAGCAGCCCCTCTGCCATTTGCCTGAACCCACTCAGTGCCAGTCAGGGCCTGAAGAGAAAGTGAGGTGCTGCAAGTTCCCCCATATTACTGTGTGTGTGGAAAGGAACCCCAGTGGCAGAAAAGCGCACTCTGTTTAGGGTGCGGAAGGAAAGGGGGTCCTTGTCAGGGCTCTGAAGAACAAAGCGTGCTCTTCTCAGGGCACGGAAAGCCAAAGGGAGTCCTTGTCAGGGCTCTGAACAAACTGCCACATAATGGGGACCCCCCCCCAGCAGTTTACAGACCAAACTGTCTATAATATTATGTTGTTCCTGGCTGGCAGTCAGGTCTGGAGGAGCAATTGCTGACAGAGCATGTAAAGCGATAGATCCAATATTATGGGCAGATATAGCAAACAAGCAGAGGTGCAGTAGCTGGATCCAAGTATGTGGCTCCTGTAATCCATTTTAGAAAATATTCTACATACATGCGCATTGGGTGGCACCACAATACCCTGCTTTGTGCATTTAAGAGGGGTCAGATGTAAACGGCATATGTTCTGTTGCATGTTTTGGAAAAACACAGTGTCATTTCCCAGTTACCTGAAATAAATACACTGAATAACTTGATATCCCAAAGAGTAGGATAGTAATGGGTGGACGTCAGTGGGAATAGAGTGCCCTCTTCACTCCATCTTAACCATGAGGAATAGAATAAAAAACAAAACAAATACTCATTTAGCAATATTTTTTATTTTCTTTACTTCTATTTAGATGTACCAAATACATCATTTTGAAATGATATTTTGAAACTGTATATTGAATCTTCCCCATCAGATTCAGCCATTATACAGGAACATTTTAACCCTGTAGTAAGTTGAGTATTGTAATACTTATATTGATTCTCTCCTGGTCCACTTGGAATGCAACAAGAACAAGCTAAAATGCATCACTGGTGTTTACATCCCACTGAAATGCACTTTAAAATGAAATGAAGTACAAGCAATAATACATTGAAGTGAAATTACAGGATTCAGAATAGTCAAATAAATATTGCATCCTGGCAAATGACTAAATCAAATTCTTGATTATGTTCATTCTTACCCCAACACATTCTGTTCACATAAATGGGTCCCCCAAAGCCCAAAGTATTTACTTACAGCAGGCTTGTGCCAGATTAAACATTTTAAAAAATTCTATTTTTCATTTTGGAATCAGGAAGGATTTTTTTCCCCCTCTGAGGCAAATTGGAGAGCGTTCAGATGTTTTTTTTTTTGCCTTCCTCTGGATCAACTGGCAGTTAGGCAGATTAAAAAAAAAAAAGATTTGAACTTGATGGACGTGTGTCATTTTTCAACCTTACTTACTATGTTACTATGTTACTATTTGTTACCTTGCTAAGAGCTCCAAAATTGGAGCTATTTGGAGATCTGAGCAGATCTGTTAGAGAAAATGTGAGGCGGTGTGTGTGTCCTTTACCTTTACTTTGAATCACCTTTTCCCTGAATAACAGTTCCAATAACTCTCTTCTTTGTAGCTTAGATGCTTCTAATAACAGATCCCATCTGGCAACTCATTATTTTATTACTTTTGCTCACACCATCACCTAAGCTGCAAAAAATGTGCATAGCAGGATCACTGCCTGAAATATACATGACTGGCTTGCTCCCTTTACAGAATTCTTTTCCCCAAAATATATCAGCCACAGAGGAAAGGGGAGCAAGGAGAATTATATATGAAATTAAGTTAAAACAAAACTATTTTAACATTCCACTTCCTTCTATAGAGGAATATATGCATTTCCTTTGGTGTGATTTTTGCATAGCACGGATACATTCAAGTTTCATTTATAAATCAGAAATATACAGTATAGTGTATTGGTTGCTTTGCTCTAAAGGTAAGATTTGTTTCTCTTTGCACATAGAATAAAGGTAGCAGATTAAGGTCCTTGTCTTTTGTAGAGGTATCTCCCCCCTCCTTTAAAGATACCCTCTAACCTAGAGATATTAATAAACATGCTGTGCGTTGAGTGGGCTGTGATGGAGCCAATAAAAAGTTATGCTGAATCAATAAAATATTCTGTCTACTAAACTGTTTATCTTGAGCCCACTTATTAACTACTTGTGGAAAACTATGGGGTGTAAATGGTAGCTTTGTCATTAGAGTGGATAAAGGATAAAAGGGGGCTCAAGGAGAAGGATGTATACATGTGGAGGATAACCATAAACCTACACTTTTTTGTTAAATAGTGTAACATGTATAGTATTACCACTTTTTGTTGCAGATACAAACATACTGTAGATCAAACTCTTTTCACCTTTTGATAGTATTGTGCACGAAATCCATTTTGTCCATGAAGTTATCTTTGCATTTGCTGGAAGTAGCTCATGGACTCATGGAGGGAATGCTACATGAGCGTCTCATTATCATCCGAACCTCTATGTCTTTTAAATTTTCCTCTTGCTTGAGACTGGCTTGAGAGCCCTTCTCATCAGCTGCAGCCATGTGAAGATCAAATCTCAAGGACATTGACTTCTTCCTAAGCTTCGGATTATCTTTAAAGAACGATCCCTCCCATTCTTTAATAACTTTGCCCACTTTGTCAGTTCTGTGAAAATAAGTTAGCAAGTACAAATAATTTACTGCAGCTGGAGAAATGTAAATGTTAATCTGTGTAACTATGTGAATCACTCCTACACCAAGAAGACAACAACACTGAGCTGTTATAACACACTGATATCCATTAAAGTTCCTTGCAAGAAACCCTAACCTTTCCATACTCATAGTATGACTTTTGCTACGGTATTTGTGGGTGTCTTTGCTGCATTAACAACCGAACCCTGAGCTGAAGAAATAAGTGCTGATTTTTATTAGGAAATTATTTAAAATATTTACTTTACATCTTTTGAGACAAGCAAGCTTTTAATATATTGATTGCAAGTACATCAAATTAATTAACTTCATTGGCAGGGACATAGAGGATCTAACCATGCCATGTAGGAAAAGCTCTGAAGGTTTATGTGCTTATAAAGTGATGTGAGTGTGACCAGTATTCTTTACAATTAATGCACTGTCTTTGGTGAATTAATTTTGACCAGGGATTTGTAAAGACGAATACCCACCCCCAGAACCAAAACAGTTCCTTCTGGCCTGAAGCTAAGATATTGTTTTGAATAAAAACTTACTGAAAAGTGCCGCTTGCTTCTAAACCTTCTTCCTCAATTTTTCCATTAAATATTGGCCACTTTTGTTTGAGTTCATTGTCGCTCTCAGCAATCTTGTCAACACTTGAGCCTGTAGGAAGGCATTTATTTGGGGTCAGTCAATGCAGTGAGGTTGCTCGTGAACATTGAAAAGGTTTAATTCTCTACTTAGTTTTGCCTTACTTTCATCATCCTCGCTGAACCAGCTCCCCGATTCCTCAATGCAGGTTTCACTCTGATTCTGTGAAGCCTCCTGATCAGCATCCGTCTCTGAATCCCAGCTGATACCTGCATTAACCAATTAGGTAAGAAACCTTTACTGTTACAGAGAAAATAGTTGATTACGTATGTCTATACAGTGCACAAAAAGGTATGTTATCCCTTAAAGGAGAAGGAAAGGTTAAAACTAAGTAAGCTTTATCAGAAAGGTCCATCTAAATATACCAGTAAACCCTCAACGCAATGCTCCTCCATCAAAAGAAACAGCACATTTCTTTCCTTCTATTGTGTACTCATGGGCTTCTGTATCAGACTTCCTGTTTTCAGCTTAAACCTCCAGGGCTAGGGCTTGAGCATGCTCAGTTTGTTCCTCTCCCCCTCCCTGCTGTAATCTGAGCCCAGAGCTATGAGTGAGCAGGGAGAAACTCAGGCAGGAAGTGATGTCACACCAAGCTAATATGACAGCTGCTATCCTAAACAGAGAACTTCTAGAGCTTTTTACTCAGGTATGGTAAAACATACAGAATAAATAAAGCATTCTAGCTTGCACTATTGCAGCTAATCTATTGGCAATATACTGCCTCTGCTTTCCTTCTCCTTTAAGTTAATGCCCTTTTTTGCAACACAGCTCCTTATTTGCTATGGTTCTGCTGAAAGACATTGTCAGTATCTTAGGGCATGCACACTCTGCTTAAAACATTTGAGACTTCACTTCACAACTACAATTTGGGACATCCACTTGGGTGGCCAGATAAGTGGCAGTTTTCAGGATACTCACCAGGAGGAAAGGCAAACGCTATTCTACTTGTGGATGGTTTTTGCTCTTGATATTTCCCAGCATCAGAACCAACCAATCTAAATGTAGAAAAATAAGAATATTTTTCTTCTGACATTACAGAACCGGAGAACAGTTAGTTACATTAAGTACTTTTGCAGATAAATAACACAAAAATCTCTAAAAGGTGGCTGAAGATCCTAATTGCTTTGGAAATATATCTAAAATGTGTTTAGAAAAAAATCTTATACATTAATGCAGTACGCAATACAGGTATTCTTACTTAAAATAAATTCACCTATTTTCTTCTCTCTCCAGTAGGGTTCGATAGGCTGAGATCTCGTGCTCCAACTTCATATTGGTATTCAGGAGCATCTTATGCTTTTGTAGTTGGATTCTGATGCCTTGCCTCACCTCCTTCAGCTCTTGCTCCAAATCCACAATAACTGTAGCCAGATCTTTGAGTTGCTTCTGGTGTTGCTGTTTGGTAGCATGCAGTGTGTATTTCAAGCTCCTTTCCTTTAAAACAGCATAAGTAAGAAAAACTTTCTTAAATTAATACTGTCATTTCAAAATAATGATGGCTTTTATATAATGTATCTTTCCTTTGTAATGCTAAGTGTCAATCTGTTAATAATAATTTGCTTGACTTTGCTCATGGTAAATCATCCTGGATGCGTATTTAGACTGTTTCCAGGAAAACTCATTAGTAACCAGTTTATCATCTCTTCATAAGAAAGCTCTGCATAGAATTATTTGTCAGTGTACCTGATAACTGCTATGGTTACAAAACGTAGCCTGGTCTATTTCATAACTAGTGTTTCTGGGTCCTTCATGACTACTCACACACTTCAATGCTTTGTAATATATACCAAAGCTTGGAGAGTGTCAATCTCAGCTTGAAGGCTTTTCCACTGTCGCCTGGCTTCATTCAGGTTGGCTCTGGCTTCTCTCAGCTCTTCTACTTCCTTCTCCATTTTCATCCGTGCTTCTTCCTCTAACTGTAAATGACATAGACACTGCAGGCTGTAGGTTCTTTAGAGTACAGATTTGACGTATGCCTAGAATCTCATGTAAACGTGATAATCACAGAATAATAAAGGAACTCGTGATACAGTTAGAACTTAAAATGAAAGAAAATCAATAAGTAAAGACCTAAGTAATGTCGTCATATTCTTTCTCTGCTTCGGTCCTGACACCAGTGAGAGCATCTCCTGATCATTAGGCTGTATGCCCAATCTGGTTTGTAATTTAATTTCCTCAACCTAAAATTTGTTTACAATCACTTACTATGAAAATAAGCTGTTTGAACGAAAGGTCAAATGGGCCTTCGAGCAACTTTTTTTTAACTTGCCTTTGATGCTGCCATTTTAAGCACAGTTCCAAGAGTACTACAACATAAACATAACTCAAAGTGATAAAAAGCTCCTATGAATATCTCCACAACCCCATTCAACCAGACTTTGGTCAAGTGGTAGTTGTCTCTCAAGGAGCATTTTGTCTGCCATTGCCCTCAGGTGGAGATAATATGACAAGCGTAAAGGGGCCAGCACTGTTTTCAACCTAAAAGCAGTAGCAGGCCATGTTCCACGCACTGAAGCAAATAAAACAGCTACAGACCCTTGAAATGAAACTATCCCATGAATGGGAATGATAGGCAGCTCACAACTCCATCTACTCCAGTAAAGCTTTCTGGCCCTGGCCTAGTGCTGCTCCCATCATAAATGGTAGAGTGCCAGACACAGACTTACTGTATGAGTACATGTCCACAGAAGGTATTAGTTTAAGTAGACTGACAACAACACAACAAGGATGAGCAACAATAGAGACCTGGTTCATATTTAGAGTATACTAGATTTAAAGGAGAAGGAAAGTCATCCTGCACAAATGTTAGGCACCCCCAAGTGATTGTATTGACTTACCTCAAACCCCAGGCAGGTGCTCCTATCAGCAGAAAACTGCACTGACCCGGGGTAATACCAGTGAGCACCATGGAGCGATCCTCTTCCGGCTTCTTCTTGCTTCAGATTTTCCAGGGCAAACGCATGCGCAGTTGAACGAAATAGCTAACGTATTAGTTCAAGTTCGGCTTTTCATTCTACTGTGCATGCGCAGCCGCGCAAAGAAAGCGGAAGACGGAAGAGCGATCCGTGCTGCTCACTTGTATAACCTCGGGCTAATGCAGTTTTCTGCTTATAGGAGCACTGGCCCGGGGTTTCAGGTAAGTCAATTCAATCACTTAGGGGTGCCTAACATTTGGCACCCCCAAGTACAGGATGCCTTTCCTTTAAACATAACTTTTTCTTATTATTATTTTCTTATTTTTGTGTGTGTGATTATTAGCCTCCCATTTCGGCCTGGTTACAGCATGCAAACAAAAAACCTTTACTGGTTGCTGCAGTAAGTGAATTAGTATCAGAGAGCTTTATAAAATTGCATAGAAACCAGACTAAGCCAAACTAAGGGAAGAAAGTACATAGCAATTACGGTGTTGTACCTGTATAACTGCTTTGGTAGCCTGTGGGCAAAGTACAGGTTTCCATTTGTGCCCCAGAGAGATGTGGGATGGGGCAGAGCTCAGTCTATTGTTACTCTGCAGCAGAGCAGTAGATGCTGCAGGACGGGTCGGCTTTACATTGTGCCTGTTACATTCCCCCTGAGTAGCAAAACCTTACAAAATACTAGAGTAACAAAGTCTCCCACACAAGGTCACTAGGTTGGACCATCCAAACATCTAATACAAGTTAGCTGAGCATCGCAGGGTAAATGGCATACTTATCTCTCTTTTTATACCATCTAGCACTGCATAGAGATACTCCAGGTGTAAATATAGTCGGAAAGCACATAGGGAACACAAGAATGAACAAGGACCATCTAAATGTCATTTCAGTACTAGTATTAGAGGCAGCTACTGGGTTAATCTTCAGAAATACCAGGGTTAAAATGGCTCTATAGGACTTCGTTTTGACCAGAGAGACATTACTGCATGAAGACCACCTTATAATAAACCAATAAACCCAACATCCCACATCAAATGCATTCGATTTAAAGCCTCATTTCATTTATTTCTATGCATGGTGCTATCAAGCAGTATGGGGCGTTTGGGTTTAAGTCATAAATGTCCCACATCCTTTCTTAATGGATTTCTATTTAGGACTCAGAAGTAGGGATTTTTCAAAAAAAAAAATTAGGATGGACATATCCCAAGCAGAAGAGTCCAAGCTCTGATGGTAGTTTGGGGACAAGGGAAACATGAACTCTTTTAGGAGAAGGATACATTAGAACATTATGGAAGATGACACCATAACAAATATAAAATAAGGCCTTATATTGCATCTGATGAACTTGCTGATAGGATCATCTGCTGCAATAGGCCAGAATTCAGCACCAGGCCTATTGATATTCAATAATGCAAATAGGCATTAATTCAGCCGATCATAAAAGTCCCAGGCTAGGGTGCATGCTGGGTGTATTGAGCATTTAGTAGTTTGATGCCCTCTGCAGTGGCACTCCCTCCCCAATATTTATTGCACTAAGGCAGCAGGAAAAAAGCTGAGTCAGGCAGGGGATGACTCTCATGCATCCCCCCCCCCCCTGAGGTCTCCCTGGCCGAGTCAAATTGTTACCTGGGTGCTGGTTGAAAGGTCCAGAGGCATCTGACTGCTGCTGATGAGGGATTCATAGTGTGTCCTGATCTCATTGAGGAGCTGGGACAGTTCCATCCTGCTCCCCTCCTCCACCACAACAAACTGAATCTCATCGATAGGGGGAATTAACTGCTGCACAGCCTGGACTGCCTGCAATTTATTAGGAGAGACAGAGACAGTGAAAAGACAGCACCAACCACACATTCAAGTTAAACAGATATATAATATAAACATAATATTTTAATATGCATATAACGTCTAGTCTAGAAAAAAATAAAATTGGACGATTAGTGCATTCTTTAAATCACTCCACCAAGGATTGTATGTAAAACTTAAAGGGATACTGTCATGGGAAAAAATTTTTTTTTCAAAATGAATCAGTTAATAGTGCTGCTCCAGCAGAATTCTGCATTGAAATCCATTTCTCAAAAGAGCAAACAGATTTTTTTATATTCAATTTTGAAATCTGACATGGGGCTAGACATTTTGTCAGTTTCCCAGCTGCCCCTGGTCATGTGACTTGTGCCTGCACTTTAGGAGAGAAATGCTTTCTGGCAGGCTGCTGTTTTTCCTTCTCAATGTAACTGAATGTGTCTCAGTGGGACCTGGATTTTACTATTGAGTGCTGTTCTTATATCTACCAGGCAGCTGTTATCTTGTGTTAGGGAGCTGCTATCTGGTTACTTTCCCATTGTTCTGTTGTTTGGCTGCTGGGGGGAAAGGGAGGGGGGTGATATGACTCCAACTTGCAGTACAGCAGTAAAGAGTGATTGAAGTTTATCAGAGCACAAGTCACATGACTGGGGGCAGCTGGGAAACTGACAATATGTCTAGCCCCATGTCAGATTTCAAAATTGAATATAAAAAAATCTGTTTGCTCTTTTGAGAAATGGATTTCAGTGCAGAATTCTGCTGGAGCAGCACTATTAACTGATTCATTTTGAAAAAAATGTTTTTCCCATGACAGTATCCCTTTAAATATTTGGGGTCTTAAAGATCCCGAAAGTCACAAAACACCAAAGTCTACCTTTTTTTTTAAGGAAGTAAAAATAAATTCTTGAAGTGGGCTGTGGTGTATTTTTGTGTTATTATTTTTTTTGTTCCAGCAGCGTTTTGCAGAACCCGCCATCTTCAATAAAACCTTTCCAGTTGCAACGAATTTGTTCATAATATATGGTATATAAGGTATAAAGGGGCAGCTAGTTACACCACTGGTTGCTGTACTGGGACTGGTCACTCGGAGCATAGAGACTTGGGGACACCCCTTGAAATAGAGCACTGCCTGCATTCCCACCACCTAACCGTACCCTCATTTGCACATCATTCAGGCACAATTTCAGCGGACACAACTTGGATTGGAGCTAACATACAGAACACTCCATTATTTGCTTCAGAATTTATATCTTGCAATTTTCATTGATAAATGACCCCTAAAAACACAGACAGCTATTCCCTGTACACTTTCTATGTAATGTTTCTTGCAAATGTTACAGCAGACTGGTGCAGAAAGTCTGTGTTGCCAACTGGCATTAAACCTCTAAACGAGGGTAGTGTCTTCTCGGTCTGTCATATAAATATTTAAGCAGCGGTTCTACATAATGGATTAAACACAGTCTTCTAGTAATATCATTCTTCGATGTCGTTGAGCATTTATCGGACATACCACAGTTTCTTGGACAATACAGAAGTCTGTGGAACCCTGTTACAGGCTAGGGGCTATAAGAAATTCTTGGAGGACAGTAGACTTGATCCATCTAAAATGACAGATTGGCAAAGTGGGTGGTTATGTGGTAGATTTAATTCAGTGTTGCTAAATGTACATGGCAGGGGCATAATTACTAGGGATGTAGCGAACGTCGGAAAAAAAGTTCGCGAACATATTCGCGAACTTGCGCAAAAACGCGAGCGGTTCGCGAACGGTTCGCGAACCCCATAGACTTCAATGGGAAGGCGAACTTTAACATCTAAAAAAGACATTTCTGGCCAGAAAAATGATTTTAAAGTTGTTTAAAGGGTGCAACGACCTGGACAGTGGCATGCCAGAGGGGGATCAAGGGCAAAAATGTATCTGAAAAATCTGCCTGTGTGTGCTTGGAAGAGATAGTGTAGGGGGAGAGCTGTTAGTGATTTCAGGGACAGATGATAGTAAGCTTGCTGGCTAGTAATCTGCTTGATACTGCTCTGTATTGGAGGGACAGAAGTCTGCAGGGATTTGAGGGACATTTTAGCTTAGGTAGCTTTGCTGGCTAGTAATCTACTGTTCTCTTTAAACAACTGCCATACGTTGACCTTGTAGGCATTGTTTGCCCAGTTTTTTTGGACGCAGCCACTGAAGCACAGTTGCCAGAAAAAATATGCCATATAAATGCTGAAAATAGTCATTTTTCGCCATTACGTAAAATATATTATGGCTGCTTGAAAAAAGTGACTCCGGTGTTTTTTCTGGAGACGGTAATATTATGGATATTTAGACAGAATGGGAACAAGGTCACACAGCTCGATGGCGGGTTGAAGAAAACAGTGTGCAAATAATGCCTACAAGGCCAACGTATACACTACTACAGCGGTGGATACGGATTACGTAAAATATATTATGGCTGCTTGAAAAAAGTGACTCCGGTGTTTTTTCTGGAGACGGTAATATTATGGATATTTAGACAGAATGGGAACAAGGTCACACAGCTCGATGGCGGGTTGAAGAAAACAGTGTGCAAATAATGCCTACAAGGCCAACGTATACACTACTACAGCGGTGGATACGGATTACGTAAAATATATTATGGCTGCTTGAAAAAAGTGACTCCGGTGTTTTTTCTGGAGACGGTAATATTATGGATATTTAGACAGAATGTGAACAAGGTCACACAGCTCGATGGCGGGTTGAAGAAAACAGTGTGCAAATAATGCCTACAGGGCAAATAATGCCTAAAAGGTCAACTTATACACTACTACAGCGGTAGTAAAATAAAAAAAAGTAAAATAAAAAAAAAATGAATATTAAAAAAATTAAAGTTGGTGCTGCTGAACTACTAGGAGCAGCAGATTAGCACACCAGTCCCACTCCCCAACACTGCTAGACTAATAGCACTGGGCTCTTATAGTAGTAGTAGTAGTAGTAGTAAAACAACAAAAAAATAAATAAAAGCAGTCCTTACAAGGACTACTGTTATTGCAGCAGTCAGCAGATGAGATCAGAAGCAGGACAGCTGCCCACTGCAGCTACATACAGAGCACTGCAGTAGAAGGTAGATTACTAGCCAGCAAAGCTACCTAAGCTTAAATGTCCCTCAAACCCCTGCAGACTTCTGTCCCTCCAATAACAGAGCAGTATCAAAACGATTACTAGCCAGCAAACTTTCAACTGTCCCTGAAATCACTAACAGGCAGCAGCTCTCTCCCTACACTATCTCTTCAGCACACACAGGCAGAGTGAAAAAACGCTGCAGGGCTTCGGTTTTTATAGGGAAGGGGAGTGGTCCAGGGGAGAGCTTCCTGATTGCCATGTACCTGCTGGTCTGGGGTGAGAGGGCAAAAAAAAGCGCCAACAATGGCGAACCCAAAATGGCGAACGTCGCGCGACGTTCGCGAACTTCCGGCGAGCGCGAACACCCGATGTTCGCGCGAACAAGTTCGCCGGCGAACAGTTCGCGACATCTCTAATAATTACCAGGGGAGCAGGGGGGGTGTTACTATCCCAGGACCCACACTCCTGGTGGGGCCCCCCGGAGACTTCCAACATTACAGACAGAATCCAATGAAGTCCAGCAAGCCCTACAAGTTAGACCATTAGTTGTGCCACTGGTTATTTATACCTCAACACAATGTTTCCTAAGGCAAATTGAAGAAAACTTTGTATGGATTTTCACCTGGATCAGCTAAAATAGTAAAATAGGGTTTACTTGGGTAAATCATTCTCAACTATTATTTGACTTGTGCAGAAAGATTTGGTGTGGGCCTCACCTACTTCAAAACAAGGGTTGAGGCACATGAAAACATTGCCTTATAAGACACCTTGGGGTAAATTTATCAAAGAGTGAAGTTCCGCCACTAGAGTGAAATTCCGCTGCTCTCCATTCATTTCTATGGGATTTTGAAAGGCGTATTTATCAATGGGTGAAAGTGAAAGTTCATCCTCTGATAAATACGCCTATAAAAATCCCATAGAAATGAATGGAGAGTGGCGGAATTTCACTCTAGTGGCGGAACTTCACTATTAACTTCACTCTTTGATAAATATACCCCATTATGTTTCCAACAATGTCTTTGACATCAAATACAGTACATATTCCTCCCAATATGTCCCCTAAGTGGCTCACTCCCAACACCCCATCCCTTGCATTGGCCCCAATAAGTGGGAGAGCCCAACAGTTGACAAATAGTGGCAAAGCCTCATTAGTTTTACTGCATTTCACCAAAGAGAGACTTCCATGAGGGTTATAAACCATTGACACATCTAGTGTGCCACTTGGAAATTCCAGCTATTTTATTTTCTTGCACAACAGGAATAATAAAGCTTGAAAATGAGCAGCAAGGAAGCTGCTTATATATATATATATATATATATATATATTATATATATACTGTAAGGCTTCATTGTAGACATTGCTCTCTAATAAAGACATGACGGTGAACTTTCATCTCATTTGAACTATGGGAAGTTGTAATTCTGTTCTACCAGGTGTATTTGCTAATGTCCCCCTTTGTATATTTCATAAACAAATCCCTTACAAAATAAACCTGTAAATTTGTGGCAACTATTTCAAAACTGTTTTCAGGTTTGGTTTTTGTTCTTGGTTTTCAAGTGTCTGCAGGCTTGTTCATACAGACAGGGAAGCGGAGCTGCTGACAACATCAGAATTTCAGAAACACCACATTTTTCAGGTCACTTCCCAACATCAATGAATGGGCTGTTGTTTGGACTCTCTTTATATAAGGCAAGCATAGCAGATATTTAAAGAAGTCAGGGCCAACACATGGTTCTTGTTGTATAATACTGAGTGTCAGAGATCACCAGTAACAGAAAACAAGGACTAGTTGCTATAGGGAGAACTAACAATGAGACTCATGTTGGGAGAACACTCTCCCTGTACCTTGACGAAAACAAAGAAATAACTGGACTTACCTCTTGGTGACTCAGCTTCAAGTCTTTGAGTTCAGCCATCTTGTCTTTTATTGCCAATTCTATATCTCCGACAGAAAGGTTGATTTCTACAAGCACTGATTCCACGTGTTTCTTTTTATATAAAACATCTTTGTGCTCAAATTGCTCATGATATAGCCTGGAAAGGGATATATATCATATACTTATGCTTAGGCAGAAGATTCCAATGACAGGAGCTTATATGTGGCAAAAAAGGGAATTTTTTAGGAAATGAATTTGTTAAAGTCTGGTGGTTCACCCAATTTCAACCCATATGTATTGAGTTGAGCATAGCTGTAATATTCATAGGCTTAAGGCTTATTCATTAGCTGCTTCCCATTTATTCCAAGGGTAGAACTGGGATCAGTTACTTTTTTATAACAATGCTAGTTAGACTTAAAGGGATCCTGTCATCGGAAAACATGTTTTTTTCAGTTAATAGTGCTGCTCCAGCAGAATTCTGCACTGAAATCCATTTCTCAAAAGAGCAAACAGATTTTTTTATATTCAATTTTGAAATCTGACATGGGGCTAGACATATTGTCAATTTCCCAGCTGCCCCTGGTCATGTGACTTGTGCCTGCACTTTAGGAGAGAAATGCTTTTTGGCAGGCTGCTGTTTTTCCTTCTCAATGTAACTGAATGTGTCTCAGTGGGACCTGGATTTTACTATTGAGTGTTGTTCTTAGATCTACCAGGCAGCTGTTATCTTGTGTTAGGGAGCTGCTATCTGGTTACCTTCCCATTGTTCTTTTGTTTGGCTGCTGGGGGGAAAAGGGAGGCGGTTGATATCAGTCCAACTTGCAGTACAGCAGTAAAGAGTGACTGAAGTTTATCAGAGCACAAGTCACATGACTTGGGGCAGCTGGGAAATTGACAATATGTCTTTTTTGGATGTTCCTTGTGATCCCTCAGCCCAGGAGCTATAGCTGATGGCTACTTCTTTTTAAGCTGGTATGTTAAAATGAATTATAAATGGGTAGGTCTATAAAATGTTTGTTCGATTGGCAAAGCCACAGGCAGAAGCCTACCTTTCCTTAAGGAGTGTAAGTTCCATGAGGTTATTGTCAATGTCTAGGGAGATTTCGGCATTTTGCATAGCTGTTTTCCTAATCTGCAAAAGAAAGACAGAGGTGTAATTAAGGGAGAGCAAAGCCAAAAGTGATGGATTATTTCAAAAGTTAACAGGCGGGATTGAGGTGCCAGGTATGATTCATGTCCTTTATAGCTTTCTGGCACCCAACAAAAGGATTACAAATAATTATCCTAGTCATTACTAATAACAGACAGGGAGCTGTTTAACTGCATGATTAGCAAATCAATTTGTTACAAGTGAAAAGGGAAACGTCACATGGGCACTGAGCTAAGTACAGTGTATACAGTTCTGCTGTGATCAAGGGTAACTTCTACCTAATGAGGATGAGCAGGTAGGTGACTGTGGAAAGGAGAGTTTCTTTCCTAGTCTGGGGCCCTAGTTTTAAACACTGGGAAAGTTTGATCCTGGGCACCTACACCTTTCAATGTTCTACCTGCAGCTGACTGAAAAAGATTAAAGGGATACTGTCATGGGAAAAAACATTTTTTTTCATTTTTTTTTCAAAATGAATCAGTTACTAGTGCTACTCCAGCAGAATTTTGCACTGAAATCCATTTCTCAAAAGAGCAAACTGATTTTTTTATATTTAATTTTGAAATCTGACATGGGGCTAGACATATTGTCAATTTCCCAGCTGCCCCCAGTCATGTGACTTGTGCTCTGATAAACTTCAGTCACTCTTTACTGCTGTACTGCAAGTTGGAGTGATATCAACCCCCAGCAGCCAAACAACAGAACAATGGGAAGGTAACCAGATAACAGCTCCCTAACACAAGATAACAGCTGCCTGGTAGATCTAAGAACAACACTCAATAGTAAAATCCCATGTCCCACTGAGACACATTCAGTTACATTGAGAAAGAAAAACAGCAGCCTGCCAGAAAGCATTTCTCTCCTCAAGTGCAGGCACAAGTCACATGACCAGGGGCAGCTGGGAAATTGACAAAATGTCTAGCCCCATGTCAGATTTCAAAATTGAATCTTTTGATAAATGGATTTCAGTGCAGAATTCTGCTGGAGTAGCACTATTAACTGATGCGTTTTGAAAAAAACATGTTTTCCGATGACAGGATCCCTTTAATCACTGGGTTGTTGCCCAATGTTTAGACATGAGTCCACTTTGTTGTGTTGCCCCCTGTATTGGAATTCTGCTCTTCTTCAGGTCAGAGAAATGAGCTCTGTAATAAGCAGAACTTTAAAACAAGCAGGAACTCGCCTTTAGTTCTTTCAGGAGTAATATGGGTCACTGATTCAGTACCAAAATGTTCCATGTCCCCAAGAACAAGATGAATGGCTGGGGTTGGATCAGGTGGTGTTTGATGGCAGACGACAGCCACCCATTCATTTCTGTGGGATTTTTAAAGGTGTATTTATCAAATGGTGAACTTTCACTTTCACCCTTTGATAAATACGCCTTTAAAAAACCCATAGAAATGAATGGAGAGAGCGGACTGTGGTGATCTCTAACTTCACTCTTTGATAAATATACCCCTTTGTCTGTTGCTGTTGAGCCCCACAGTCGAGGCCGTGTGCCATAGCCCTTACAGTCCTAAAGTTCGTGTAGGCCTTAGCCTTTAATTCGTTTTCTTGATTTCAGACAAAGTTCTTTAGGGGTCCCTTTGTGTATTGTGCTCAATGTTGCGCCAGTGCTCCAGCAATCAAAAATGAAGGGGCTCCATACTACTCCATAAGTTAGCATGACCCACCGCCTCCAGGAGTGCACCCATTATTAACCCATTGGTTACCAGGGTTCTGGGAGGAGGACCATGCCAAACAGTAGAATGGTAGTTCTAATTTAAAAAAAATCATTCTTGGACACATGGCCATGATCCACTGAATCACAACCAATTCCACTAAAACCCCACTCATGATCCGCTCATTCCCCACCCCATTCACAGCCCTTGAACCATACTTTTATGTCTCCTGGAGACCCTTCTGCCATCAGACCCCCCCCTGATGGTGGTCCTGATTGCAGGTAAAAAACATGGTGGATTGTGCAGATTGGTGTACTACGCACTGCTTTAAATAATGTGTCTTACATATTCGTTCTCTCTAGATACTAGGGATGCACCAAATCCAGGATTCGGTTCGGGATTCGGCCAGGATTCGGCCTTTTTCAGCAGGATTCGGATTCGACCGAATCCTTCTGTCCGGCCCAACCGAATCCGAATCCTAATTTGCATATGCAAATGCAAATTAGGGGTGTTGCAGGGAAATCACGTGACTTTTTGTCACAAAACAAGGAAATAAAAATGTTTTCCCTTCCCACCCCTAATTTGCATATGCAAATTAGGATTCGGTTCATTCGGTATTCGAAGGATTCAGGAGTTCGGCCGAATCCAAAATACTGGATTCGGTGCATCCCTACTAAATACGCCCTTTTTTGCTGCGTCACTGTGGAACAAAAAAAATATCCATAATATGTCATAATAATAATAATGATAGAGAGCAACTGCACTTACTGACTGCAGAAGATCATTGCTCTCCTTTTCTCTTTTTTGCCAGTCATAACCCACAGGGGCAAATTCTTTCACTCGTCCTTCAATCTTCTTTTGCAACCGGTGATTGGACTTTTCCAGGTCGACGCAGTGTTTCATGAAATCGGCCAGTCTGTCATTGAGATTCCTCATTGTGCCCTTGGGGTCAGAAATTGGGAAATCAGGATTCCATTCGAGAATGAAGTCCTCCATCGTGAAATCCATGTAGACTTTATCATGCACTACTCAGACGACTGGGAGCCTGGAAAGGAATAATTCCCATTGTTACTATTATTTCCATATTTGATCTGTATAATATAATATAAGCACTGTATAAAACATTGGATTATAACTCACAACGAGGGTATGATACTTGCAAAAGGAACATCAGCTATGGTCCTATGGAAGTTCTTCATTAAGTCATGGAGTAATGTGATATAAATAATTTACGTAAACATGCAGAGGACTTTCCTTTACATTTAGGAGGTGACGAAGGAGGAAATAAATAAAGGAAATATATAGAGAGAGAGTAAGAGAGCTCAGGACAGAAGGACAGACTATCCAGAACTCCTACCTACTACATGCTGAAGCTCCCTGGGGCTTGCCAATCCCAACCAAATGCCACTAATACTCCCAGGACCCCACTCTAGCATGCCTGGGAGTTTGCGTCTAGTGAGCGAGCTATTGATTAAACACAGCCAGAAGGCAACAGAGGGAGGGGCAGGGAGTTTCCTTGTAACCCTTTTACCTTATTGGCATGGAACCTTCCCAAAGCCTTGCTGTGTAATGTCATGTAAGCTTAATTCCTTCAAATTCCAATCAAATATATAAAAAAAATGTAACGCATTTTCAGGGTTTGTCATTAATAGGATTGAGCTTTTAATTGTTCACACTCGTCTTCTGTTAAAGGGGTCATAAATGTTCTATAAGTGCGATGTTTCATCCAGATATTGCTGGACTACTACTCTCCAGTGTGTTGGTAGGATGTAGGCAGGGATGGCTTCTTAAAGGAGAAGGAAAGCTACGGAGGCAGTTTATTGCCAATAGATTAGCTGCAATAGTACAAGCTAGAATGCTATATTTATTCTGTAGAATGTTTTACCAAACCTGAGTAAAAAGCTCTAGAAACTTTTTGTTTGTTTAGGATAGGAGCTGCATTATTAATGTGGTTTGACATCACTTCCTGCCTGAGTCTCTCCCTGCTCTGGGCTCAGATTACAGTAGAGAAGGGAGGGGGTGGGGGGAAGAGGAGCAAACTGAGCATGCTCAAGCCCTAGCCCTGGAGGTTTAAGCTGAAAACAGGAAGTCTGATATAGAAGCCCATGAGTACACAATAGAAGGAAAGAAATGTGATGTTTGACAGGGGACTCAGAGCAACATTACTTTGAGGGTTTACTGGTATATTTAGATGGACCTTTCTGATAAGGCTTACTTAGTTTTAACCTTTCCTTCTCCTTTAAAGGAGAAGGAAAGGTCTTTTTACTTGGGGGTGCCAAAAGTTAGGCCCCCAAGTGATCGCATGTACTTACCTGAAACCCCAGGTTGGTGCACCTATCCGGAGAAAACTGCACCAGCCCGGGATTAAATAATAGGCAAAATGATGATCTATTCATCACACTCATTTTCAATACTCTGCTCCTTTAAGATGTTCCTGCCTGCTTTGTTTACACCAGACTCCCTGTTTATTGTTCCTGCAATCATACCTGCGGAATAAAACACTTTCATAGCCCTGAACACCCAAACAGCACTAAAAATATGAATATTGATCAAATCCCTTTTCCTGGAAGTTGCAATGACATTTTCCAGGAAGATCTTTCACCTATAAAATCTGATCAATTCATAAAAGATCCATTTCATTGGTTGCGGATGTTGCAGTAAAAAGTAATTATGGTTGTTATTGACGCTTGCAATCGATTGTTCAGAAACAACAGCAAAGCTGCCCCTGTGTTGCATGAAGACTCTTTATTTTTAACATATGGAAGTCTCACACTATTCTGCTAGAGGAACATTGTTATAATCTTACAACACTCACTGTGTATCAGCATATCTGCAAACACAGACACTCTTTTGCATAATTGTCCTTTATGTTTTAAAGCTGTCACGCTGCATGGAATGACAACACTGCAACCCAAACTCACAAATACAAAATGATTACTAGACTAGTCCCAAGTCACATTCAGTTTGTTGTTGGTACTGTGAGTTGCGTGCAATGGGTTTCTGCCTGCCTTTGCAATTACACAATAAAAATATTTGTGTTTCAAGCTATGCCACTGGTACCTTGCCTGGTCAGGTTATCCAGTACTTATGATTTTTTTTTCAATATGTGATGTTGTTCACCTTTTTCTGCAGCTGTTCTACTACAGGAGTAGTAACAAAATCCCCAGAATGGCCAAGCTAAACTCATGAAGGAAAGTCTAGAAACAAATGTCTTATTGGTTCCTCTTAGTTCCCTCAGGTTCCTCAGGGAAGCTCCAGGCCCAACTAGGAGTACTTTAATAGGTTAGGTCCACCATTTGGCCAAGTAGCCACTGACCAATGGTTGGCCAAGTCCACCATTAGACTTCTCTTAACCAATATATAGTCATATAATTCCAAGAGTAATCAGCATGCAGCACAACGCTTACCTGAGACTGGGCTCCCCTCTGTAAAGTTTTAGGCCTGTCTATGGGAACACACAGGAACCTGTGCTATACATATATACTGCATCAAACCAAGTTAGTATTCATGAATCCACAGAATGAAAGAGATAAGGCAAATGTAGATTATTTTAAGAAGGACATCACTGTACCTGACTGAACCCAAGCTATAATGATAATGATTTATGGTCACACAAGAATTTTGTTGAACAAACATACAGGGCAACATGTAAGATCCTTCCAATTTCAATCTTACGTGTAAAGGTGGCCATAGAAGCACTGATAATATCATATGAAACAAATTTTAGTACAATATTCGGTGCGTGTATGGTGGGAGACGAGCCGACCGGTATCGGCAGACGAAATGGATATCAGTTGGCTTGTTGATCGGGCTGGCTGGAAAGTTTGGATCGGGCGCCTTTGAAGGCACCCGAACATCGGCCACTGTTAGTGCTGAATCAGCAGATACAGGTAGATTTCTATTGTTTCTACCTGCAATTCTACCTGTATATCTGAAGATTCAGCTCTACACGTGTGTATTAAAATGAATGATCTTTCTTTTCCAGGAAATATCTTGATAGTAACGTCTATGGCCACCTTAAGGCAACAGCTTTTAAAAAGTCTGAAGGCCCTGCCCAGTCTATCATTATCCCTACAAACCCAAACTTATAACTTTTATAGCCTTCGTTACTCCCAGAATTGTTTTAAGTTCTATGTTTCGAGTTGTCTCCAGTTTATATAATCATAGGCATTTGCTTATTTTCTGGGCTACAACAAACAAATGGAAAGTGTGCTGATTCCTTAACATGGCTCTAGCCAAGCTGTTGTGCTTGAGTAAGGTCATATAATAGTGCTACTAGGAGCTGAGCAGATCATCTAATACTAAGTCAACAATGACTCATTTAGAAACCAAACACCTGGAGCATCTTGGGAAAATTAGTCAGTATTTCTAATCTTAGAACTGCAGGTTTTAGTCAGACTAACTGCAATAGGATTATGGTACCTGATACAATTAAGACTTACTAGTGAAAGCTTTTGGGTGTCTTATCTGTCTCTAGGACTTATTCGTAATAATTCCTATACTCCAATTTCTAGCCAGTTTCCAGTTGTGTAATTAGAAGTCGCTGGGCTGTGATTCTGTCGT
Source organism: Xenopus laevis (assembly GCF_017654675.1). Lineage (NCBI taxonomy): Eukaryota > Metazoa > Chordata > Amphibia > Anura > Pipidae > Xenopus > Xenopus laevis. Next base: position 1,248,722 of record NC_054388.1, on the reverse strand, counting down.
GATGTTTGTGATGTAATTTTTAATTGATAAATTACACTGCTTACAATGCAAATAATTCATTCCTAAACCAGCAAGTGTATTTTTCTCAAGTTGTAATATTGGTGTGTAGGTGCCATCTTAGGTCATGCCTGGTCATGTGCTTTCAGAAAGAGCCAGCACTTTAGGATGGAACTGCTTTCTGGCAGGCTGTTGTTTCTCCTACTCAATGTAACTGAATGTGTCTCAGTGGGACCTGGATTTTACTATTGAGTGCTTAGATCTACCAGGCAGCTGCTATCTTGTGTTAAGGAGCTGCTATCTGGTTACCTTCCCATTGTTCTGTTGTTAGGCTGCTGGGGGGGGGGGGTGATATCAGTCCAACTTGCAGTACAGCAGTAAAGAGTGACTGAAGTTTATCAGAGCACAAGCCACATTACTGGGGGCAGCTGGGAAACTGACAATATGTCTAGCCCCATGTCAGATTTCAAAATGAAATATAAAAAAATCAGTTTGCTCTTTTGAAAAACAGATTTCAGTGCTGAATTCTGCTGGAGCAGCACTATTAACTGATGCGTTTTGAATTTTTTTTTTCCCATGGCAGTATCCCTTTAAGGATGTAGAGTTGATTTAATAGCCATGCCCTAAAGACATAAATGTATCATCTATTCAGGTTATTCCTTATAACATTTATATATTCCAGAAAATAGTCCAAGCACTAACAAGCACAGTGTAGATGAGTACAAGTAGGCATAAGCACTTTTGTGAACGGTGTTTTAATGGGTGCACCCACTTTTGCATTATTTATTAAAGTCTGAATGTTAAAAACTCAGATTTTTAGAGATTTATTATACCCCAAAAAGTCAGAATCCGAAAATCCGGCATCTCAGACCTGCCGAGGTTGTATATAAGTCAATGGGAGTGGTCCCTATCCTATTTGGAAGTTTCTGTGGTCTGTGCTGGAATTCAACCCGAAAATAAGACTATTTTGACTTTTCGGGAAAAGGCCAGATTAAATATACAATTCAGGAAAAAACTCCAAAAAAATTATAGGACTAAGGTTTTCGCTCGGTTTTATTGAGTTTTCCCCCAATTCAATTAAATTGAGCTTTTTAAATAATAAATAAGGTCAAATTGTGGATTCTAGTTTGGTCTGACTTGAAAAATTCGGATTTTGATAAATAACCCCCTAAGTCTAGTGATTTTAAATGTGTCCTACTGAGGTTTTCTAACCACAGGGCACTTAATCTTTATGTAGTCTGTAGATAGTAACATAGTAAGTTAGGGTGAAAAAAGACACACGGCCATCAAGTTGAACCTTAAGTCGTTGTATAATCTGCCTAACTGCCAGTTGATCCAGAGAAAGGCAAAAACCCTATTTGAAGCCTCTCCAATTTGCCTCAGAGGAAACAAATACTATCAATGTATCTGAAAAAGTCAACTAAGTAGGGCTAGATAAGTAAAGCAATTCATTACGGATGCTCCAAAACCATTTTTCAATTTGGCAAAACTGAATATGAACCCTAATTTTGCTCCAAAACCATCATTTTTCAGTTTGGTGAAATACCAAACTGAATCCAAACCCTGATTTGAAAAAATTGTCCCTTTTAGCTGTGCAGAGCTTTAAAGTTGTGTGATTATTAGGCTTCAAAAATTGCTAGAATTCAGCGGAATCCCAAATCCTCATACATTTCTATTCCGAGTGGAATCGTTGATCGTTGTCTGCACAGCCACAATAGCAACGTATTTAACACACTGTATATTTGTGTTTGTTCTGGAATACTCAACGCCCAACCCTTGTTTGCTATTGTTACTCTGAACCTTGATAGACACAGATAAGAGGCGGCCGCAGTACTTACCGATATCCCGGTTCCAATGCAAAAGCTGAGTATTATTAAAGGATCCTGCGATGTGATAATTCCCTTTTAGTCAGAGAGCAGGAGGTGAAGGCATTTCTTCTAAGCACTGCCACGCTGGACATTATGGAAAGTTTAACCTTCCTGAGAATGCAGATTATAAATGTGTACACTTAAATAAGAATGTGGCTCATCTGGTTTTCAGCCGGTTTTAAATCCTATTGCACTTTTTTCCGGGGGAATATCATATAAGAGCAGGTGGCATGTTTTCTTAATTACAGTAACTACTTTAGTCTTTCTCGGCCTCTATAAGCAAAGGCCAAAGCTTTATTTACAAACAACAAAAATATATAAAACGGCGAAATAAAAAATAATAATTGAGCAAAAAACATAATAATACACACACATTTTGGAATGCTTTCCAAAACTAAGAATGGCCCCCCTTTCACAACAACATTGGATGGGCAAGTGAGATGGGGCATTCATAGTAGCACCTTTCTGGAGACCATGGGGCAGATTCACTAAAGGGCGAACTGTCGCCAGTGACCGCTTCACAAATATCGCACCACTTCACCAGCCGCAAATTCACTACCACTATGCTAATTTACTAATATGCGAAGTTGCTCCTAACGCTGGTGACTTTTCGCTAACGTTCCTTCGGCAGTGCGAGCATTTCATAGCGAAGATGCGCTAGCGTTCATTTGTGCCTACCGAAAATTTGCTAGTGATCTTGCGCTTAGGTCAATATGCATAGGGCGGGTAATTTAAATTTGTATGGAGGTATTTATTATAAATGTTGGTGCAAATGCTTGAAGTTACCACTTTTTATTACACATGTCCAGGGAACCTTAATAAAGACAAGAGAGTTAATATAATGCCCTACACATGACATGTTATGAAATGTCTGGAGAAAACCGCTTACCCAAAAAAAAGTCTAAGTTAGGACTTTTGCAGCCAATCCCGCTTAAAAAAAGGAAAAGTCGGCAGCATTTTTTGAACTTTATTGCATTTTCAGGACACAGGATATGATGTAAGTGACAGAAGATTGAGGAAGATTTCGCTTCTTTTTAGCACGTTGCCTGGTCTGACGTGGCAAAGTCAAATCTGGCAAAAGAGGTAACGTTCAGTAAAATCCGCACTTTAGTGAATTTGCAGAGTAACAATCGTTCGCCAGAGCGAAAAGTCGCCTGGCGATAGAGTGCGAATGAATGCTAGCGACTGTCCCATTGCTAGTGAATTGGCGCCTGCACCTATTAGTGAATAGGCGATGTCCCTGCAGGTGACAACGCTTGTAAAAAGTCACTAGCGTTCGCCACTTTAGTGAATCTGCCCCATATATTGTACCCCGGGAGTTTTCCTGGTATCCCGTTTCAATGCTTTGACACTGGCCCTTCCCCCCATGCTACATTCCTAGTTGGATCCTTGTTCCTGCACCTTGCCTGCACCCTGCTACAAAGCCACCAAACCTCATGAATGTAGGCAAACAAATACTTTATTCACACCAATATTATTGAATCACACCCAAGTCACCGTGTACACAACTTAGCAAAAACCCCAAATAATGCTGGATTTCTGGAAGAAGGCTGTATTGTGGTTAAAAACATACTAGTCAACTTATGGTATATCCTGACAATTCCCTTAATTATATCTGACCTGTATAGTGTGGTTGAGTATATACTCATCATGTATGGGCCCTTCTTCTGCTGCTGTCTCCTTTATCCCATTGTCAGTGAAGTTTCAGCTTTATATTTTTAACTAGAATGATTGATTAGAATGGCATGTAATGACCTAGTAAATGAATGGTTTTAAAATATTTCTTTGGCTAATGAGGATAATTGCAGAACTTTAGCAACAGACGTGCCAAAGTTACATCATCGGTTTCCTTCCCTTCAGGATAATCTACATTGACTAAATACTAAATAATACCTCTGTCATTACAAGAGGATGGCTTTCAGGGAAGGACAGCAGAATTCCAGACAACGCTTTGCATGGCTTATAGCATACCTTGCTTTCCTTGGTGAAGGATCAGTAATTACATTGCTGCTATAGTTCTACGTTTAATGAGCCAAGTGTTATATCTTAATCACTTTAGAGTCATCGGGAGAAGTCCAAAGCCTGGCAGAGGCATAGTAGGTGTTGAAGGGTTGTCCAACCCCAAAATTTCTTTGTTTTAAACTACAATTCCCAGCATAATCATCAAAATCTGAAGTCTTGAAAGTTGGCAATTTAACCAGGGGTCCCTCTGATGCAGGGGTTTTGGAAAATAATACAGTGGGAATGCCACTGTCCCCTACACTGTCCCCGACAATGGCCTGCTGTTCTTTAGCTTACCCCCCTAGGTGCAAGTTCATCAGGTGCCTGGGCCAGAAACAGGGCAAAAACATTGCACTCTAATTGTGCCCATATCTTTCCTTTAAGCTTCAGACAAAAGCACATGCATAGGGGTTTATAACATAGTTAATACACTTGCTAATAAGCAAGTCATAACAGAAGTGTTGAATGAATTATTTACTTAATCACACAGAGATATATGGCCACAACCCTTGGTTGTTACACATTATACAGCATTAACACATACATTAGCCCCGAAAAACACAGTCAGAAAAGCTTTTATGGAAACATGAATTTCCTCAGTACCAGAACCTTACACTCATAATAGGCAAGAATTATAGCCATTATTTTCATTTTTATGTCATCGTATCTCATTGCCTATGAGACGGGATATGTATTACGCACCTTTTAATATGCCTTTAAAAAGTCTTTCATTTTAGAATATTCGATTGTGCAGAATGAGTGTCACATATGACTTTTGTAAAAACGCAATATTGTAGATTTGGTCATTTTTGAGTATGGGTTCATAAGATCTTAGTAGTGTCCACCGTCAAATTGAAATCAGCCCATTACTGGTTTATTTATTGATTATTGTTCTGAGGCCTTCTTAGATGTGTGTCCTTCAGGCTACATCACAAGTTTCCAGTTAAAGGAACTCATTTCCATACCATTATTTTTAAATCAGCAACACAAGGAACCCCATGAAACCAATATTCAATATTATCAGAGTCAGAAAAATATGATTTCATGCTGACTTGCTGTTATCCTGCCTTTTTTTGTGAGTGGTCTTCAAGGCATGTCATGAAAACTATAGCCAAACAAATTGGTGACTTCTAAAAAAGACTTTACTTTAGGGGTCATTGCAGAGCACTACAGAGTGCACAATAAGTGCTCATTCAGCAAGCACTTCTTTCCTCTGCCTGTTTGCAATCTAGTGTAAGGACATGTACCTGTTTGTTCCATAACTTGTGTGTGAATGACCCATTGCTCCTGTTTATCTCTAGTTACTTATGTTAGGTTCCATGCATGGTGCATTGCATGTACAATGAGACCACTGGACCTACAGTCACTTGTTATTGTTCATTAGAATGTTGGCTACCTACCAATAATCTAAGAACTGCAATACTTATGTTAGATTCCATTCATGGTGGTACTTGTTGCATTGCATGTACAATGAGACCCCTGGACCTACAGTCACTTGTTATTGTTCATTAGAATGTTGGCTACCTACCAATAGTCTAAGAACTGCAATACTTATGTTAGATTCCATTCATGGTGGTACTTGTTGCATTGCATGTACAATGAGACCCCTGGACTTACAGTCACTTGTTATTGTTCATTAGAATGTTGGCTACCTACCAATAGTATAAGAACTGCAATACTTATGTTAGATTCCATTCATGGAGGTACTTGTTGCATTGCATGTACAATGAGACCCCTGGACCTACAGTCACTCACTTTTTATTGTTCATTAGAATGTTGGCTACCTAGCAATAGTCTAAGAACCGCAATACTTATGTTAGATTCCATTCATGGTGGTACTTGTTGCATTGCATGTACAATGAGACCCCTGGACCTACAGTCACTTTTTATTGTTCATAAGAATGTTGGCTACCTAGCAATGGTCTAAGAACTGCAATATGCAAAACTCTGATCATTAGAATTCAAGAATTCACATAAACGGCAACTTTGCTTCAAAGGGAAAGTTTATTTTAAAGGCAGACACCAGAGATGGACATGTATAATTCTTGGAAGAGTAAATACTGTAGATAATGTAGCAGGAAAGAGAAGTGATGATGTCAGGAGGCTACCGTGCTTCAGAAAGTTAAAGCCAGCTTTTAAAGGTCAGATCCGTGTTGCATATACTGGTGAATTACTCCTTCCTTTCTGTGACTTGTTGAGATACAACTTTTCCATTAACGAAGTCTTCAACGATGGTTTTGATTACTCGGGTTTTACATGGCTCTGTACATCCAATTGAAAACATCATTAATTCATGAAGAGTAGTGTATTGTAATGTAGGTTGTCTACACAGGACATTGGGGGGGCTACACAGTTAAAACCTGCTTCTCAAAAACTAATATTTTAACCATAACATACCTTTTGGACATGGAGATGGATAGGATTTAATGCTGAAAAAAAACAAAGAAATTTGTAAAACTTTTGGAAAATAGCAGGAAGTAACAAGCTGGCAACTAGCCTTAAAATAATGGCATTTATTCCCACATCTAAACCACACAGTTGTTAATTTATGCAAGTACTGTATATAGCATATATACTGTATATATTATTTTCACTATGGATTTGCCTAATGGAAAGATTAAGAACTGAATGTATGTTTTCCTTTTGTTTCTTCATAAACGGTTGGCTTTAGTATGCTCTTCAATAGCTTGGCCTCTATGGTGTTATATTATCATTAGAAGAAACCAGAAGAGAACATGACCAGTCCCTGGTCAAATATTATGTATGTATCCACTCCTTGATAAATATACATACACTAGACAAGATAATGGTTGGATGATAGCAAAGAATGGATGATGTCTGGCCAATGAATTCTGCATTATTGTCAAGATTCCTTATGATTCCTACTTACCATGGCTCTCCATCAAGCAAGCGGCGATAGGTTTCTATTTCCATTTCCAGTCTGGTCTTGATGTCTAGGAGCTGCTCATACTCTATGCTTTGTCTTTCCATGTCAGTCCTGACTTCACATAGTTGTTGTTCAAGGGAGCTGATCTTTGCTTGGATTTTGGCAAGCTGAGCGCAGTAGTTCCCTTCAGTTTCAGCCAAAGAGCATTCCAGTGTTCTTTTCTAAAATGGGAAACCAGAACTTTTTTGTAAATATATCTTACATTCTTAAGGGAGCTTTAGGCTTTCTAAACTGACCAGTTTACATCCACAAGTTAATACTATGCTATTTTCTGTTTTACTTGTTAAGAAACCAAACATTTCCACCTATTCCTTCGGTACTAACAGTATATCATATATTTACATTTTGGAAATTGACTCAAATTCCTTTTACTTCTTTAATGGTGCTGCCTTACCATAGCCAGGGCAGCTTGCAGGTCTATCTCTAGGGCTTGGAGGGTTCGCTTCAGATCTGTGATCTCAGTTTTGCTGCACTGAACCTGTTCGGCACCAGATGATATTTCTTGTTTGAGTGCTTTACTCTGAAACAGACACATAAAAAAAACAAAAAACAAATGAATCCTTCCATATCAACCCAGGAACTACTTTTTAAAATGTTCAACTATGAGTTTTACCGCTTCAATGAATCGAGCCTCTGCCTCTTTACGGTTCTTCTCTGCCAAATCTTCATAATCTGCTCTCATATCATTTAGAAGTTTTGTAAGGTCGGTTCCTGGTGCAGCCTTCATTTCCACGCTGAGGTGTCCTGTGGCACCCTGGTAACTCTTCATCTCCTAAAATATATGGGAGAAATAAACCATTAAGGATGAACAAAAACTTGATTCAAATTACAGCAAAAAGCAAACTGCAACTTTTAGCATTTCATCTGAGACCTATTGTATAAAAATAAAATGTGCATGAGTTGGCAAACAGAAACTAGGTAGGGACAATACATATTTCTTAACAAGGAGGGCAATTAATGTGAGTTACCTCCTCATGGTTTTTCTTGAGACAAATAATTTCCTCTGTTAAGCTTTCAATCTGAGACTCCAAGTCGCATTTGGCAAGATTCAATTCATCTAGAACTTTGCGGAGGCCATTGATATCGGCTTCTACACCATGGCGGAGGCAAAGCTCGTTCTCGTACCTTCAGAGAAGCCCAATGTTATTGTAAATGCTTATATTGTGTTGATACATGCAAACAGACAAGCATTGGGCAACCTATGAACGCAGCATCAACTTACTTCAGCTTGAAGTCATCAGCAGCAAGGCGTGCATTGTCAATCTGGAGAATGACCCGAGCATTTTCTACACTGGCACACTGAATCTACATGTGAGAAAAATACCAAATTATGGAGTCCCTTCTGGCAGGCACTCACATTCTCAAATCTAACATGCTTCTCCAAACAGTATGATCATGAAAGATAGAGTAAAATAAAGTCACTGAGTTTGATACATCTGATATGATTCCAGTATTCCCAATGAGAGACAATAAAAGGTGATTAAAATGGCAGATTTATTAAATATACATTTGATTTTTCTAAGATTTAAGATGAAAATGCCTTATACGTGTTTAAAGTTCCATACCTGCTTTTTTAGATCATCAATAATATGGTAATATTTGCTGTAATCCCTGTCAGGCATACAAGCATTCCGGTGCTTCTCATACCAATCTCTAATTTTGCACTCAAGGTCGGAGTTGGCTTCCTCCAGATCCCGCACTTTGTTGAGGTATGCAGCCAGACGATCATTTAGATTCTGCATGGTTTCCTTCTCCCCACCAGCAAGGAGGCCCTCTGCACCAAGACCAAAGCCATATGCTGCACCAGAGCTTACACCAGTAGCAAAGTTGCCAAACTCACCACTCATGCCACCAGCAGCACCTCCACTCATACTACCGCAATAAGCACCAGTATTACACGCTCCTCCTGAGCTTCCAAGAAAAGAGCAAACAGAGGTCCCATATCCACCACACCCTACAGATACTCTTGAAGATCCACAGCTCTTTTTGCAAGACATGTTTCTATTGGTACAGAATAAGCTTTATGCAGCTTCCTGGTCTAGAAGAAGTGAGGATGTAGTAGCTCTCAAATACGAATAGCTTTTATATTCAATGTTACATGGGTGTTCCTATTTAATGGGTCCTCCCAAACAAATTTTATGGTGCCTTAATGGTTAGTGAGGTGTTAATTAAAATGTCATTTGATTGTGTCCACTTTGCTTTATCTGTCAAATTCCTTTGGGCTGTGGTTATGATTGAATGATAACTGGGTGGAGCAAGAATAAGTATTATTTTTATGTCTTTTTAATCATGTAAATGCAGACAGATATGCCATGTACTGTTGCATCCACTCCCTCCTCCCTGTGTCTAAGTATTTTTGTGGCTAAAAATGTCATCTACCAGATGTGTTCCATGGAAAAGCATTTTTCTGAATTTTTTATAGGACTTAAATGATATACCTTTTATTATTTTTACTGTTTTTTGGGTAACTTTTTAAATATCTATCTAATATAGTGGCCAATGGCACATGTTTTTTTTTGCTTGTTCTTCGGTAATTGAATTGAAGTAACATCTGAACCCCACACAGATAAAACCTCCACATCTTATAGTGCTGTTGATAAAAAAGGAAATGTATAGCAGCCCCATAGGGCACAAATACACATACACATTCATCCAAAGATGCTCTTTGTTTGGCCTCCTAACCCAAATAGCATGTACTGTAGGTAAAACACTTGGTGGGACATTCACTAAGAATCGTAGTTGTGCCGGCGTCCGCTTCGCCGCACTTCGCCAGGCGTATTTTCGCAAGCGCTCCGCAAATTCACTAAAATCCGAAGTTGCGCTCAGGGGTAGCATAAGGTTGCAAAGTTGCGCTAATGTTAATTCGCCTACTACGCTAGCGATGGTTGATTTGCATACGGTGCCAAATTCGATTTTCAATGGAAGTATTCGTAGCAGCACTACACAAGCCTGGAAAACCTTCAAAACATCAAATACAATGTTTATTTTGCCCTACACATGTGCCCACTGTATAGGTAAGTTGCCATGAGTTAGGAAATGTAGGGGGGAAGGAGGGTAGCCCCAAAAAATTTTTCGATCTTTTTCAGCCTATCACCCATAAAAAATGAAAAAAAACGCCAGCGTTTTTTAGAACTTAGAAAATTTCTTAACCTTTTTTTGAAGCAATCCCTATCTACTCTATTGCGCTTCGCCTGGTCTGAGGTGGCGAAGGAAGTATGGTGTAAAAGGATCAGAATCATTCGCGCGTTAGTGAATTTGCGTTGTTACGTCCATTGCGCAAATTTGCCAGGTGTCAGAGTGCGAAGTAACACTATCGAATTTACACTAGCGTTAGGCACTTCGGCGTTTAGTGAATTTGCCCCTTGGTGACTTGAGCCTGAAATTGCACTCTGTACTTTACTATAAATGTCACTGTTCCTTCCTAACTGCTAGTTGAGTATTAAGAACATTAAAAGCCATAGAGGAGTTAGGTGACCAATAAGGGACAAGGCTGCAATGTCTAATATCCATATGTTTTGGAACAGTGGGTGGGATTTTTTTTATTGTACAGTTATGGGATCTTTTCTCCAGAATACCTGGTACACAAGGGTCTTCAGGATAAGGGGTCTTTCCTTTATATGATACACTATGCCTTAAACCTACTAAAAATATTGTAGAAGATGATGATTTCACCATCAAAATTGATTTATGCTAGATTAATAAACATCAAGCACATAGCAAGGTCTTCATAAATTGAGAAGAAATGCAAATCACTCAAATAGGACATTGTGGGAACTGGTATTGAAGGGTTTGTGGATAATAAATCCTACACCTGTCCATTAGAGTTATTATGTATGTGAATAGACAGTTGTATAAAGAGTCAGACTGAGGTAGGGGAATGAGATGCTGGTGGACCTCTCTATTAATATTTCTGGGAAATATCCCCAATTTAATATCCATATCAAAGACCAGAGTGACCCATGCAATGAAAGCCATGGCTTTGGGACCATTCCCTTGACTATTTATCAGTGAAGCGTGACTACCTTCTGCTTTGCAGTGGTGTTCATGACTGGTCAGTCCTTGACATGATGTTAGGTGTCCTCACCAAGGATTATGAGAAAAAGTCTAAAAAAAAAGTCCAATATATTTCAAACTGGGAGATACATTATTTCAGATAACAGGAAAAATACAGAAGAAATTATTAGATTACACATTCTATTGATTAGTTGGCCTGAGAATGACTGAGTTTAGTCCTCTGCATTGGTTTTGTATGAAGGGCGAGAGAAACATCAATGACATGTATATATTCCAATGTTTTATATAGATGGTTTTTTTTTGTTTTTTTTATATACTCTTCTTTTGTTTTATATTTATTTGTGACAAAAGGCTTTTGAGGTGGAAGGTGTTTGCTTGGGAGAAGGCATTTTTTGAAGGAGATTATGGGACAGGGTGAAGGACATTCAGTAAATTCATTGTTTGGGGTGATGACATTTCAGGGAGCAAAGAGAAGACTGTTCTAGGAGTTGAATTGGAAAAGGATTTTCAGTTAACTGATTATTCAGGAAGGTGACTTTTTTGGGAGCTGATTGTTCGGGGAGAAGGCTTTCCATGGAGTTGATTATTTTTGATTGAAGGCGATTGAGAAGGATGATTTTCTAAAAGTTGATGTTTCAGGGATGTGTTTTATTATGGAGGTGGCAGCTTTATCATTGAATGATGCAACTGGGGCAGAAAACTGTTTGGAGGAATGTTTTCTGGGGGAATTTCCTTCAGTGGTGGCTAAAGCTTCTATTCTTCACTGTGAAGTGACAAATTTCACTTGATATTGTGCTCTTGGGGGTATCATAGATATAAACTCACAGTAAATTTGAAAATCGTATCTGCTATAAAGTTATTGCATTAAAACATAGCAACGAGTTTAAAGTTTCAATATGTAGAACAATTTTCTGTAGTGTTAAGACAGGATTCCTTTTGTGTGACAGTTAGTACTCCCTGAAGATGTTTAGTTTCTTTGGCACAGCCCAATGTTTGCCTCATACACAAGATACCCAAAGTGGTTCATAATTAGAGCGTTAGCAGAGGCTGATGATAAAATCCTCACTCGTAATTATTTTTCAGCAAGGAAGTCATTGTTTGGCTTCTATCCGCCCTATGGTTACATTAGCGTGGATGCTATTTGTAATTGCCCTGCTGTGTAAATAAACTGGGTGCAGAATGTTGCAATTAGTTTACTAGGAATCATATGGCAAAGCACATGTAGAGTATGCATAACATTACTACAGTATCATTTATTATATGTCACTCCACAGAATGAGAATTTCGGACATCATTATGCCTGCTCTCATTAGATGAAATTGGGCCGAAAATGCCAATTTACCCCTCATATCAGCAGATGATAACCATTAGTCACCAATTGCTGCCATGCTTCTAAAAGAGACAAAATACCTGTAAGAACTAGGGGAGACAGAACCCTTTATTAGAGAGATTCTCTTGAATAGTCCTCATTTTTCTGATTACCATACCTTGTCCACAATAACATTGACCAAAGTGTTTTCAAAGGAAACTCTGGGTCTCTTATTAATTGTTCTGCCTGGGGATCGGATATCTTTGTCAGTTTCCCAGCACTGCATTGGGCCCCCTCTCTTTGGAAACCACTGCTCTAATGTATAAAGTCCTCTTCTGTTCTATGGTATCGGGTGCTTGGGTGAGCTTCTGAGGATCACTCTTCTTGAAAAGCAGAGGATGAATAAAACGAAAAGTTTATGGTGTGAGAATATATTTGAACCCCTTATTGTTTCCTGTTGGTGATGGTCTTTACTCACCTGTCCTTTCGTTTGCCTAATGTAGTATGTATTTTCTTATAGGGCTCATGCTTTTAGGTGAGTAACTTGCTTCTTGCACTCTAGAGGTTCAGTCGACCACATGTAGATTCAAACAACAAATAGGACTGATTATATCTGCAAAGGGTATTGAGGGATACAAAAAGAGATGGTGCATCCAACCTGTATAAGCACTACTGAAGTAAATACAATTTCAAATTTCAAAAATAGAATATGAACTAGGAGGACATATTCACAGTTCACCCCAGTCCAAGGGCGCATGTACTTGGAACAAAAACAAAAATGTGAGTTCCTCCAAAAATTCATCAAGCAGCATGTAAAAAAATACAAAAAGTTTATTAGGACATATTAGGACTTGGCCTAATGAGTAAGTGCCCCAACAGTCACGAAACGCATGTTTTTGCTCCTATAGGTAAGATACTTGACTTCGTTCCAAATCATAAAGCTACACGTTTGTGGCAGCATGGTTTTATGTGAAACAGATCTTGCCAGACTAATTTAATTGCCTTTTATGAGAAGGTGAGCAGGAATCTTGACTTCAGGATGGCAGTGGATGGGATCTACTTAGAGTTTGTTAAAGCATTTGATACAGAGCCACACAGGAGGTTACTGGATAATTTAAGGAATATCGGCCGGCTAATTGGCAAATGAGGTTCAGTGTTGATAAATGCAATGTTGTGCATTTTGGTAGAAATAACATAATTGTGAGTTATACACACTAAATGGCAGTGTGTTTGTGTAACTGTGTAATTCCAGGCATTGTCATTCAGTGACTAGTAAAGCAAATAAAGTTGTGTCTTGCATAAAAAAGGGCATTAAGGGGTGAAAACATAATTTTTTCTCTTTATAGATCCCAAAAGGCATTGCCTTAAGTATAAAGAGCAGCTTTAGGCTCCACTACCAATGGATATTATTGAGCTGGGAAGCGTACAAAGACAAGCAATTAAATTATTTAATTTAAAACAACAAAAAAATAATATATTAAACTTGATGGTCATTTTTCAAATAAATGTAATTATGGGCATGTACTGTTGGTGTGTAGCGTCTACTTGTTGTCCGCCATCTAAATGTAGTGTTAATTAACACTTAATTATAACCTTTGCCTTTTCAGAGTCAGCATGCAGCAGAAGACCCAGTATATAATCAGTTATTTGCCCATGCAATGAAGTACTAGGACTAGTTTTATATATACGCTTCTCAGCGCACTGCTTATTATCTTCTATTGTTCAGTTCTACAGTGGCCTCTTGTGGTGACAAAAATTTTGGTTCCCAAAGTCATTGATGGCTGCAAATGTTCCTGACTGATAAATCTGTTTTAGAACAAAGTGCACGGGGAAGTTTCTAGGTACAATTTGCCATATTATTTACCCGCTCACGGCAGCACTTTCCTAGAATTCCATCATCATTGCAGCAGGGCCACCCACAACTACCCTGAAATTACTGCTGAATTAATAGCCCTCCTGTAACTTCACTTTGGGATCATTGTGCCCACCAGTGTGCCCTCAAGAGATTGTTCACTAATTGCAGCCACTGTTCTCTAAATCCCCACTCCAGTTGTCCAAGGGTATTGAAGACTTGCTGGACTACTGTGTATCCTCTATATATGCTTCTTCCCTAACACAATTGATAAGTTAACCTATGAAGATTTTGCTTTATTGCTCTGGTTTGTATATTAGAATGAATTTCAATGAATATCTTCTCTTTCTATTGGCAGTAGCGAAGCATATCACTAAAAATAAGATATTATATTGAGGATAATGTACCCCCTACTTAATTCATGAAGACAAAGAGGTGTTCTGTCACCACATAAAGGCAAAAGGCCACAAGTCTTGGAACCCTTTCACTTTTCAGTAGGGAACAATATTCTTTATAATGTGCAAATGTTAAAGGCGAACTAACCCCCCAGTAACTAGGGTTGCCACCTTTTGCTAACTTTTTTTCCGGTGGGTGGGGGGCGGGTACAAAAAGGGGTGGGGTGTGACATCAAAGGGGACGGGGGTGTGACATAAAGGGGCGGGCCATGGCGCGGCCAGGACAAAAATGGAGGAAAAAGCTACGTTTACAGGGGATTGGGGTGAAAAAACCCCCTGAAAAAAACCTGACCCTAAAATGCACCATCTTCTGCCCATTTGTATTCTTTTGAGTCTCTTTGCCAACAGTTGGGCCTAGTCAGAAATCGGCTTAAACTGCGAATGCTCCTGTTGGTGTTGAGAACGGAAAAGAATGTGAACAGGCAGAAGAATCTCACAGGGGTCCCACACTCCAAGGATCTCTCTATCCCTGAGTCTAAGCAATTGAGTCCCTAAGCTGGCAGCCTTGTCACTGCAGGGTACTAACCCTCCTGGTCTCCTCATCGGAGCCTCTGGCTGCTCACTAAATAACTCCTGATCCTGTCTTTCACTCCTAGAGTGACTATTAGGGTTAGGGTATAACACATCATAGTGATGATCTCTGAGGGGCTGAGTTGGCACACATGATTTTTTGTATTACTGCCCATAAAAATATTGAAATTTTACTTCTTTTAGTTGATGAAACGAAAATCACATTGGGAAGGGCACAATGTTTGATAAAGGGGCCAAGCTTACTTGCAGAAGAGTGATATAAATGTAATAAGCTTTTTTAATGTATGTTGATGCTTATCCAAGTAGTACAATATGAATATATACATAAACATATTTAAATTGATGGGAAAATGCCAGAAATTCCAAATGGGACCTTTGATAAAGCTCTTCATTAGTCTGTGAGACTTAGTCTGTGCTAGGGGTGCCTAGGAAAGTTATTTAAGACAATTGGTGTTGACCTGACCTAGAGGAGAGGTTGTCAACTTCTGATAGCTATATTCTTTTCTCTTTATTGTTTAATTCCTTTGTTTAAAGTTAATGTTCTGTCCTATGAAAGCCCATATACATCTACTTATCTACATGTCTACTATAATATTGTCACCTCAAGTAAACTTCATTTTAATTTCACTTTGTATGGTTTTTAGGTTCAGGCTCTGAAAATTCTGTGAATATGTTGGAAGAGTGATATTGTGTTGATATGGTTCTTTATCCACTTCCATTAGTTTAGGAATAGTGGGGGATGAAGATGGGAATTACAATCTCTACCCTTCAGTGTAATGACCCATGCTTGTTTAAAGCTGGTGGTATATTAACCTCACAATGTTGTTCTACAGAAATCAGACACATTTGGAGATACAGGAGGTGATTTCTAGTGGGGGTTTGCCTAGAGAGACAAGTTTGAGAAAGTGGAGAAAAGGCTCATTTTGCCTCTTTCTACATTGACTGGACATGGTGGAGAAACTGCTGCATGTGGCATGAGCTATAAATCATAAGTCATAATAAAGCTGGGTATAACTTGCATCAGAAAAGAGTTTATTGAGAAAAGTATGCAAAGAGAAAGAAAATAACAAGGAACAGCATGAAGTGACACATGATCAAGTTAATCAATGTTTTCAGTAGCTCAATCCATGTGCTCGCTCCCCAGTCTAAATCAGTTCCTCAGAAAGTAAAAGATAAACATTAAGCCTGCTGCTTTCTGCATAACATTTTCTCAATTTTTGGCTGAAACTGCCTTTATTTGGGGGGTTTTCTTCTCTTCATCTTCCACCACCATGGATGCTGCTACTATTCAGCCCAAAGCTTGTACAGATTTGTTTATGATTTCCAAGAACCTTATAGAGAAAGAACACTGGTGTCAGTAGGGATCTCCACAAGCTTCGGTTTAAAACAAAAAAACAATAATTCAGGGAACCCCAAAAGCAATAGACATTGTCAGTTTGGATTCTTTTTTTAAAGTGCAGTAGAAAGCAATACACAAGCCAAAGTAAAACACCCTTATTGCTCCAAAACTCTATATCACCAATAACCAGTTCATTAATCTCACTCCAACATCCCCCATATCTCTCATCCCCTAATTGAGAGACTATAATTTCCCTGGAATTGGTTATATGTGAAATGACATAAACCTGAAAGTAGCTTACCTCTGCCTTGTCCCTGTCCCTGTCCTTGTCCTTGTCCCTGCCCTTGTCCTTGTACCTGTCCTTGTCCTTGATTGGTTTGTATGGCCCTGTGGTTTAGAAAAGACATTAGCAACAGCATATAACATGCAATTGTAAGCAACTTGAATATGTTATGGATCATCCTTACCCTAGTTTATCCAAGAGGGATCGGTATGTGGCAATCTCAGTCTCCAACTTAGTCTTCATTTCCAAGAGCTGTTGGTATTCAGATTTCTGACACTCGGACTCGGCTCTGAGCTGTGCCAACCGCTGCTCTACACAGGCAATGGTCTCCTGGATATGTGACAGTTTCATACAGAATCTTCCCTCGGTCTCCGCTAATAGTATTTCCAGGGAGTTTTTCTACCAATGAGAAATGAAAAGTTGAATATATTGTTAGGTTATATTGTTAGGTCTTTCAGCATCTTACATTTCTACAAGACCCTTTTGACGTTCTACAACCCAGTTCCTTATAACTATGGACTATTGCTCTAAACGTCAGGTCTGTAATTAGTATTTTTTTATGGACAAGCCAAGGACATTAATGCAAACAATTGACCTTTAGGACTAAATTGCTTAGAGGTTCTGAAAAACGTTTCGGTTCTGTAGTTTAGTCTTCTGGGTACATTTGTTGTAAATTAAACTATAAACAGTTACATCCAAAACTATATACCCCCATTACTTCTCTAGCTTCTCAGCTTTTGTAGCTGAAACATCTCATATACCACTCACAGCTGAAGGCCACAACCTATGAAGGTCAGGTAAGAGAAGGTAGCTGTGCAGCCCCACCCGATGTAGCAACTTATCACTCAAGTCTCTCATTCACATAATCAGTTATCCAGAATTTGTTAAAAGGGGGTAATTTTTTCCATATAGAAAATGCTTGGGAACCTTGATATATCATGAGAAATCTGTAGAACTGGAGAAACACATTTTAGCTACAGAGGCTTACAGTATCTACTGCTGGTATTTCATGCTGTACCTGGGCAAGTTGTGACTGAAGCTCAATTTGCAGGGCTTGGAGTGTTTTTTTAAGGTTTGTTACTTCCGTCCTGCTCTCATCGATTGTAATCTGTACGTGTTGCATTTGGTTTTTCAAGTCAGCACTCTAGATTTAATAAGGAGCAAGAGATCAGTATACTGAACAGAGGTATGTCATTCTCTGTGTGGGTGGACCTATTCAAGGAGAATAAACCAATATTTATAAAGATATATGCTGTCACGTGTTCTTACAATTTTGTTGAAATTGTTTTCTGCTTCTTGACGGTTCCTCATAGCCAGGTCTTCATACTGAGCTCTCATGTCATTCAGAGTTTTGGTCAAGTCCGTACCCGGTGCAGCGTTCATCTCCACACTGACTTTACCAGTTGCTGGAGCTTTGATGGCTTTAATTTCCTGAAAGATAAAATACCAAAATATATCTTTATATTTTTTAATACCAGAGTATGTTATAATGTAAGCTTGTTTATTACATAAAATATCAGAAGCAACGGCACAACCAGTGCTTGTTTAGGGCTCTATTTACAATAGATGACATTACTTATGGCCAAATCTTACTTCATCGTGATTCTTCTTAAGATAGGCCAGTTCCTCAGTAAGACTCTCAAACTGAGCTTCCAGTTCAGACCTGGATAGGGTAAGCTCATCCATGACTCTACGCAGACCATTGATATCAGCCTCCACTGAGTAGCGAATGACCTGCTCATTCTCATATCTGGCAAGAATAACACATTCAATGCATTTTCAGATATTTTATCTCACAGTCATGTACATGCCATGCTGCTTTTAAAAGTAACCATCTGTGATCTTAATATGTTGGATTAGTCTCTTAAGTAGATGTGATACTCTGAAATAAATGCTCATCCTTTATAATAATCTGGCTCATATATTAAAAAATACTCATCTAATGGGGAAGTTTTCATGCAGTTTAAAACTAAGATGTTCAATGTATTAAGTGTATCTGTTTTTAGGATCTCCTAGTGCATACCCATCTTTCCCAACAGCCCAGCCATCAGGCTTCTTGAGATCTTTATAGAGAGTTACAATATTTATATGGGCAACTTTTGGCAAGGGGATCCTATAAAAGTCAATTGAAATGCATGTTTGTATTTGTGTGAACTCACTTCTGCTTGAAGTCGTCGGCAGCCAGCCTAGCATTGTCGCACTGCAATAAAAATGCTGCGTTTTCTTTGGATGCTGTGATGATCTACAAACATAAAATAGAAATCGTCCTTGAAAATGGGATATAAGTTAATTGATAACAACAGCACAGCTCTGAACCATAGAATGCAATATATACTGCACAGTAAATAAAATATACATAAACATAGGTCAGTCGATATTAATAAATGTAACATCAATGCAAACAGGAGAAGAATGTACCAGAGTTTAGCCTCAACCTGTAACATAAAACATGAACCTTGAATGGAAAGTATTACCTACCAAAACATTACATTTAGTTTTTGTTCATTTTCTACAATAAAAACAATGTTCCTGTATTTGTAGTGCAGCTTCCCATGCAAGATTTAAAGAGGTTATGGTGAAAGCCCCAGCTCATGTGTTGTACAATACTGAACCCATATTTCAGACCTCAAGCCAACCTTAGTGGCCCCACATTTGGCCAGGCATCTCCTTTTCACATTTTGAAATGCAAAATCTGAGAGACTTTGATCCGCTAATGTTTAGCACTACATGATAAGGAAATAAGGTTATACGCAGCATTTTAATAAAACAAAATAAATGCATACACATATTTACTATACCTGTACTTTAAGGGCCTCAATTTGGTTAAAATATTTGCTGTAGTCCTTTGGTGCCTCAAGAGGTGCTGGCCCATGTTTGTCATACCAGTCCTTAATCTTACGTTCCAGCTCAGAATTTTTTGCCTCCAGTTCATGGACTTTGTCCAGATAGGATGCCAAGCGGTCATTAAGATTCTGCATGGTTAACTTCTCATTTCCACCAAACACACCACCACCATAGCCGCCACCATAGCCACCACCATAGCCACCTCCAAAGCCACCACCTAAGCCACCATCAGCTCCAAATCCACCAGCACCAAATCCACCAGCACCAAATCCACCAGCACCAAATCCACCAGTACCATATCCACCAGCACCAAATCCACAAGCATAACCACCAGCTCCACCACCAGCTCCACCACCAATGCCACCACCAAAACCAAAGTCACCAGCTCCAGCCCCAGCCCCTACACCACAAGAATAGCCACCACCAACTTGACTGCCTCCATATCCTCCTGAACCATGTTGGCTTGTCTTAGTAGTCTGTTTGAATGACCTGTAAGACATATTGCGGAAGCAAAGAGACACCCTTCTAGTGACCAAAAAAAGCTGCTATGGTGAGTGCAACAGTGAAACAATACTTAGTCTTTATATATGATATCCAAAGGGTGTGTCATATCAGATTTTTTGGAACAGCAGTCTCCATGCCAAATTATTGTAACACCTTTGTTCCAATCAATTATAATTATTAACTTGCATCACTTTGCATTATCCCCATAAAGCTGTTTGTTACGCTATTTTATTGATGGGTGGAGTACAATTGTGCCTCTGTAGCAAAAAGAGAAAATCAATAAAGTATCGAATTATCATCCTGTTTGTACAGGCGATTTCTGTTTCTCATATGTTTTCTATCACAACAACTGCAATAGAAAGAAATTTACATATACTGTATTATATATATATACATCCATGGTATTTTGGTTTAGCTAATAAATATTTTAATGAAGTTTCAAAAGTAAACTTCTAATAAATTAAATGATTTTATGCTGCCCCATCATGGGGTATTTTTAAATAGTTACACTCATCTATTAAAAACTGTTCTCAAGGATCTTCCGTGGTCTAAATTTCTAAGCTATAACAATTCGTTGGAGCAAAGGCGGGACTTGTCCGCTTTAAGAAAGGGACAAAATCGGCAGCAAAAATAGATCCTGTGACTTTGATCTGTACATAAGGATACGGTATCCTAAGGGGACTGAAACGTTGAGACACAATATCATGATGTATGAATAAAAGTCATGTTTGAGTTGATCCATTGAATTATATATGGTTTCTATAGATATTTATGGCTCATATAGATCACAAGTATTCCAAAATAGTCAACTCCTAAGTATTTGGTACAAGTGCTAATACCAATGTTTCCTCAAATTTTGAGGGCAGTGCACACAACAAATTGTGGTGCACACAAAGAATTTTGTGTGGAAATTTGCATTTATTCTGCATTTCAAAAATGTCCGCACAAAGATGAGAAGGCATTAGAGGGAACATTAGTCAATACAATTTTTATTTATAGTTAGATAAAAAAAGCATAGGACCTATAATTTAGAGTATATGGGAGCATTCCACCCTTGCTCAAGTGCTAACGAGGCATCAGTGACTCCTCCTTTTTATATACATGGCCGCCTAGCATTGGAACCATGAAAGCATCCACGGCGAAATATCAAGAGTCCGTAGGATAAGTCCTATATTTAGGGGCAGATTTAGCAAGGGTCGAATATCGAAGTAATGGGAGGTTTTTTTTTTAACTCCCATAACTTTGAAATTCTAATAAAAAAAAGACCAACCGAAATGTATTTTTTTTTGCGGGTATGCCACCAATTGACTCCATATGGGTTCTAGGAGGTCCCCCATAGGCTAAAACAGCAATTCCGCAGGTTTTAGATGGCAAATGGTTGAATTTGAAAAGACAGTACATGATAAATTTTCGATATTCTAATTTTCAAATTTTTTTTAAAATTTGGACTATTCCCTAGTACACAGAAATAGCTCGAAATTCAAATTTTTTTACTTCGAATTTTCACTTCGACCCTTGCTAAATCTGCCCCTTAAAGTTAAAAAAACAAAAATTTCAGTTCATTTGTTTTTTGTAATGAAACAATTTTATTGGCTTAATACAGATTCAGATGGAGAAGATGTTGTCTATACTCTTCCATGTTGCAGTAAGTCAGGCATTTCTCAGCATTGTTCCTTATTGTTCCTTCTGTAACTTGGTCGGTCCTCAAGGCTGGATATAACTTGCATCAGAGAAGAGTTTATTACACACATTATGCAAAGGAAACACAACAACAAGAAACAACATGAAGTGGCGGGTTGAGTCAGTAACTGTTTTCACAGATGACTCCATCCACGCACTCCGCAAACTAAAGCAGTTTCGCATAAAGAGTAAGAAGAGCATGTTAACAAAGACACTAATTAAATTTCTTTAGTAAAGTGGCGTTTTGGGCTAAAATGTTATATATTCACAACTTCTTTCCTTTTAATTCTTCCACTTGCACCATAGTGGGTGACACAACTTTCCAGCCCAACACTTCCAACACTTGTTCAGATTTCTTATTCATCATGAATATGACATATTCGTCATAAACAAATCTCGCTGATTGATTGAGATGCCTCTGTATTTATTATGTTGAACTTTTTTAGAATTAAATATTGGTTGTACATGGCATTTTAGCATGGATGTTATCTCATGTTTTTACCAGCACTGAAATTCACACACATATATGGTTTTTAGTAAGTGTGCAACACAATTTTGTTGAAATGGTCCTTTGCATCTCTGTGGTTCCTCATAGGCAGGTCTTCATACCGAGCTGTTATGTCATTCAATGCTTTGGTCAGTCCATACCCGGTGCAGAGTTCATTTCCACACTAGTTGTGCCAGTTTCCGGTGCTTCAGTGGCTTTAAGCTCATGCAAGATGCCAAAATAAATGATGTAAGTTTAATTATTTACATAAAGCAATATCACAGCCACAGGCACACCCAATTAGTTTTAAGTGGCTGAGTTGCAATAAATTATGTTCCTTATAGCCAAATCTTATATTATCACGGTTCTTCTTGAGATAAGCATCTTGGCGAGGACTTTTTTTTTAATATTAATAGTGCTTTTTTTCACTTTCAGGGACATTTAAAGGGGTACCATTAATTTCACTTACTTGAACAAGAAATCATATAAACGTATTTTTATTTGCATTAAAGCAGGACTGATTTTCAAATTCCCTTACCCCTTAGTGTACAATACAGAGATTCATGCCTCATATAGAGCTGAAGCATTAGTAATAGATAGTCAAGTAGCTGATGCAAGGATTAATAGCAAATCCACCCATATACCAGAAATATATAAATATATATTATATACCATATTGCATTGCCACCTAGGGGCCGATTCACTAACTTCGAGTGAAGGATTTGAAGTAAAAAAACGTAGAATTTTTGTGCTCCTCGACTATCGAATTGGCGTAAATTCGCCTGAGTAGAATGATTCGAATAGATCGAGGGCAAAAACGCTGCGACTATTCGCCATTCGATAGTTGAAGTACTGGATAGAGCGCAAAAACGCTGCGACTATTTGCCCATTTGATAGTCGAAGTACTGTCTCTTTTAAAAATACTTTGACGCCTACTTCGCCACCTAAAACCTACCGAATTGCTTTAAAAGCCTATGGGAAAGTCCCATAGGCTTGTTTTCCAAGTTTTTGATCGAATAAAAAGGCATTCGATCGAATGAAAATCCTTCGAGCGAATATTTGATCGAGCGCCTATTCGCCTGGCGAATATTCGCCAAATCGACTATTCACCAGCGCGTAAATTAGCCCGAATTGTCTATTCGATTCTATTCGATTCTATTTCCCAGTCGAATTTCGAGGGATTTAACACCTCGAAATTCGACCCTTGATGAATTTGCCCCTTAGTGTTAGACCCATGAGTTAGCATCCATTGTGAAACACAAGAATTGATGGAATAACTCCAATTTTTATAGCTAAAACGTCCTACACAAAAAGTGTTTGTATAATCATCCTAACAATATTATTGCTTCAGATAATATTGGAGATCATCATTCAAACAACCAAGAGAGTCTATCTTCCCCCATAAGGCACTAAGTTCTGTAGTGTTTGTGTTCATAATGAATTCATCTTGTAAGTCACTATTCTGATGTGCTCACATTAAGGACATAGGAATATAATATACAATTTCTTTTTACAAAGATTCACATTCAGAGCCTTTTGTGGGTTCCTCTGAGGGTATTGAAGAACCGAAGCGATTTGTTTTAGTTTATCTCCCTCTAGTCTATGTGAAAAGCTAGCTCTTAGCTTAAGCAAGCTTCAATATCTCCATAGTTCATTTGGAAACCCCTCAGGTAGTCTAGCTTCTCCTTTATTCCATCATCTTAGTGCACATTTGGATTGTAGGACTGACTGGCTTGGATCGCCCATGAAACTCACACAGACCAAGCAAAGATATTCTTTACAAACTGTACAAAGCTCACAGGGCATTATCTGGGGCAAATCTCAAAACAGTTGGCTGAATATAACTTGCATCAGAAAAGAGTTTATTGATGAAATTATGCAAAGGACAGAAAATGACAAGAAACGGAAAGTGACAAGTTGAGTCAGTCATCGATAATCAGAGTCACCAGGCTTGTTAACGTGCTCACTCCCCTGTCTAAAGCAGTCCCACAAAAAGAAATTATTACCCAAGCTGCTGTCAATAATCCATTAGTAAAGGTGTTTTTAGGGCTGACGTTGAATTTAGCTGTTTTAACTTCTTTCTTGTTTTTTCTTCCACTTCCACCATGGTGGACAACCCATCTCTTCAGCCCCGTGCTTGTTCATATTTGTTTTTCCACCTTTAATGTTTTTGTGGGGCTATTAGAGAGGAAAGATCCATTGTCAGTAGTTGCCTTAGTGCAAGAGGACATATTTGAGTATGACTTAGCCAGACCCAACAACTCCCTAATACTGTATGTAAGCCAATGCTACCAGCTATGGTGCAGCAGCCTTCCTTTTGACATTTAATAGATTTGGATGAATCGTGTAAGCTAATTCAATCAATAACAAGAAATAAACCTGAAAAGGTAGTGGCATGCACAATAAGGCTTGATGGCTGAGTTTCCCCTTGCTCCATGTGATGTTGTTCTACCAATGCCTTAACGCAGAAAGAGTGGAACTAAAGCTCAGATAAGCTTTGCTCAGACAGGTAGATATCAAGAAAACTCTGTATTTCTAAATATTAGAAATATAACATCAAAGCAGCATTCTATTTATTTAGAGCCACTTCTCCCGCTTCCAAAAAAACCCTTCTACTTTCGTGTTGATGAAATATGCTATAAATAAAGGAATAACATTCATCATTTGTATGCTATGATTCACATTGGAGAAAGTACTTATCTCTGTATATAACATTATAGAACATACATATCCTTGAAGTAGCTCACCTGTTCATTGTCCTTGACCTTGTCCCTGCCCTTGGCCTTGTCCCTGCATTTGAACTTGTTCTTGGGTGACTTGTATGGTCCTGTTAATAATAATCACATATACCGTAGACCTCCCCTCCCT
Organism: Xenopus laevis; assembly: GCF_017654675.1. Lineage (NCBI taxonomy): Eukaryota > Metazoa > Chordata > Amphibia > Anura > Pipidae > Xenopus > Xenopus laevis. The sequence continues at coordinate 1,223,743 of NC_054388.1, read as the reverse complement.
CCTCCCCCCCTGCTTAATGCCTCTAAGTCTTTACTTACCCCTCCGTGCAGATTCTGTCCAGGGGAGTTCACGGCAGCCATCTTCAGCTGCTTCGGTAATCTTCGGAATGAGGCCGGCGCTTCGGCAATTTTCGTGAGTTTCAGCGCATGCACAGTTGTCGAAACAGAAAATTGCCGATGTGCCAATTCGCCAGTCTCTTTCCGAAGATTACCGAAGAGAAGAAGATGGCTGCCGTGAACTCCGCTGGACAGGTGAAAAGAAAGCCTGAGCAAATTTACCATGTGACTCTTCTTAAATATTGGAATTCCCACAACCCACTGAATTGAAAACACCTTGTACCTTGTCAGAGTTACAAAATATAAAAGGGCCAAATGCTTCTGAGTAAATTATATTTGTATTGTACCAAAAATATGTGGCTTCAAGAGACACCAAAATATAAATTGTGCATTTGAATTTTAGCATTTTGACATCTGTAGTCAAAACATTGGGCTTTGTTTACAAATTCTAAAAGGGCAACCGCAGGAACCCAAAGAGACACAAAATAGCACCCCTTAGGGCCCATCCATGGAGCACTTGTTCCCCCACTGAAGCTGCACAAGGCATAATGTTCTGCACTGTTGGCAAAATCTATAGGCAGGACTCTCCTGTGTCTTGTGTCCATTAGTGCTCCTAATGTAAGTAAGTAAGTAAGCCATTCAATGGGATGCCCAGGTACTTCTTCTAATAAATACTGTGTTGCATAATAAGGTTGTGTTGCATATAAACTAAAGAGATTTTGTACAACAAGAGTATAGAGTAACCATGGGCCTTAGATCACTTCCCTTACTATAGGTAGAAAATCAACTCTGAGCTGAACTGGCTTCTCATTTTATTTCCATCCTTTTTGTTTCTATCTAGTTCAAATGACATTCTAGCTGTGCAAGTCTTATGGGACATTATTTGGTACAAATCTGATTCATACATTGCCCTCAAAGCATGTACAATAAGGAAAAACCACAAGGCTTTATATAACTTGCACCAGAAAATAGTTTATTGCTACAGAAAAGCACAAGAAACAGAAAGTGACAGGTTGAGTCAGTCATTGATAATTGGAATCACCAGGTTAGTCGATGTGCTCACTCCCCTGTCTAAAGCAGTCCCACAAAAAGAAAATCAATATTAACCAAGCTGCTATCAATAATGCATTAATAATGGGGATTTTTAGGGCTGAAATTGAGTTTATTCTGCTGTTTTTAACTTATTTCTTGTTTTCTTCTTCCACTTCCACCATGGTGGATAACCCACTTCAGCCCGGGGTTCAAATTTGTTTTTTCACCTTTAATGTTTCTGTGGGGCTACTAGACAAAGAAAGTGCAAGAGTTCATTTCAAAGCACTGGAAATTGTTGGGTGCTCCTTAGAGCTTACAATCTATATCTTCATACTTGCACACATTGTCAGCTAACGTTCATCTCAGAAAATGAGCAGAGGAAAGAAAGCTGATTATTTCCCACTGTCTCTTATTATTTAACTAGTGATGGTTAATGTATCATTTAGGAAAATGCTGGAGAACTTTTATTTTTCTGAGTACACCAGATACATCTACACCGGCAACTATAACAATCCTACTACTGGAATAAAATCAAGATGCAGATTCATAAAACAAAGTAAAAATTCACCACATAAATTGAATCAATACACTATAAACAAATTAATAAGATTAGTCATTTTTGGACCAACTGCTGGAACCCTAAGGGGCACAAAATCATATCCCTTAGGATCCATTCATGGATCTATCCTCCTCCTGGACAGTGCTACATGCAATTTGCAATCAATCCCATTAGTGCTCCCTAGCTGGTTTGTTTGAATGATGTGCAAGGTAAGGGGTCTTCAAGGGGATGCCCAGCTGTTTCTCATGAATACAGTGTTGGCAATAATAGGGAGCACTCTATTCATAAAAGAGGTGACGGTCTTTGGGGTATATTTATCAAAGAGTGAAGTTCCGCCACTAGAGTGAAATTCCGCCACTCTCCATTCATTTCTTTGGGGTTTTTAAAGGCGTATTTATCAAAGGGTGAAATTTCACTTTCACCCATTGATAAATACGCCTTTCAAAATCCCATAGAAATGAATTGAGAGCTGCGGAATTTCACTCTAGTGGCGGAATTTCACTCTTTGATAAATTTACCCCTTTGAGTTCCAAAATCGTTTGCCCATTGGCGCTCCCTAGTTTGCATAGCACACAAGATAATGGGCTTCAAAGCTAATCTTCACAATACGCCCCTCATATAAACAGCTCTGTTTAATGCAGGAAGTGCTGTTTTCATGCGAAAGGTCCAGGTCTATGCCCTCCATTGTGGAGCATATCGATCGGCACCTTTGGGCACTATGCTTAGGACTTGGTCCAAGGAGCAACCACAGGTGTTTTGACTATTTTTATAGTTTTTGAAAGTTTTTAAAGATTCCAAAATAGCCCAGTATTGACGAATAATGCCCATTGTTTGCTTTATATTGGGCAAAAGCCCCTAGCAGAAAGGTAACCCCCAGTAGCAACATATATTTTTATAAAGCCAAATATTTTCAAGGATTCTAAAGGATTTTTATTGTTTGTGCATGAAACTGCCAAACTGTAAATCTTTGCAAATTTTATTGAACGTTTCAAGGTTTCTGAAGACTTACTCAAAATTGCTACTGATTATGTGAATATTCTTAGAGCACGTAGGCATGAGATTTCATTATGGTTTTCAAGGTTGACACCTTTCCTAAACAAATATTTGCACAAAATTTGTAGAAACTAGCAATATACTTCCTATGCTAGAAACACTACAGTCTGGAGAATATACTAAACATTCCATCTTTATAGCTCACAACATGGAAGGCACTCTGCAGCTTGCTCTTCACCCTAGACAATTTGTTGCAAGTATCCCTGCACCCATAATTTAAAGGGATACTGTCATGGGAAAAAAACATTTCTTTCAAAATGAATCAGTTAATGGTGCTGCTCCAGCAGAATTCTGCACTGAAATCCATTTCTCAAAAGAGCAAACAGTTTTTTTTATATTCAATTTTGAAATCTGACATGGGGCTAGACATTTTGTCAATTTCCCAGCTGCCCCTGGTCATGTGACTTGTGCCTGCACTTTAGGAGAGAAATGCTTTCTGGCAGGCTGCTGTTTTTCCTTCTCAATGTAACTGAATGTGTCTCAGTGGGACCTGGATTTTACTATTGAGTGCTGTTCTTAGATCTACCAGGCAGCTGTTATCTTGTGTTAGGGAGCTGCTATCTGGTTGCCTTCCCATTGTTCTGTTGTTAGGCTGCTGGGGGGGGGGGAAGGGAGGGGGTTGATATCAGTCTAACTTGCAGTACAGCAGTAAAGAGTGATTGAAGTTTAACAGAGCACAAGTCACATGACTGGGGCAGCTGGGAAATTGACAATATGTCTAGCCCCATGTCAGATTTCAAAATTGAATATAAAAAAATCTGTTTGCTCTTTTGAGAAATGGATTTCAGTGCAGAATTCTGCTGGAGCAGCACTATTAACTGATTCATTTTGAAATTTTTTTTTTCCCATGACAGTATCCCTTTAACTTGAACTTCATTATGGGGTCTTCAGAAATGACACATTTTGTGAGTTCCTATTCATGATTTAATGCAAGTAATTTTCCATGGTATTACTAATTATCATGGAGAAGAAAGAAACTGCTTTCTGGATACCTTGGGGTAATAAAACATTTTAATTAAAAAGGTGTCCTTTCCATAATAAGGTTCGTTTGTATTTAAACTAGAGACTTTTGTACAACTAAGGTGTCTCTGAGAGTATAGAAGATCCATGGGACTTTTATTTCACTTTACTTAGTTTAGCTTCTCTAATCTCATTTGCATCCTTTTCATTTCCATTTAATGTGCTCTAACTGTCATGGGACATTATTTGGTACAAATCTCATTGAGGGGCTTCATAGATTTCTCTCAAGACATGTAAAGTACAATATGGATATAACTTGCATCAGAAAAGAGTTTATTGCAGAAACTATGCATAGGAAAGAAAACAACATGAAACAGCATGAATTAAACGATAAACGTCTTCACCAGGTTAATCCAGGTACTCACTCCCCAGTCCCACAAATAAGTAAGAACATATGAACCAAACCGCTATCTATCTTGCATTAGTAATGTAGATGTTGCTTAAACAGCATTTAAGTTGGGAATTTTGACTTCTTTTTTTCTTCCACTTCCACCTTTGTTCAGATCAACATTTGTTCAGATTTGGTTTTCCGCCTTTAAGGCTTCTGAGGAACTGTTAGAGAAGAAAGTATTGTAGTCAATAGTTGCCCAAGTTGAAAAAAGCAAAGGAATGGTCAATGTCAATGTAGAGGATCTTCTTTGCAATGCAATAAATTCTACAGGACTCAATGTCCAGCATAGGACCAAAAAATAGGGTCTATATAGGGCCTTAAATATAATAATTATAATAATGTATAATTCATTAACATATTTTACAACACTGACACAAATTAAAACATACAAAGCTCAATAGGTATAAATCTATTTAATTGCATATATTTTCAGCTTGGCACTTGTCTCTACTGAGACTGAGCAAAGATGAGAGGACTGGTTCATTTCTACTTGACAGATGGATTGGGAATGGGATCACTTGTTACAGAGACCCGGTGTCAATAGCCAAAGTCTGACCCAGGTGTTGGCACCTTTCGATTTTACAATCAGCTTAATTTCTTGGGCTTATAATAAATATATATTCTTATTTTGAAAAAATTTCTAAGACATATTTTCCTAATAACACCTGCCTTTTTAGATCAGGCATAGGGAAAGCTGAATAAACTGACATTGTAGAATACTAATAGCTGAGACGAACCAGTCATAGGCTAAATGTTTTCATATAGTATGTAGGAAAGATGAATTCCTTTTAACTCTTGATATTTAATGTCTAAGTTAGGAAAGTGATAGGAAACCAGTATGTTCCCTATTCATCTATACAATCCTACAATTGGAATAAAATCAAGATATAGATTGATGCAAAATAGTGACAATTCAACATATATTACTTTGTATGCATGTTCCTATTAGGGCTTCATTCTGTAGCATGAACATATCATAAATAGAGATGTCGCGAACTGTTCGCCGGCGAACTTGTTCGCGCGAACATCGGGTGTTCGCGCTCGCCGGAAGTTCGCGAACGTCGCGCGACGTTCGCCATTTTGGGTTCGCCATTGTTGGCGCTTTTTTTTGCCCTCTCACCCCAGACCAGCAGGTACATGGCAGCCAATCAGGAAGCTCTCCCCTGGACCACTCCCCTTCCCTATAAAAACCGAAGCCCTGCAGCGTTTTTTCACTCTGCCTGTGTGTGCTGAAGAGATAGTGTAGGGAGAGAGCTGCTGCCTGTTAGTGATTTCAGGGACAGTTGAAAGTTTGCTGGCTAGTAATCGTTTTGATACTGCTCTGTTATTGGAGGGACAGAAGTCTGCAGGGGTTTGAGGGACATTTAAGCTTAGGTAGCTTTGCTGGCTAGTAATCTACCTTCTACTGCAGTGCTCTGTATGTAGCTGCAGTGGGCAGCTGTCCTGCTTCTGATCTCATCTGCTGACTGCTGCAATAACAGTAGTCCTTGTAAGGACTGCTTTTATTTATTTTTTTGTTGTTTTACTACTACTACTACTACTACTACTATAAGAGCCCAGTGCTATTAGTCTAGCAGTGTTGGGGAGTGGGACTGGTGTGCTAATCTGCTGCTCCTAGTAGTTCAGCAGCACCAACTTTAATTTTTTTTTTTTAATATTCATTTTTTTTTATTTTACTTTTTTTTATTTTACTACCGCTGTAGTAGTGTATAAGTTGACCTTTTAGGCATTATTTGCCCTGTAGGCATTATTTGCACACTGTTTTCTTCAACCCGCCATCGAGCTGTGTGACCTTGTTCACATTCTGTCTAAATATCCATAATATTACCGTCTCCAGAAAAAACACCGGAGTCACTTTTTTCAAGCAGCCATAATATATTTTACGTAATCCGTATCCACCGCTGTAGTAGTGTATACGTTGGCCTTGTAGGCATTATTTGCACACTGTTTTCTTCAACCCGCCATCGAGCTGTGTGACCTTGTTCCCATTCTGTCTAAATATCCATAATATTACCGTCTCCAGAAAAAACACCGGAGTCACTTTTTTCAAGCAGCATTCATATATTTTACGTAATCCGTATCCACCGCTGTAGTAGTGTATACGTTGACCTTGTAGGCATTGTTTGCCCAGTTTTTTTGGCCACAGCCACTGAAGCACAGAGGCCAGAAAAAATATGCCATATAAATGCTGAAAATAGTCATTTTTTGCCATACGTTGACTCAACGTATATGGCAAAAAATGACTATTTTCAGCATTTACGTGACATATTTTTTCTGGCAACTGTGCTTCAGTGGCTGCAACCAAAAAAACTGGGCAAACAATGTCTACAAGGTCAACGTATGGCGAAAAATTACTATTTTCAGCATTTATATGGCATATTTTTTCTGGCAACTGTGCTTCAGTGGCTGCGTCCAAAAAAACTGGGCAAACAATGTCTACAAGGTCAACGTATGGCGAAAAATGACTATTTTCAGCATTTATATGGCATATTTTTTCTGGCAACTGTGCTTCAGTGGCTGCGTCCAAAAAAACTGGGCAAACAATGCCTACAAGGTCAACGTATGGCAGTTGTTTAAAGAGAACAGTAGATTACTAGCCAGCAAAGCTACCTAAGCTAAAATGTCCCTCAAATCCCTGCAGACTTCTGTCCCTCCAATACAGAGCAGTATCAAGCAGATTACTAGCCAGCAAACTTACTATCATCTGTCCCTGAAATCACTAACAGCTCTCCCCCTACACTATCTCTTCCAAGCACACACAGGCAGATTTTTCAGATACATTTTTGCCCTTGATCCCCCTCTGGCATGCCACTGTCCAGGTCGTTGCACCCTTTAAACAACTTTAAAATCATTTTTCTGGCCAGAAATGTCTTTTCTAGATGTTAAAGTTCGCCTTCCCATTGAAGTCTATGGGGTTCGCGAACCGTTCGCGAACCGCTCGCATTTTTGCGCAAGTTCGCGAATATGTTCGCGAACTTTTTTTCCGACGTTCGCTACATCCCTAATCATAAAGTGTCTCACCTTTGTCTGGTCCCTGTCCTTGACCTGGTCCCTGTCCTTGTCCTGGGGTGACTTGTATGGCCCTGTGATTAAGGAAAGACAACTAATAAGATGAACAAATACCAGGAAACTGTAAACAACTGAAATATAATTTGGACAATCCATACCCTAGTTTATCCAGGAGGGACTGATAGGTTTTGATCTCAGCCTCCAACTTGGTCTTCATTTCCAAGAGCTGATCGTACTCGTCTTTCTGGCACTCGGACTCGGCTCTGAGCTGTTCCAGCCGCTGCTCTAAACTAACAATGGTCTCCTGTATTCTGGACAGTTTCATGCAGAATCTTCCCTCGGTCTCGGCTAATTGCAATTCCAGAGATTTTTTCTGCCAGTGAAAAAAGTAAAATAAATACATTTTGATTCTTAGGTGCTTATACTTTTGTCTTTAAACATACATTATACAGTAACATTTCTGCAGGACAAATTCTCTTTGAATATACCAAGACTTAGTTCCTTGTCAGGTATGGACTATTCTTTTAAATGTAATAGCTCAATCACAGTATTTCTCCTTGACTTTTTAAGACAAGTCTAAATCACGATTTTTCCAAACTGTGGCAAAATTCTGATCTCAAATTTTAATAATCCTTGAAATGTAAGTTTTTGAGGCCAAATATGCCTCTAGAATAAGTGATTTCCCTGTGCAGGCCAAGTAGAATGCAGTGCAGTTCAAAGCAGAAAATGATCTCTATACTATCTCTATTTCTGAGAAACTTGATATATCATGAGAACGTTGCTTCAGAACCTAAATAGCTTTGAAATTTTGTTTCATACTGTACCATGGAAAGTTGTGATTGAAGCTCAATTTCCAGAGCCTGGAGTGTTTTCTTAAGTTCTGAAATTTGTGTCTTAATTGTGGTATCTTCTTTGACGTCTTCCTTTAATTTTTCTTTTATTTCAACTGCCTAAATAATAATAATAATAATAATAATAATAGTTATAATTATAAACAGCCCATAGTGTTAGGGGGTTGGGTAACACACAAAGACGTTCACTGAGAGGTTTGTTGAAAGGACGTTAGTGCATAGTTGAGTTTAGATCTCAAGGCACACCAGACAACTGTATGTGTTTGTGTTGGGTACAACATTTCTATTAACTAGGTATACTTACTGCAGAGATGAATTTTTTCTCTACTTCTGCCCTGTTTTTCTTGGCTAAGTCTTCATACTGAGCTCTCATATCATTCAGGATCTTGGTCAGGTCGGTACCTGGAGCTGCATGCATTTCCACACTAACTGTACCGGCTGCGGCTACCTGAACACCTTTAATCTCCTGTAAGATGACATAACAGAATGTTAAAACATAAGCAGCATAGGATTTTCAGAGGCAAACATGGTTATCATTCATTCATTACTGCAGTTACAAGCTATTTAAAATGAAATATTACATCTTCATGATTCTTCTTGAGAGAAGCCAGTTCTTCATTGAGACCCTGGAGCTGGGATTCCAGATCAGTTTTGGCAAGGTCAAGATCATCCTTGACTCTACGCAGACCATTGATATCAGCCTCAACTGTCTGGCGAAGGTGCAACTCAGTCTCGTACCTGTCAAGACATGGACAATACAATGTAATCTGCATGATTAATATATTTAGTATATGTTTGTGTGGTTGTTTATTTGTACAAACTCACTTCTGCTTGAAGTCATCAGCAGCCAGCCTAGCATTGTCACACTGTAATACAAGGGTTGCATTGTCTTTGCATGCTGCGATGATCTGCAAAAGTTAAATATAAAGCATTAAAAAAACATAATACCATAACTAATGTGATAATAACATACATGATACACATAAAGTCAGCCGTTAATAGCATATTAAGCACAGAAAATAGGAGAAGAAGAAGAAGCAGAAGGTGAAAAACACCAAGAAAAATCAGCCTCCATCTGTAATATGCCACATGAGCCTTGAAGGACAAGTGCAAAGTCCATATATTTTAGTTTGGTCCACTTTCCATTACTCCTTGCCATTACGTTTTGATTTTCTAGTCTGGGATCTCTGTGTATTAGATTAAGTGAGGGGCATATATCAGTGCCTAATGCTAGCACATTGGCTTGTTGGACAATTCTTGTACATACAAAAAGCTGAAGAAGTGAGGAAGACAAATGGAAGAAAACTATAAAGAGAGAAATAGAAATAATTTCTATATATACTTCAGGTAACCCAGGTACACGTTCATCTTGTGTTTAACAGTAATTGCAGCTTTCTAATCAGCACTTGTGAAAAACCTATGGTATTTGAATTCCATTTACAGATATTGGACCAGTGAGTAGAACAGTCCAGGAAACCCATTCTTTAGAGGACGACACAAGACGATGTGCACCATACAGTAGAAATAAACAGTGTAAATGTAATTATTACAGAGAGATATACCCTGCTCATTTTGGTGCTAAAATATTTGATAAATAATTACAGTACTATCTGAATAAAGTAAATATCAAAGATGTGCCATAAAGATTCATGGTGTTGGTTGGGAAGGGTAGAGAGCATCAGAAATATGTGATAGCCAAAGGAAGTAATAACAATGGGTGTTTCTGGGATGTCCCAGGCTCTATCTTTGTGAAGTTAGACAATAACCAGTTGGCGTAATACACTATGGTGCGAATTTCCGCATTTCACCGCGTTTATCTGAAGTTCAAGATTTTGGTACAACAGTTCCTTTGCTATGTCCATTATGAAGAATAAGGTAAAAAAATGCTAATACATAATATATATTGCATGCCTTGTTTTAATAAAGAATAATATAGTTATTTTCTGCCATACCTTAGCTATAAGATCATCAATGTCTTTGTAATATTTGGAGTAGTCCTTTGCCCCTTCTCCAGTTGTGGTTCCGGGCTTTTGTTTGTCATACCATTCCTTAATTTTACGTTCAAGCTCGGTATTGGCTGCCTCCAGTGCATTGACTTTGTCCAGGTAGGAGGCCAAGCGATCATTAAGATTCTGCATGGTTTCCTTCTCACTGACAATCTGCAGTCCACCTGAGGCACCACCATGGCCACCACCTGCACCAAAGCCACCACCTGCACCAAAGCCACCACCTGCACCAAAGCCACCACCTGCACCAAAGCCACCACCATAACCACCACCATAACCACCACCAAAACCACCCTCAAAGCCACCAGCACCGAAGCCAGCCCCATAACCAGCTCCACCACCAAAGCCTACATCACTACCAAAGCCAGCACCAGCCCCTACACCACAGTGATAGGCACCTCCAGCTTGACTGCCTGCATGTCCTCCTCCATGACTGCCATACTGGACTGACTTTGTTGATTGTTTGAAAGACTGGTGAGACATGCTGTGAGACATGTTGTGGAAGCAAAAGGACACCCTTCCAGTAGTAAAAAAGAGCTGCAACATTTGAAAAATTCTCAGTCATTTTATATTATATCCAAAGGGTGTGTCATATTGGATTATTTTTTGCTGCAATGTACATGCCAAGTAAAACCAACTGTCCTAATCAATTATACTTATTAATTAACTTGCATCACTTTGCCCCTGGTGTTTTCACCCCAAAGTTCTCTGTGCTAGTTAGATTGATGGGTGGAGTAGAGCTGTGCCTCTGAAGCACTGAGGTAATATCGCTGAATTATCTTATTGTTATCCACTCCATACAAACGTTCCCCTTTAATAAAAAGTTTTCTGAAAAGGAAAAACATGTAGCAGATGGACTTCAATGCATTTAAATGTACATAATGGGTACTTAAATCAAATGCAATGAAGAAACAGTTGTTGTCCCTAAACTGTTGCACCCTCAAAAATAGCTTCCAAACATCTAACATAAATATCTACAAATAAATATCTCTGCTTTGAAGGTGTTAGTGAACTCCCCTGTGTGTGTTTCAGGAGTGGGTGAAGTTAACATGTGCCGTCTCTTCTGTTGGCCGAGGACAGTGGTCTGTGGTACTTGGAGACACTTTGCTTTCCATACTTTTCTTTGTGCACAATATTCTGTAACATTAGCAAAACCCCAAATATTGCCCCGATGGCCCATGAAAGTGTATGTTCAGGTTAGATGGGATATATTATGGGAAAGGTAGAAATGGAGCATCAGAGGAAATCAGTGGAAAATTCTGTTGCTCTCTATTCAGTTGCGTGAAAAAGTAAAAAGTCTTCCTTTGATAAAGATGCCCCTCAATGTCCCATACAAGTGAATAAAGATTGGCAGAATTTCCCACTGATGCCCTATGTGGAGCTCTGTTTCACCTTTTGATAAAGATGCTCCAATTAGTACCATTGAGCTGAGCCTAAAGGATTCAATCAGAGAAATCTTTACAAAGCAAATGAAAGAACATTTCATCTCTACTCCTCTATTCATCTTGACTCTTTAGATATGTAATTTTAACAAAACGCCAAATAATTTGTAGCAAATGGCAAATTGTAACTACAAGTAAGTATATTCTGAAAAAGAAGTACTTCAATAAGGCATTTTTCAGTTCATTTTTTAATTTGAGTGTAATAAAAATTGCACAACAAATTTACACTGACCAACACATCCACATTGTTTGTGAAAACAACCCAGTTTCAGGTTGGAATTTGCTCTTTACTATTCCCATTCCCATTGGATATGTTGGTTTCTTGGTTGGTTAATGTTATCAGCGTGTATATTGGATGACCCCTCCTGGTGCAATCATATGACTATTGAGTGTCGGGCCAAGCAAATGTGGCCATGTATGGTATACCAAGGTTTAGTGGGTGGATGAGACACAACCCAACAAGGCATTTGAAGTGTAAGCTGTGCATTACTTTCTGTCCCCACTGCTGTTTGCAATAGAAAGAACCAGACAAGAGTATTACCAAAGACTCAACACAAGAAACATTAGTTGAGACAGAAAAAAAGCAATACAACTGTGTTGGAAGACCGGAAGAGCCTGCTAACCTGCAGCACAATGCACCCAAGACAAGGTTATCTCTTTGCCTTTTCACCCCTAGGGCCTACACACCTTGGTTCCACTGAAAGCCAATATACTGTCCACGTGGCTTATTGATTAGATCAGGGGGAATGGCCATCCATATGTATTGCCTACACTTTGTAAATATGCACAAAGTGACCATCTTTTTTCTTCATATTAAGATATGCATCACTTCAGTCCAGTTTGTCTATTAGAAAATATTTTGATTGAAGTGATTGGGATATCAAACAAGTGGACCCGCAGCCACCCTTGCTCATTAGCATATGGATACCTGCAGGCTTTGTACCTCTGCCAAAAATGATTACTTTTTTATGAAACCTCAGCAACTAAAGACAGAAAAAGGTTACTCTCCCATGGGTGCAGCCAGATCAATCAGTCCTTCAATCAGTAATACCAATCCAGCGGTGCCAACTATAGATCTCTTCATTCTATACCTCAATCCAGCACCACCGGTGTGTCCTGAAAAACCACTTTGGGGTTGACTCAGGTAGGTGTGTGTCTACATTTGATGGATCATCATCATTAATCTTAATTCATGCGATTCTGCTGCTTTTGCATTTAGAGAACTATGAACTATTGACTTTTGCTCACCTTGCTCTTTTGGTAATATCCGCCCCCTGGTAAGAAATGATTCAGCCTAGGTATCACCAAAAATTCTGTATCCCCTATTTAGCATTTAAAGTCCCATAAAGTCTCTTAGTCAGCTTTTGATGCATTTAATAAATGAAAAAATGAGGCCAAAAGAAATGTAACAATTTCTACTTAAATTACTGTATTGTAGAGCAAGTCTTACAGTTTTATGTTAAACTTTCCAACCTTGAAAAATACATATGTATGAGTTTTAAACCAAGTTGTGTGTTTTTTTTTTTTAAATTAACATTATTTTTACTTTTAATTTCAAAATAACTGCTGATTAAATATTATTTTGGTGCATCTCCCCCAAAGTAAAAAGCAATAAAATATAAATGTAGCCTGTGTTACGTACATACTACATACTACAAAGCAGTAGAGACATTTTTGACGTAATATATTTTTTTATAAATTGAAAAAGCTGTTTCCATGACCAATGACTCAGTTTGGACAATAGCAAGTTCTCTTTTCTATATATAATGATGTTCAATTACTAATTCTAGAAAATATTATATGTTTATAAGAATATTTAATGGATTATGAAGGAGCAGGTCAATCTGTTGGTGGGTGAGGTCCAACTGTTGTCTGCTTGATCCAAATTATCTTTGAGGAGTCACTGGATTGTGCAGAAACAGCAGATGTTAAAGATACAAATGAGTCATGAGTTGTGGATATATTTAATTTAATTGGTTATTTGTGTGTGACAATGTCCTAACATGAAGATCATTGATTTATTTTCGACCAAAATATTATGAATATGTATGTGAAATGAGAAATATAAATAAAGTAAATATATCTCTTTGTTTTAGATAAATGGGGCCTTGCTCCATGAGGGACCAGTGAGATAAAGCGGTGGATCATGGAAGGGAATGGATTTTGAAAATGAGTAGGGCAGAGTAAGAGGTGATGTAAGCTGAAGGCATATTATTACTCCAGAATCTAAGGTTCATTATATCTACAATTAAATATTGTAAAACTGCTGATTAAAGGGATCCTGTCATCGGATCATGTTTTTTTCAAAACGCACTGCACTGAAATCCATTTCTCAAAAGAGCAAACAGATTTTTTTATATTCAATTTTGAAATCTGACATTTTGTTAATTTCCCAGCTGCCCCAGTCATGTGACTTGTGCCTGCACTTTAGGAGAGAAATGCTTTCTGGCGGGCTGCTGTTTTTCCTTCTCAATGTAACTGAATGTGTCTCAGTGGGACCTGGATTTTACTATTGAGTGTTGTTCTCAGATCTACCAGGCAGCTATTATCTTGTGTTAGGGAGCTGCTACCTGGTTACCTTCCCATTGTTCTGTTGTTAGGCTGCTGGGGGGGGGGGTTGATATCACTCCAACTTGCAGTACAGCAGTAAAGAGAGACTTAAGTTTATCAGAGCACAAGTCACATGACTTGGGGCAGCTGGGAAATTGACAAAATATGTTAGATTTCAAAATTAAATATAAAAAAATCTGTTTGCTCTTTTGAGAAATGGATTTCAGTGCAGAATTCTGCTGGAGCAGCACTATTAACTGATTTATTTTGAAAAAATTTTTTCGCCATGACAGTGGGGCTCATTTATCAACACTGGGCAAATTTGCCCATGGGCAGTTACCTATAGCAACCAATCAGTGATTAGCTTTTTGAAGCCAGCTGCAAGTAGGACAATGAATGCAGCAATCTGATTGGTTGCCATTGGTTACTGCCCATGGGCAAATTTGCCCAGTGTTGATAAATGACCCCCAGTATCCCTTTAAAGAGAGCTGGGGTTAATGACACTGAATGAGTTAATGGCAATCTTGAAATATGGTTTAATACTGAGGTTATTAAGTATTGGGCAGGGGATCTCTAGATTGAGTATACACAAACATACAAAAACGTTCTTCTGTGTACAAGTAGCTATAGGAATAAAAATATCTAAACATACACTGGATCAAAACAAAGACACTCAGATTTAATGGAATAGTACATGGCATACGGGCAAATTGTTACGCCTGTATCCAACTGAACAGCGAAATGTAGTTTGGAGCCATGTACTTACCTCCCGATGACTTATATTTGCTTTGCCATTAAACTGATTGGTTCTGGAGGCTGTTTTGTTTCAACCTGTTGGAATAAACCTGATTTCAATGTGAACAATGGTGCTGACATTAACATGCACTCACTGGAATAGACAGATTTATAGGAACATTTAAAGTGGCTTATTCATTTTAGCAGTGATATGATGTTTATATACACCTACATCTTTTTAACTTTATACCAATGACTTTTAATTGTTGGAAAGACTAATTTGCCGCCGCCTGCTGCGACAAATACAGTTTAGGATGTTGTTTGATCCCAAATCTGGAAACACAGAACCCAGAAAGCTATGAATTCCGGGAAGGTAGAGTCTGTTTAAAGCAAATAATTCTCATTTGGAAAAATCATTTCCTTTTTCTCTGTCACAATAAAACAGAACGTTGTCGTTGAGTCCAACTAAACTGCTTGAATCCACATTGGTGGCAAAACAATCCTATTGGGTTAATTTCATATTTAAACGATGTGTAATAGACTTAAGGTATGGAAATCCAAATGACAGAAAGATCCCTTATCTGGAAAAGTCCCAAGCATTTTGGAGATAGATCCTATATACCTGAAGTACACATTTGAGGTGGTAGTTGTAAACTTGAAGGTCCAACCTTGGGTCAAGTCCCCTTAGCACATAACAAGGTTACAGATATAGGAAAACATTGGTATGTGAGAAATTCTGCCATAGTTTCTAAGAAAACACTAGCAAATACATTTTCATCCCAAACATCACCTTAACTGACCTCCAGGCTTCACTTTAAAGTGTATCTAGTTGAAAGTTGAAAAATCTCAACTTAGTAGGCCTTGATGTGCATCCCCACAGACCCCTTGGGGTAGCCCTGTAGTTTGAGAAGCACTGTTTTAATGCAAGCAGAATTGATTTTTCTCGTTTATTTTGCCACCCTATCCAGACCACTTCATAAGCTCAGAACCCAGCACTGAGGGTCCAATTTCTTGCAATTAATTGGGGTCAAAAAAGCAGAGCCTCCAGTTTCACAAACCTTGGATAGGATCGCTGGCACAATCCCAATGTGGGCCAAGGTTCTTTATTCAAGACTATAAAGTTTGTTAATTAAACTGGTAGAATTCAAGTGACTGGCATATTCAGAGATAGTGGTGCAGATGGCTTACCACTGAAATAAGAAGAATTTCAAAATTTTCAGATTTTTATTCCCCTGATTTCTAATCCATGCCTAATGCCTGACACTACTATTGGTGTTAGAATGGAAAAGGAATCCTGTGATACATGGTACCATAGGAAATTCTATAAACTAGGGCACAGGTTCCCAAAGTGTGGGCTGGTTCTTTCAGTAGGGTGTAAAGCACTGGGTGGAGTGGCTCAGCCTGAAGGCCAATTAGGGTTAGAACTGATTTGCATATCTGCTGTCTTTGCTCAATTGTAGGGTGTCTGTTCCAACACCTTTGCTGGAGGCACAGGGTTAATTCCACGTGTTCCTTAGTCATAGAAAACTGAGATAAAAGCAGCTTTCTAGTGCCTGAATGATTTACAGTATATAATGTTCTCTATCTTTAAACTCTTTCAGGAAATTGTTTATGGAGCAGACCCACGAATGGCAGCAGACCCACCAACAGGGGGCCTACCTCCCTCTACTAGGGCTCTTGAATGAGTTTGGTGTATGTTGTTGGAACAGGTCATTAAGCTCAGTAAATTCTCTATATATTCCACTGATGCCAACGCCAACTGATACAGCAAAATGGTTTAGGAGTCTCCTGATCCTGTGCAGCCCATAAATACCCAACTACTCGTCCGCACTTCAGAGAAAATGCAACTCAACTGACCAAAAGGCATCTCCAAGACCTGGGTCTGAGCTACAGCTTGGTTTTCCCTGCTCAACTATGTGTTCTACACAGAGATAAATCTCATTTTTGATTGAGACTCAAAGGGCTCCAGCCAGGTCATGATTATATTAATCATATTATATATTTTATATATATATATTTCACTTTGCAGCTTACACACTTTGGGGCCGATTCATGAAGCTCGAGTGAAGGATTCGAATGAAAAAAATTCGAATTTCGAAGTATTTTTTTGGTACTTCGACCATCGAATTGGTTAAATTCGTTCGAATTCGAACGAAATCGAACGAATCGAACGAAAAATCGTTCGACTATTCGACCATTCGATAGTCAAAGTACTTCCCCTTTAAAAAAAACTTCGACCCTTTACTTCGGCAGGTAAAACCTACCGAAGTCAATGTTAGCCTATGGGGAAGGTCCCCATAGGCTTGCCTGTGATTTTTTGATCGAAGGATTTTCCTTCGATCGTTGGATTAAAATCCTTCGAATCGTTCGATTCGAAGGATTTAATCGTTCGATCGAACGAAAAATCCTTCGATCGATCGATCGCAGGATTAGCGCTAAATCCTTCGACTTCGATATTCGAAGTCGAAGGATTTCAATTCGAGGGTCGAATTTCGAAGTATTTTTAACTTCGAAATTCGACCCTTAATGAATCTGCCCCCTTATGTTAATGAAAAAGCAGGACAGAACTTCTAGAGCCAGGGTCTCCCAGCTGTGATTGGAACAGGGGTTGTGACTGTCCAGTTGAACTGAACAAAATAAATGTTGGACATTGCAGTGAATTGACCGCTAGTTTACATCTTAATGGGGGGGTCACATAGAAAGCCCAAATGTCATCACTGACCATGAAACTGGCAGCAAGATCGGTACTGTGTCCAGTTCAAGAACAGCAAGAGAAGCAAATGAAATGTAGCATCTACCTTATCTTCCTTTGTGTTGGCAGTTGAAGCCATGCCCTTCCCAGCTATGCCAAGACACGTCCCATATCCACCCATTTCTCTGCTTTAATTTCTCTAATTTCCTCCTTAGGTGCCACAATGCAACATCAGTGACAGTAAATGGTCCAGAGCTGGTAGAGCTCCAGGTAGAGCTCCAGGCTTTCTGTGCATTAGTGGCTGCAACTGAGCTCGATTTGGAATAGGAAGAGGGATGGGTTGAGCGGCATTGAGCGCAACTAGAAGAAAGGACAAAGGGTGCATTTGAGGCAATTATCTGGGGTTTAACTTGCAACTGACATGGGGAAATTTGCAGTAACACCACTGTTGTGGTGGATGTCGACCCCCCATATAGAGAATTTTGCAGTGGGATTTGTTTCTGGGGGTTTCCGATTAGCTGGACAGGCTCTGTTCTTCAGAACTTAAAAATAATATTCATAGTTGATTTCTAATGTATTTTTTCTGTCTACCCCCATTGTTTTGTTTCTTTCAGAACCTGTTTCCTCAAGCTTTGAGCATTTTATTACCAATTTGGCCTAAGGACCATAGGATGAAATGGATATATGATGATAATAATAATAATATTAGATGCAAATAATGAACTTCGCTCAGTCCTTATAAGGAATCCTCTATTCTATTAGGATGGACTGATAATATCATGCTGAAACTTGTACTATATTTTCCTTCATCATAGGTTTGGCATTGCCTAAAAGAAATCTAAAGCTTAACAAAAAAGTAGAAATGTTTTAGGGGCCGAATCACTAACTTCGAGTGAAGGATTCGAAGGTAAAAAACTTCGAATTTCAAAGTTTTTTTTGGGCTACTTCGACCATCGAATGGGCTACTTCGACCTTAGACTACGACTTCGACTTCGAATCGAAGGATTCGAAGTAAAAATCGTTCGACCATTCGATAGTCGAAGTACTGTCTCTTTAAAAAAAACTTCGACCCCCTAGTTCGCCATCTAAAAGCTACTGAAGTCAATGTTAGCCTATGGGGAAGGTCCCCATAGGCTTGGCTAACTTTTTTTGATCGAAGGATATTCCTTCGATCGTTGGATTTAAATCGTTCGAATTATCGTAATTATCCTTCGATCATTCGAAGGATACGATATTCGAAGTCGAAGGATTTTAATTCCTAGTCGAATATCGAGGGTTAATTAACCCTCGATATTCGACCCTTAGTGAATCGGCCCCTTAGAGTTCTGTACAAGCCGAGGCACCCACAGCCCCCTTTAGCAGTTAAGATCCCTGTTTCTAGTTTAGTTGAGTTCTCCTTTAAATAAATTCTTAATTAGAGTGTAGTTCTGTTAGGAGTACATTCCCTGCAATATTCTCACAACAGTGGAAGAATGAATAATTGTATTTCTAGTGACATGAACATCCCCGACTCCGAAGAGGGGGAGATAGAGTTAAACTACTACTTAAATGTGAAGCAGGCTGGATCCGCAGATTGGATACTGTGACCCCTAGAGGCATGAATATGAATTGAGTTCAGTGATATAGATTCTATAGTTGTTTTTAACAAGTTTTTAATAAGTTTCTAAAAATAAAAATAAAAAAGTTTTTTATTGGTTATAATTACTTTCTACCTTCTATAGAACATCAGCAGGATCCATTGAGGGGAGATAAAGAACAAGATATGAAACAAGTTAGATAAGTGATATGATGCAATATTAAATAACATTGTTTAAACAATGTTGTTATTGTTTTATGTATAATATAGTCTTGCTCAATGTAATGTGAGTTAGATACTGATTGGATAATATGTATCTGTTAAACATTGGTAATTCTGGCTGATGGCCACTAGAGGTTTTGGGTATAAAAGGAAGTTATGGTGATGTTTCTGTTGGCTTGATAAAGGATCGTTTGTGTCGTTATGCTATATTGAAATAAAAGAGGTTTTAATGAAAAACCTGGAGTGCTGCAATCTATATACACTTGAATTGGAGGTATGTGGAGGTGAACATACATATGTTGCGTGCACCCTGATGAGTTAATGACTTGGAGTGTATTGAAGTGTGCTGGATAACGACTGTGACAGTGTGTGAAACCCGTATTGGGAAGAAATAATTAATGCTAATTGACCTTTTGTGGTGTAGTTTGGCATTATAACTATCTTCCCAGGAGCTTGTCTCGATGGCCAAAGGCTCTGGTGCTCCTAGTAGCATATGTGTCCATAGGTGTTGCCCCCTCATGGAGTTTTCCCATTATGAAGAAGAAGGACATTAGCAAGAAGATGTTTTCATTATTCAGTTAGCTTAGCCATTGTGGACTGAATAAATCATAGTTAGGTTACTCTTTCCATTGGCAGGTATATGTCCCACAGAGAATGCACTTGACTAGTGATTCTAGTGCTCAGTCAAATATAGTTTTTGACAAAAATTCCATCTTGACTTCTAGGAAACGTCTGCACTTGGCCTGGTCTTTTTCCAGGTCCACCTGGTGGACAAGCACATTAACATGAAGCTCAATTACTACAATGAGCACCAATACAAAGAACTCCTTTGTACGGATAGGGTTTGGAACACAGGGGAGCAACTGATTTAAGGGGGGGCAGTCTGCGCAAATCTGTTTCATACTGCCTGTAATATCCTGCCAAATCCAAGAATCTTTAGCTTTCTTGACTAATGGCTACAAGTCCTTGTTGTGATGACTAGCACCCCTTACACACTAAGTATTGTACAGTGGGTACAATGTTCATAGGGGTGTTATAAGCAGCTCTCAGAGACATGGATAGTTTTCCAACCCCTGAAATCCCTCTTACTCAAAGAACATCAAGGGCATAATGTCCAGCAAACACCAAACATGCCGCCCCTAAATTCTGTCAGCAGAAGAGAATATTCACCAAAAGCAGGCAAACCGCTGCATGGCACACTTTATACAAGGAACCATGTCCCATAGGGTTATTAATGACTGATTTCGTAGGCTAAAATCTTTGATCATCACTTTGTTATTCTACTCTGGTGACATTCTGGAGAACAAATAATGAAATAATTTCTAAAACCTTTGTCGGACATTACAGCCTTTCTATGCCATGACCCACTAGCTTTAAAGTGATGACATAGGGCCCAACACATTGACTACTTGGACTTTGGCTTGAGTAGTCTCTTTGCAAAAAGCCAATAAAGCAAATAATTGAAATACTTTATAAACCTCTATATAATCTATAGATAATAAGAAATAAATTAACTTAAGACACAAGGGGAGGTGGCCAAAATTACAGAAAGATCCCTTATCCAGAAGCCGCAAGAAATATAGCAGATTCATAGAATCCTGAGCTGTATCTCTGCTTTATAATATAACACACAGCCCTAGTATAAATATTTACTGTATATGTATAATGTACATTACAGCATTGAATAAATAAGCTCACAATACATAATGTTTCATGAACACAAACACCCTACTTCATTCTAAACGTTCAAACCCACAATATCAATGAAGCTTTCCAATAAAAATTAGGCCAAATTCTGAGAGTATTTACAGTCATAATAAAATGAAGCAAGCTCCTGTTAATATCAAAGACATGCACAGTTTCTCGCTTAAAAACATTTATTGGTGCATATATACCACAAAAAATGACATATCAATGTTCAAATCACACACACCACGAAGCAGTGTCTCCCCCCCAGTCTGCCTACCTGTTGTTAACCACACCCTCCTGACGCGTTTCGCGCTATTGGGCTTCCTGTTGAAGCAGAATCAATAAAATCTAGTTCAGATACAGAAGACCACAGGAAAGTGGAGGTTTATGGGAGTCGTATTCAGCCAAGAGCCGCAGGTTGCAGGAGCTCATGCCGTGAACTGGTTGACATTGACTATGGCTGAGATTTCTTTAAGTGAAGAGAAGAAAACCAAGTTTCATTGATGACAATATAATTCATTTATTAGCCTTTATTTATAAAGCACCATGCCAGTTACAAAGTATGTTGCAGAGGTTGTGCGTCATTCTCCTCAGCCCCCGTCCCAAAAGATATTCTTCCCCACTAGCGACTGTATAATGGCACAGAAACCTGAGAACATGAGAAGAATCCTATGGGGTATATTTATCAAAGAGTGAAGTTAATAGTGAAGTTCCGCCACTAGAGTGAAATTCCCCCACTCTCCATTAATTTCTATGGGATTTTTATAGGCGTATTTATCAAAGGGTGAACTTTCACTTCACCCATTGATAAATACGCCTTTCAAAATCCCATAGAAATGAATTGAGAGCTGCGGAATTTCACTCTAGTGGTGGAACTTCACTCTTTGATAAATTTCCCCTTATGTCTAAATCCTTTGCATTTTCCTTTGCGTATAGTGAGGTTGCTTAAAGACACGAGAAAAGGAATGGCGTAACGCAGTTGGGTTGTTGCCATTGCAGATGGCTTCTCTAAGGGTAATGGCCCATAAGAAATGGTTTCCATTGGGATGAATGGGAATCACTGCAGGGACAAAGCAAACCAAACGTTTTTTGGTTTGAGGGACACTCTTGAGGGACATGATGAGTTTCCACATTTTATGGTTAGTATACTAGTTGATTTTTGTATTTGTAACAATGCAATGCAACCAGGTTCGCACTGGAGCCTTGGGGCCCCACCAAGGCTGAAAACTAGTTTTGGTTTTGTATTACTTAGAAAATCCAGTAGATGGAGACAAATGCATATATATTTAAGCAAAGCGTCACACTTGAAAGGGCTGTATTAGCATAACATTTTGCTCTGCTCTTTTATTTTAGGATGTCCTAGGAATAGAAAATAGACTTCTGCTTCTGGCTCATATTCCCTGAGGTTTAACGGAGGTTCTCCTAACTTTGTTGACCACTAAACAAATACATACAGTATATGAGGCCATTTAATAAATAAAATTGAAGGAAACTGCAGCTGGGTAAAATTTCTCACTGGGCATTGGTTTGCAGTAGTGATGTGCGGGTTGGGTTTTTCCCGACCCGAACCCGACCAATATCTGCCCTCCCACCACCCACACCCATCCAACTTCCGAGTTCCTTTTATAGACCTGCGCCGCCGCGCCCCGCCAATGATGTCACAAAAGGAGTGCGGCTATAAAACCGTATCCCGAAAGTCTGAAGCTGGCGGTGTAAGGAAGCGGGTGGGGAGAGCAGGAAGAAGAGCTCGACCTGGACCCGCCCACCACCCACAAATACCCGCGGGTATTAGGCCGGCCTGCACATCACTAGTTTGCGGCAAAATTCTGTGGTTTGTGATCACTGAATTTTTTAGTTCATTAAAGTAGTACTTCCCAAACTGTGAGACAGCCAGTAGAGGGGCTCAGTCTGAAGGCCAGTTGGGGTGGGAATTAGGAGAAGGGACATTTGTTGCTCTGCTAGATACACCTGAAAGCATAGCTAGAAGGTCAGTTTGGGAGATAATGGAGTCAAATACAGTATGTATATCTGCTGCAGATATTCTTGGAACTATAACTGATACACTAGAATTTTTCTATATCTGAACTAATTTCATGAGCTTAGGGGCACCAAATGCTGGAACTTCAAGGGGGACCCTTTAGCCAATCAATTTGCTCCTGTGATTGGTAGAAGAGAAAGATTTACAATTAGCAGTATAGTATTATGGGGAGCTAAAGACAAAGGCTTTATAGTTTTAATTGTTCTTATAGATCTCCATCCAGGAGTCTCTGATATGGTTCCACCCATGGAAAACGTCTGTCCTACTTTCAGACATTATTTTGGCTTTTCTGGAGAAATATAGTTCTCTAATAGTATGTGCTAGTGACACTTTATAGAAACTCAAAACAAAAACTTTTTCATAGCTATCCATGAAGATTTCAAAAATGTTCCACAAAAAAATTGTGCTTTGTATCTCCAAGACCAGAGTGAACGTTATTTATTAGGCAAGAAAAAGTCTCAACTCAACATTTTAAAGTCGTCAGCGGTTGTGGTTGTGCAGTAGAAGCAGGGGCGCTGCGCCAATGAGGGGAGTTGAGAAATTGTGCCCAGGTGGCATTTTGATATGAATCAGATGTAGTTGTTTTGAACAATGTGATGACTGACAAGAAGGTCATAAATTTTATCCAGTTTCACATTACTCCACGTTGGAAAAACCAGTTTTTTATACCGGTGAGAAACATTTTATTAGTTAGTAGACCAAGGGTTTAGTAGAGTTAGTACAGGTATGGGTTTTATTAATGTTCAAATGATTTCTTAAGTATTCCTTATACGGAAAACCAAAGGTTTTGAGCATTATCTATAACAGGTACCATACTGTAGTATATATCTATCACCCCTTAGGTTAAATTAGATCCTGACTATGATGTGGTCTACCCTCAACACTTGATGTCGCTGTGACTCCACAAGACAACGCCATGCAGTATTATCCAGTCTATAACCATTATAATGATCATTGGAGATGTATTATGCAAATCGGCAACTACAGCATAAGAATACATTGGTGGCAAGTAAGTTAATTGCTTTGCCAAGACTTTATTTCATTGCCATTAATTAAAAGATTATTATCAGATTTTCTTATGGGAGAGAATGAAGCAGAAGTTTTCTCTTTGCATTGGACATAATACAAATTCTCGTTGAAGACCAGAGGGGATGCTCCAAGGTACATGTTCCTCTTCAACCAGCTGGAACATGTTCTGAGAACTTTGTTGGACAGAGAAGGTGCGTGTTAGTGCGCCTGGAAGCTGGAACCTGCATGAATAGGGACCTGGAGGAAGGTCTCACATGGGAGGGGGCTGAGGTGTCTACCACATCAGAATGTTTCTGCTCCTGAAGCAAAATGCTGGAGATAAATAAAATAATTTCAAGCATGTTATATTTTGTAAAATGAGTTTTCATGGCTTTGCATTGCCTTTGTTAAGACACAGGATAACCCCAATAACTGCAATAGGCAGACCCATTGCTCTTCTTAGATGCCACCATGTGGACTGCCTTCTAAACCTGAACTGTGAAATTTCAATAGATAATTGAAGGACTTCTAAATTACAGTAAGGGTGGGTACATTATACTCTCTATAAAAGTATCAAAGGGTATTAGAAGTAACAAGTGGGATCCATGGCCATTGAAACACAAGGGCAGGCTGAGTGCTTACAGTTTGCTGTAGAACCACCAATATGTATGTGAAGAGCTAAGTAAACACTTGGTTAAAATCTAAATTACTACTTATGGTCAAGTAATAGCTCTCTGTATTGTTAATAAAATGCCACACTGATACTTACAGTCCTCCATTTATAGAAACAAGCATTCTCCCCCACATTTGAACATGTGGTCATTGTTTGTAGGACACATTGTCCAAAAAGGATCATTCTGCAACACAGTCCCCCAGAAATGTTGTATTGGGGTCCTGAAGGGATATCATAGGTGCAAGGCGTTGCATTACATTTATCGGCACCACATAGGAGCACATAGTCAAGCATCTAAATGACATCCAGGGGGTATAGGGACGCAACTCTGGGTGGCACAGCTTTTGCTGAGACCCTAAAAAACATTTCATAGTGTTCAGTATGTCACAAGGGGACCCAAATGTTATATGTTATTTATTTTCATTAAAATAAAAGATGGCTTCATGTTGGCATTACTATATGTCTTAATATATATATATATAGTTTGCTTGTTAATCTCTTTATTCTATTCTACCTTCTCTCTATGGGCCGTGGCCAGGAGCAACCTATGACCAGCATGCACTGCACTTGCACTCAGCCTGGGCCCAAGTATTTATTGGGCAGCGAGGGAGTGTCTGGAATGAGAATTACTGCTTTTATGATTCATTTGTGGCTTCATTTTCTCACACAGTAAATAAATCTGTCAGACAGAAAGTTACTTGTTGTTTCTGCAGAATTTCCTATATTTTCCTAACTTTTACCAGAAAACAAATAATGAAAATACACTGCAATAGAGTCCAGCACAGGTCCAATTGGAAGGTCCCATGCCGACCCATGCCCGACCCCTAACCAGTGGCGTAACTAGATATTACTGGGCACAGCAAATTATTCTACTTGTTTTACCAGTATTTATTCAAAATGTATATGAATTAGGGCCTCATGGGGCTCCTTAAACTCCTGGGTCCCCTTGCAGCGACAGGGTCTGCTTCTTTTATAGTTACACCCCAGCCCCTAACCCAGAGCCACTACCCAGACCCTATAAGTTAAACTAACCTTCCGACCCAGGACCTGCGAAACCTGAAAGCGCTGTCACCGCAGACCGGAAGTGACGTCACTCCTGGGCCCATTCATTTGGAAATGTACCAAAATACCAAATAAAACCAAACCCTTTACCCTTGTGGTCCCCAGCACCTGATGATGGCATTGCACATCACTCCCATTTGATCTGATATGCAGGTTACTTGGGGCAGCTGGGGACTGAATGGATCATCCCATGGGCACTCAATGAAAGGAAAGCCTGGCATATAAAATGATTAAATCCTAAATCAAAATTGTCATGAGAGAAACCACTGTGTTCATGTGTCCAAGGGTTATGGTCTTAAGAGACCTTAAGGTTGAAGCCCCAAAATCACCCAGTATCAATGGGTCATGTTGAAGCATCAATGAGGGGTGCATACAGGGTGCTTTTTCCCATTCTTAGTTCTCTCCTACTGGCCAGTCCTGGAGCATGTGACTATCACACCTTCTCTGTCTTTGACATTAATTCTGGGGTCTTAAAAGTATTTCAAGGTCTTTACATGATTATATGTAATTTAACTTTGATTTGAAAAGTAGGGTGATTTCCTTAACATTATTACTACAGTCACAGGCTAGGCTCAATAAGATTCCTGTAGAAAGCCCTGGCGTTCACCCAGATCCCAACAGAACCTTTAACGCTAATCACTCTTGTCGGATTTCTTGTTCAGTCCCGCACCACAATAACGGAGAAAATACCAAACTCACATACACAATGGTGTGAGATTGGGAGCTGTAGTTTAACATCTGAAGATCTATGGGGGCATTAAATTATGCACACCTCTGAGATTGCAAAATCATGTTGCTTGCTCTTTTATTATAGCAATTAAATCATATAATGTTTTAAAAAATCGAAATACCTTAAAGACATAATTGCAACCCTGTACTGATGCCATCTGTGCCAACCATGAACTTGGATGTCATTGAAGGAGAATTTTATGGCGTAACCACTACAGTGGCACTGGGGCCAAGAATGCTGGCAAAGCATCTGGATCAGAAATAGAAATCAGGGGGCACTGCTGAAGTTTCTGGATATTATTATAACTATAGAACATGTACCCATGCAACTCTACAGTTACTGAACTCCAGTATAACTTTGAGAAGCTGACCCTACAGTGTTGTCTACGGAGTCTGAGGGTAGGAGTACTCTTGTGTTTTCTCAAGAATTTTTATAGAAGGGAGATTTTTCAATGTCTTGCCCTTGAGATCTAGAAGATCTGGTTCTACCACCTTGGTCCTCTGTGTCTTATATCTGATAGGACGGTAGAGCTTGGTGGCACTTTGGCCAGAGAGTGGTGGCAAGGGCATTTCATGCCAAGTTTAACCATGGATCACAACAAGAGTTTAGTCTGTTGGGTGGTATCATGTAATGCACTCACAGCACAATATTGGCAGGTTGCTTCACTCATTGGGCTGCAGAGTTTGTGCCACTAACATTCTTTCTTCATACAATAAACCTGTTACCAGTTAAATAATTTTTAAACAAAGTCACCTCAAGCCAGAAGATCAAAAGACTTATGTTGCAAAAGAAATAGAATGGCATGCAAATGTAATATTGCCACCAAGCATATTTGAAATGACTTGCTCTAGATATTTCTACAGAAAATATATGACTAACCCTAACCCTTCTTGGGACCGATCATTGTTAAGAAACACATCAAATCCTTAATGTTTTCTAATATACCATGTGTTTTCAAGGTGCAATCAAGAAACAGGTGCAAAGGTTGCCTGCTTTTAGCCCTGTTTTTTCCATGCACATATAGGCACAACTCTTTGCACTGCTGTCAGTGGCATCCCTTGGCACCCCACTACCATGCTCATCATTCAGGATCTAAAGCAGAGGTGCCAGATGATTGTACTTAAATAGTTTATCCCTAATACAGGGCTCCCTTGTCCTTGTGCAACGATTGCCTTCCACCTTATACTGGTTTTCAAATCACAAAAGAAAGATCCCAGCTTTAATTAGGATGATCGGGGTGGCAAGTGAAGGAAAATA
Source organism: Xenopus laevis (assembly GCF_017654675.1). NCBI lineage: Eukaryota > Metazoa > Chordata > Amphibia > Anura > Pipidae > Xenopus > Xenopus laevis. Next base: position 1,196,092 of record NC_054388.1, on the reverse strand, counting down.
AATGCTATCCAACCATGTGCAAAGGTGTCCTACTAACTGTCACTGACCTGTATTTATGAAAATCTTACCATGGCCAGACAGTAATTGATCTACTTAGTGGTGATCTGACCAGGTATTAGTGAAAATTAAGATATCTCAATGTTTACCCTGTGACCAACAATCAGATCTAGGTGGTCTGAGCAGAACCACAAACTGCCCCAAAAGTTCCTCGTTCAATGTGATTTTTCTCCCCTTCCAAGCCCCTTAAGATATCAGTTTAGTGGTGTTAGTCCAATAGTCCAATAGTCAAGAAAGTCAGCCTCCAGTATTGGTTGTGGACACCTTAACATGATCCATATTAGAATTATGACAGTTGCGGAACACTGGGACATACAACTGTGCTGTTTATATAACAACAACTTGCATTTACATTCAATTGCAAATGAATGTGTAGAAGTTATTAGGTGGTTCTGCTCTTTGATGACACATTTTGTGGTTGTAGTAAAAATGTCATATATTCTCAGGTTACATCACTACAATAACCGCTTGTCGCTGTGGGGCATTTGCTTGAAGCTGCTTGTTAAAGGGAAAAGTACTTAAATAAGGGAAGGGTCAGGTGTAGCCCAGCCAGTTAAGCCTGTTCTCCGTACAATATGAAGTCTGTAGGGTGAGACAATACTGGGTGTGTTTACTAAAAGAAAAAACACTTCTAATCGCTGGTTTCTCATTGACTAAAATTTCTAAATTCCAAGTGTATTTGCCACAACAAATATGTGTTTTTCTGTAAAAAAAAAAAGGATATATATCATCTTCTGAACTTGTGTAGCTACAGGCTTGTGATTTCTTGCAGGAAGACTCAGGTTGCTCTAGTAGGGTATTCAGGTGCAAGAACATTCCAAATTGCACCTTCACTCCACCTTGGGACCTCTATAGTTTTTCTTTTTGAGCAGTAATATGATAAATATAATGCAAAGTCAACTAGACTTGTCAACTCTTTGAAAGCCCATCAGATTGGTTGCATTCCATGATAGTTGAACCATCTGCAGAAACTGTGTACATTATTTTATTCACCTGAAGGTGAAAAGTTTGTGAAAAGAGCTGTTTCTTCCATACATACATACATAAACTTTTTTGTACCCTGCCCTGAGTTCATTCATCGTCAGGTGTTGAGGGTTTTTATTCATTTTTCTTCTACTTTCTACTGTAACTACTGTAGAGGAGTAACAGGAAAAGGGGTTATTTTCCCTTTCTTGTTTGAGAAATGAGGACTGGGGGTTCGCTCGTTTTAGGCTTCGAAAAGAAAATCCCATACCACGTTTGCATCAATTCTGTAGCAGTAAAGCTGGACTGGATCATGAACTCAAGTTGATTTGGGTTCGAAGAAATATAATGATATTCCAGCAGTGCTGGAACAACAATATCTAAATAGGTGTTTTCTTGGCAGGTAATGCCTTGGCAAGTGACCTATTAAAGATATATATAAAATTATGGGCAGCAATCTATAGCAACCAATCGGTGATTAGCTTTTTTCAGCCCGCTGCAGGTAAAACAATGAAGGAACATTTGATTGGCATGGGTACTGCCCATGTACAACCCTATCCAGATAAAATACGTCCAATGGAATCACAAGTACTGGCCATTTTTGATAGTTAAAAGAAATGTTAAAATAACAGTCCACAATTCTAATACCTAGAATTTTAGTTTGCATTCCTAAAGTGTAGGCATGGACACATATTTATCTATTGTGACAGATCAGAAGAATGTTTAAAATTCTTCCAGCTCCTAGAACAGGGCAATACATGGAATTTATAAAGGGTACTTTGCTGAAATGAATATGTGCTGGCCCAGCCCAGAAAACCAGGTTCAAACAACATGCACATTTACACCCTCGAAAGACAGCTTGAAAATAAGCTCTGATCTATTGACTTTGATGTATTGTTCCACCTTATCCCCAAAACCAATCATTACTATAGGACCAGAAATAACAATAATTAACACAGAAAATATTTAAATTTATTTCATTTATTTTAAACTTTATTAGAAGGTATGCCAAGTTTGTTGTAAATGGATAATGGATTGTTGCTGCAACTGGTCCAATTGCCCTCTTGGCTTCAGGAAGGAATTTCCCCCATCTGTGGGTTCAGATGAGAATTTCTTGCCTTCCTCTGGATCAGAATTGTTTTATGTTGCTTCTTAGTCCCCAACAGTTAAGAATAAAACTTGGGACATTTTGGATCAGACCCCCAGCCCACCCTCCCTGCCCTTTGGGGGTCTGCTTTTATGGACTATCCAGCAAAATTCAGTTCTGTTGGTAAGTGTGAAGGTTCTACATCTCTACCAGATATTCTGTAAAGTACTTGAATTCTGTCCATCTATACTGTAGCTCAGAGACTAAATGTTTGTCTTAAGTCTAGCAGGGGAATACCGAATATCTCCAATCTGATCTTGGGAAATAATTTAGATAGGATTCCTAGGAAAAGTGACTTCTTCTCTTCCTTGTCACACTTGGAGGTCTGAAGTTCTGCAATTTCTGCTTTTAGTTCTTTCACCTCCTGGTTTAGCATTTCCATCTCTCCCTGAATGTTCTTAACTTGGACTTTGACTTCCTCAAAATCCTCTTTAAATTTTGCTGCCATATCGACAACACTATTCATCAACTGAATAATTTCTCTAAATTCTTCCCCATGACCTGACTGTATAGCGGTCAGCTCATATTCCCGAATTACCTGGTGTTCCTTTTTATTCTCCTTTTTAAGGAAAAATATTATTGGCTTTTTGCCAAAGAAATAAAATGAACTGGCATTTAGCCAAAGAAAAAATGGACGCCATTAGCTTAAGCTACGTGACTTTTTGTGCAAATGAACATTGTAAAATTTCCTGATACTAAACAGTTCAGCAAAAAAAGGAAAGATAACAGACTGATGTTAATAAAGGTATATTTCCAATGGAGAGATTTGTAACATACTTTCTTTGTCTAAAAGTATATTGTTAACTCAATGGTTTTTTTTAGATTGCTCAGGAGGAAAGAATTTAGGAATATGTATGGCACAACCTGATTTGCTGAAAGCCAATATGATAAATTGTATCTCATGAGTTATCCAGAAATATTCAACACTATCACCTGTCCACTAAGAAAGGGGCAGATTTATTGAAGTGTAAGATTAGAGCTAATCACTGAAATTGATTCCTATGGGATTCATAAAAGTGTATGAAAGTTGCAGTTCACTTTAGGATGTGTATCTTCAAAAAACTATATACATTTACCAAATCAATATGTAAAACACAAACATTTGCAAAATGGTAAAAAGGCACCTTCTGCAATGTTTTCTATGGGGGTTACCGTGTTTATCTACTATGACCCCCACAATTATGACTGCAGATAATTCATGTCAGTATAATATACATCAATAAGGTTGCCACGTGGGAATGGTCTGGGGTTGTACACAGTAGGTATGTGAAAAACACTCATGGTTTACAACCTGCAGCCCATCAATTGTGACCAGCTACCACTCCCCATTAATTCAATCAACTGTTCTTAGAGACATTAGGACTTTAGGTTGGACCCCTCTAGACACACACAGAAATGTCTCTATTAAACAGCTGGTTCAGCAGTTAAGCTCAGATGGTTATACTGAAATCTATTCCAGGTGGACAAATAAGCATCATCAGTGGAAGCATCCAAAAATATCTAATTGTTCCTTATAACTCTTTTCTACCCTGAAACAACTCATATAAAGAGCTTAAAGGGATTCTCTCATGATTTTTATAGTGTCGTTTTTATTTCTAAATGACACTGTTTACACTGCAAATAATTCACTGTACAATATAAAATGTCATTCCTGAACCAGCAAGTGTATTTTTTTAGTTGTAATATTGGTGTGTAGGCAGCCATCTTGGATCATTTTGCCTGGTCATGTGCTTTCAGAAAGAGGATGGAACTGCTTTCTGGCAGACTGTTGTTTCTCCTACCCAATGTAACTGAATGTGTCTCAGTGGGACCTGGATTTTACTATTGAGTGCTGTTCTTAGATCTACCAGGCAGCTGTTATCTTGTGTTAGGGAGCTGCTATCTGGTTACCTTCCCATTATTCTGTTGTTAGGCTGCTGGGGGTTGATATCACTCAAACTTTCAGTACAGCAGTAAAGAGTGACTGAAGTTTATCAGAGCACAAGTCACGTGATTGGGGGCAGCTGGGAAACTTACAATATGTCTAGCCCCATGTCAGATTTCAAAATTAAATATAACAAAATCTGTTTGCTCTTTTGAGAAATGGATTTCAGTGCAGAATTCTGCTGGAGCAGCACTATTAACTGATGTGTTTTGAATAGTTTTTTTGCCATGCCAGCATCCCTTTAATGAGTACAGAATGTAGAACAGCCTTACAGAACCATTTTATGGGTTAATGCGGCATCTGTTCAAATCAGTATTTTTGTAGTTGAGGATGGAGGACACTAGCCGACTGCTTTATGCTGATAGAACTTGTAGTTAAATAACAAGTTGCCAATGGACAACTCACTTATCTTAGTCCTCCTTTTTGTACTTTACCACTTGCATCCTTAGTGACACGTGGAATTATAAAAGTCATGTGGGTGCCGGTGCCAGAAGAACTAGAGAAGTTGGTGATTCTGTCCCCAAAGCCAACCAGCTTTGCCGAGTTACTGTCTTGTTCTGCATTTGTCTACCATAAGCCCCTTTTACATTATGTTCTGCAACACTTTCCATCCATCTAAGGACATCCATCCATCCAAACTCTGTCCTTCTTTAATGGCAATGGTGTCTTTACTTATTCCAGTTATTTGTGCTGAAAATAGACATTTTACCGCCTATAATCTCAGTGTCGGACTGGCCCACCGGGATACCAGGAAAACTCCTGGTGGGCCCAGGTCTCAGTGGCCTCTTGATTCTAAACATTTGGCCTATTTTATGGTCATTCCCTGTTTCTATGAGAATAAAGAGGCTAAATAGATGGAATAATAAATTATAGTCTGTAAAGAAAAGAGAATAGGAGAAAAGAGGTTGAGTAAGGAAAGGAAGAAAATAATACTTAGAGTGGGCCGCGGGTCTAAAGGTTTTTGGGTGGGCCCCTTTCCTAAGGGTATTGGGTGGGCCCCTGGTGTCGAAGTCTGGCACTGTATAATCTTTATCTTGGTTCTTCGCTTCGTGATCCTTCACAAAGTCTTTCGTTCTTGCCATTTTGTCTAAAAAGGGAAATATTTATCCCTGACATCTTAATGGCTATCTGCGTATTCTTTCCATTACAAGAAGTTCTGCTTCGACTGGGTTAAAAAAAGACAAAAGGCCACCATGTCCTACCCTTCCAAATGAGCTGACCGTGACACTGCCTGACGTACTTGCAAATATGGAGAAGCATATTTGGCACTTCTCTAAGGGCAATGTAAATGAAAGTCAAACACCGATTGTATCACAAGCTCCTTTTTCCTTTTACTAACAACATATGGTGATTATGGTACAAAAAAAAGCAAAAAGTTATTAAGCATTTGATAGTATTCCAGTATAATGTTAGAAAGAAAAACAGCACTGAAACTGGAAATTAACATTAATGTGAAAGCCAGAAGAGTAAGAACACAGCAGAATGGAGAGCTTGCTTGAGAGCGGGTTTCTTGAGCTTCCTAGAGTTTCTCCTCAACTTTCTTGCCACTTTTGGAAATCACTTTTCCATCCACCACCTCTTCAATATTAAGTTTTAAGCGTTTTTGTCCTGGTAGAATCTGAGAAAAGATACAAAGTATATATATCGTTTTATATATCGTTTTTGTGATATAAACGGTTTATGAATTGGCTTCCTAAATCTACAATAACATGCTTTTCCTTCATTTCTATCCAAGTTGTTGCATTTTTTTTTTTTACTCATGCTTGAATTAAGCTATTAGAGCAATGCAATAGTTTGTCATCATTTCACAGCTCGAGTCTGTTGGTTGGATCTTTAAAAAAATAAGGTTGAGGAACGCACAAAAATCATGAAATATCGATGTACTGCATGAAAAAATAAAGACTATTGTTGAAACACATTTATTAAATGGTGTTTTTTTTTAATATTAAGAATTCCCCTTTTTCACAAAGCCAAGATAAGTGGCGTAACTATGGAGGAAGCAGACCCCACAGCCGCAGGCGGGTCCGGAGAACAGGGAGGCCTAGACTATGGGGTCTGCTTCTTCTATAGCTAAAAAACCCTCCTCTTCAGCGACTCTCTCTTACCGGCGAGGAAGGGGGCAGGAGTGGGTGGAGTCAGGGCAGGGTTGAGGCAAGGCATGGGAGGGGAGGAGTCAGGATAGGAAGTGGGCGGGAAGATGAGGATCGGAGTGCGCAAGGCCCCTCCCATGCCTTGCCTCAACCCTGCCCTGACTCCACCCACTCCTGCCCCCCTTCCTCGCCGGTAAGAGAGTCAGGGCAGGGTTGAGGCAAGGCATGGGAGGGGAGGAGTCAGGATAGGAAGTGGGCGGGAGGATGAGGATCGGAGTGCGCAAGGCCCCTCTGAAGATTTTTTTGCAGGCGGGCCCGGTGCACTCTAGTTACGGCATTGGCCAAGATTCTGGGGTCATTTATATACATATAAAATCCAGAACATTTTTTACCATGAGAAGACGAGAATAACATAAATATTTGCCTCTAATATTTCTATCAGGGACCAGCCATGAACAATATTAGCAATGATCTTTGTTGTTTATAATCATCGCTGTGTTGCTTATAAACACGATCACCACACGGAGCTGAATTCTAGTTCAGAATTAAAATCGTCATGTCTCCACAGGCACAACATGTCGGTAAAAACAAGAGTTCTGGTGCAAACAAATGCTTTACTATACAGCGCCTAATTAATATATATATATTTAATGGAAGACTAACCTTTGGAAAATTCTGAAAGAGCATCTGACATCCCAGCGAGCAGTTTTCTGAAAAGAACAGAACGGTGTCACCATTACATTAAACTCATTGCAGGAAAACAAGTTAAAGGCATTCTAACCTTAATACTGCTCTTTCTATATATTTACTGTACTTAGTACAGATAAATCCACATTCAGAGTATGCTAGTATAGTTCTTTGTGTTTGAATCCACTTGACATTTCTCTGCAATCATTCTGTCCTTTTTTGCCCTGAACGTCCCTCCAGTGATGTCCCAAGTTTACACCCCAAGTTTAGTGAAGTATGGGAGGTTCATCAAACATTACTAAAACTTTCATCTGGGGTGTTAGATCCCATTGGGTATCAGTTGGATGGCCAGAATAGAAAACCTTTTAGGCCACTATCTACTGAATGCCAACTCTACAGTGGCCGGTCATCATATCACTGTGATTTGACCAGTCATATGTTATCCAATTTGGATATATTTGTTGATAGCTGACCACACACACAGGCAAGAGTAAAAATTGCCAGTCAAATTGTTAGTCTTTGGCCTAGTTGGCCAACTATCTCTCCGTGTTTGGGCCATCACAGAGCAGTTCCAAAGACAACAAAAAATGTCATTAAATCACAGTAAGCCTCTTGTATGGTGGATTTAATCAGCTGACCCAAACATTGCCAGTTAAGCTGGTCAGATATATCTTAAATATTAGATGGTGTATTGTCAACAACAAGATGGCTTTGTGACGTTTTCAAGAGTTATAGGAGTGCGCACAAACAATGCAGAGAAGGGACACATTTATAGAAGCACTTAATAATTGTATTAAATATACGCAAAGGGAAAATGTAAAAAAGGTGTTAGAGTGAATGAGAATAGCTTTATCCTTACCCTCCTTCTCCCTCCAGCAATTTGCGATATGTCTCTATCTCTTGCTCTAACCGGGTCTTGATGTCCAGCAGCTGTTTGTACTCATTGCTCTGAAGCTCCATGTCACTTCTCAGTTGGACCAACTGCTCCTCCACACTGGTGATTAAGTTTTGTAACTGCCCAAGCTGAGAACAAAAGCGTCCTTCTGTCTCTGCCAGGGTTTTCTCTAACGATTGTTTCTGTGGATAAATGATGCGTTCCTTAATCTCCAAAAGAATGATCAAGGTCACTTATGGGTGATTGAAATAAAGGGTAGACCAGTTTTAGCCTCCATTAAAAACCAACCAGTAGGTAGCATTTACTTAAAAACAGTCTAGGTTTTTCAGTTAGCTGAGGTGAAGATAAAAGGCAAACATTTATCTTTGAATAGCAGCTAATACATACCATTGCCATCTGTGCATTAAGTTCTATCTCCAATCCCTGAAGTGTCCGTTTCAGATCTGAAATCTCTGTAGTGTTAGACTGTACTTGCTGCACTCCAGCTTGGATCTCTTTCTTTATTTCTTTGCTCTACATGATGTAACATAAGAACATTTACAAACATATTCTAAAGTGTTTTTTCTATGGAAGCTCAGATTCCAGTGCCTTTATGCTCTTTGGTGATGTTACCAACATTATGAATCATAAGACAGTTTTTACCTGCTCATTAAATGCTCTCTCAGCTTCTCTTCTGTTCTTCTCAGCAAGGGTTTCATATTGTTCTCTCATGTCATTGAGTAACTTGGTCAGGTCGGTTCCTGGAGCAGCATTCATCTCAACAGTGAGCTGGCCAGCAGGTCCACCTTGGAGAGCATCCAATTCCTGATGGTAAAAACAACCCAAAGATGACAATGTAATTCCCTCCAGCTGTTATAGCATTGGATCTACAAACACAATTCTCACTCTACCTTGGCATCCAAGGGACATTACACATCAGTAGAACATGCTATAGGACAAAGGATCAGTCTAAGCAATATTGGCAAAGAATCAACAAATATTACATTTTATTGCCAATATATCTGATACACCAGGCCCTGTATACAGGTTTACAGTAGCCGCACTCCATGCACATACAATGAAAACACAGGGTCTTGAAAATGCTATTTCTTGTCCTACCTCCTTATGATTTTTCTTCAGATACGCCAGTTCCTCTGTCAAGCTTTCAATCTGCAATTCCAGATCAGCCTTGCACAGGGTCAACTCATCGAGCACTCTACGTAGGCCATTAATATCAGCTTCCACGCTCTGGCGAAGGGCCAGCTCGTTCTCATACCTGTGCACATGTCATGAGTGTTAGTAGAAGATCTTGCCCATCTCATGTTAACAAACAACTCAGTGGGAGGTCATTATCATCATCACTTCTTACTTCAGCCTGAAGTCATCAGCCGCCAGCCGGGCATTGTCAGTCTGTAAGAGGATCCTGGAATTTTCCAAAGTGCTGTCCATGATCTGCAACACAGAATGAGAAGAACATTGTTCTCATACTATGGCACATAAATTCACATACACTAGCAACTATTTTGCCTGTTCCTTTAATGAGTCATTTTATTTGAGAACAAAAGCAAGGGTAAGTATACAGTAGATATACACCACATTGTTTGCACTTTAAATTTTTTAAATCACGACTACAAGGAAATTTCAGCTGGATGTAGATTTCCATTACCCATGCCCCTAATTGCCCCTAATTTGGAGCTTCCCTCTTCAGTGTGCAGGGGGTGTTGCTCAAGTACAATACCCAATATCCAAGCAGACAAGCAAATATCTGGTTGGATGCTAGATGTTCTATAGTGATGCAGTGTATTGCATACTGTTAGCACTTTAAGGTGCACATTCCAATCAAAAACCATTTTGATGCTTGATGGAAAGTTGTGATACAAGATTAATGTTTAGCCAGAGAATGGTAAACAAAAACAGCCATTGAAAACTACATGGATTTACTATTTGCAACCATTTCCTACCTTTTTCTTGAGTTCTTCAATAATTGGGTAGTATTTACTGTAGTCCGCTGTTCCTATACCACCAGATGCTGGACGAAGTTTTTCATACCATTCTCGTATTTTCGTCTCAAGATCAGTATTATCCTTTTCCAAAGCCTTAACTTTATCCAAGTAACTGGCTAAGCGGTCATTAAGGTTTTGCATGGTATGCTTTTCATTGGTGGCCAGGATGCCTTCAAAGCCACCAGCTCCTCTTCCAAATCCTCCACCAGCTCCTCCACCAAAACCACCACCAAATCCTCCGCCAGCTCCTCCACCAAAACCACCAAATCCTCCACCAGCTCCTCCACCATATCCTCCACCAGCTCCTCCACCATATCCTCCACCAGCTCCTCCACCATATCCTCCACCAGCTCCTCCACCATATCCTCCACCAAAACCTCCAGCTGCACAAACTTCATTAAATTCACCCCCTCCATAGCCACTTTCAAAATCACCAAATCCTGCACCATTCATCATACCTCCATATCCACCAGCAAGCCCCCCTCCATACCCACCACCTGCACCACCACCACCTGCAACATTTCCTACTCTCTGAAAGCTTTGCACAGATTTCCTGACAGAAATGTTGGGGCCACCGGCCAATGACCTTGACTGGCGCACAGATGTCATAGTGGTAGCTCAGAAGCACAGAAGTAGAGCTCTCCAAGTTAAATGAGGTTACAAAATTCAGCCCGAAAGTAATTCTGTTAGAAGTGTAGCTCTTTTATACAATGAGCTAATGGGTGTATCTTCATTAGAAGTAATATTTATTGTGCAAGATCAGCATTTGGTACCCATTTCAGTAATTAATTCAGTATTTTACCTGAACAAATATTTTGCCCTGAAGCTATATTTATTAAATCAAAAAGAGAATGTGGGTGGAGTGGCAGTAAGCCATTATTTTATTGTGTTTAATCTGTTGAAGCCTATGTCAACTTGACTTAACATGTTATTTATGCCTTGCTCATTATCACATACCTTGTGCTCCTTTTAACTTAAACTAATAAACTGAACTATCTAATTTTCCTAAAATATTGGCCTTGTGTGTTTTCTTGTACTGCATCTTTTATCTCCAAGCACTGGTTTCTTTGGACAGAGATGTCAATAGACGCCAAAAAACACAAACAAAATTTGAGCTTGGATGGTTTTATTTTTGTTTGTTGTGTTATAACTTCATATTCGGAACAATACAGTTGATGTACAAATTGAGCAATTAGTGGCGCTCCTTAACAAAAACAATATATCATGCATAACTGCCACAATTGTCTGGCTTAACCATTGGGTTCTAATGAAAGATGATTTGTATTAAGGTTACACCATGGGGCCACTAATCCAGAATGCTTGGAACCTGAAGTTTTTCACAGAATTCAGTGTGTTTTGTACTAGTGTCAGCACCAGGGCTTTAAACTGAAAGGAATCATAGAAGTGTTTCTGTGCATTATTCAGTTCTATGAAAAGGAAAAGTCTAAAAAGCAGCCCACGTGCCATCAGCCCTACTGTAAACGGCTTCTCTCTAGGGTGATGATGGAACTTATCCAGTTTAATGGACCCTAATAAACATCCCTATATGGTTTATTATAAAAAAAATCTTCACTTTGTGTTTTATACCTATTCTCCAGCCCTGACTTGCATACGTGTGGGGGAATAGATGCCAAACTCTCTTGTGTGTGAGGTTGAGCCTCCCATTGAGCCAAGTGACTCATTCCACCCCCAGGCTAACAAAGACTTGGAACTTATACTTTAGGGTTAGAGGTTGAAATGAAAAGAAGGGCTTGTAAGTGCTTGAAAAAGGTAAAGGGTTAGTTCCCTGGGAGATTTGTAATAGCTCATTCCATGAGGGAAAAGCAGGATCAGTGTAGCTTGTGGAGCAGCATGAGGCTCCAACGAGGAGGTCAGAAGGGTTAGTACCCTGGCTGTCACCCACCAGTATAGGGACTGAAGTGGTCAGACTCATGAGTAGGAGACACCCCAGTGAGACTCTTCTACTGCTGTATTATTAAAGAAAACACATTTAAACAACACACAGGTAAACAGTGGTTGCATTAGTTACACTGTTTTCTTTAATCACCGTTAATGAAAGCGCAGTTTAAACTTGATGAGCTGAAATGCTGAAATTTGTATCCTGCTTGTAGGAACGTGTTGAATTGTGACTTTTATCTTCTCTTTCACTACCCAGCACTAATGTTACAGGGCATGTTCAGTCAGGGACCCTTCAGAAAACAGAAAACACAGGTCTCCTCTTCCAACCTTTTTATCTCCCTCTTTTCTCTCACCTTCTTTATTGTTCTTGTTTCTTCTCCCTAAACACTTACCCCCCCTTTTTCCCTCTTTGATCTCATACAGAAATGGAGGGATGGGTAATATATAGTCATACAAGGTACAAATAAGATAAAGGCATACAAGGTCAAATAGTTGGAAGAGCAGGAGGGAATTGTTGGCGTATTGGGAATTGTTTTGGTTCCCTCATCTACTCTTTATTTTCTCGAAGAAATAGTGCTATTAAAACATACTCATTGTTTTTTTGTTGGCTTTAACACTCCGTGCTCTTAAAAATGACAGTTTGAGCATGGTTTGCCCTGATAACAATATACCCAGTAAGTCTGGTGGCATAAGATATACTACAATATTCTATTTTACTGTATGTTGTCAAGTAAAAACTCTAAAAAGTGCACTTTTCCAGCATTTGTGTCCAACTGGAGTACCAGGGGCCACCAAGACTCTTTAGACCAATCTACACAAGTCTGGAGCAGTAGAGGCTTAATGACTCTTTAGACCAATCTACACAAGTCTGGAGCAGTAGAGGCTTAATGACTCTTTAGACCAATCTACACAATTCTGGAGCAGTAGAGGCTTAATGAAGGGTTGACTCTTGTTAGTGGTGAGATATATATGAGTGCCAATTGCCTCTGCATGTTTCCCATCACTTATTTTTCAAGGGCTTGATCCCAATGTATTGCAATAGGATTTCTTTGGGTTATTCTTATACATTTTTAGAAAATTGTAGGAGGACAATTCAAGACAAACAAAAATCTTTTGTACATGGTTTTAACATTAGAACACCAATAATAATTTGTATCTAAGTTTCTCTCAAACAGTGTTGTATCTATGTCCAACTCAACCTCAATAAACTACTGTTGGATAAAATTTACTACTGTTAAATATATTATTTAATAGTCATATATCCAGTACATGTACTTTTTAGATGAAGGAAATGTATGAGTTTTTTTATACAATTTTAAAAAAGAATGAGACAATGGTTTTTTAGTTACCCCAATGATAAAAACGATACATCTCTAGCACAGTATACTGTATTATATACCAGGTACATCTATGAAAAGCAACACAGCTAAGGCAGGCACCCTAAACCATAAATTACATTTATTCCCTTCGGCTAATTCCAGACAGTTTAACACTGACTGTAAAACAAAAGGAATGTGATATCTGACTTGTTGAAACTAATAAGGCTCCATTAAAAAATGTACTTTTTTTTTTTGCCTAACCCAACCCAGAAGGGCAAAAACAGGGTCCTGTTGGCAATCAGTTCTCTTGGGCAGAGTTGCCCAGCTTGTGGCATCTACTCTTGACCCTTCCCATCACGAAGTTTATTCCCAGCACACCCACAATTCTGATAACTATATGAATTCAGCCCAGAGGATTAATCAGTTGACCTTGGCAACCAGATAATTGGGTTGGAAAGAGATAAATTATAAAGGCAAATCGTTCAAATTATTAATGTTCTTTTGATCATAAAGTTAACATGTGTAAGAGGGATCGGATATCTTTGAGTTTTTAAATGTGTCTAAAAAACAGATACAGGAATTGCACCTCTTATCTCACACCCTGGCATTTGGAATACTTTGAAAACTTGAGGGACTACAAAATCTGTCAAATCTGAAGTTGTTTGTGTTCTATCTGGGGGTGCTTTGCACCCTACCTCTCCCTTTCTTTTAGCCTACAAGATGTAAAAGCCTTACTCCTTGCACTTCATTCATAACAGCTCAGTCCTTCCTGCCATCAGTTCCGACACTCAGCGCTGTTACCTACTGGACCCCTGGAGCTATTGCCACCTTTGGAACAGGTAGTAGTTCCAGGGTCCCCCCAGGGCCCTATGTCAATTGTCGCAGATCAGTTGTGTTCATGCACGGCACTTGCACACCAAACACCACAAATTATGTCGCAGACTTTGCAATCTGATGCCACTGCTTCTATTTTACAACAAAGTGCATGTGCAGTTGAGATCATTTTTTTGGGAAAAACTGCTGCATTGTGGGGAAAAACACATGGCGATTGTGCTTGAAATTGCACTTTGCTCACTGCACTTGTGCACGTACACTTGCCCTTTACTCTCTTTTTCAGCAACAGAAAACGGGGATGTTATATTAGTCCAACCTTTTCATTACAAAATTCCGTAATAGAGCTTGCAGCTGAAATTACGAGGGTAATATTATAGCTAAATGTCAAGAATATTTATGAGTTTTTTTTTTACACACCCTGAGCGTGATGAAAAGAGCATTTCTAAATGACGGGCCCCTATGCCTCAGGTCCTTTTCTTTCTTTATTAGGCTGCTTAGTGGAAATGTTCCTCTGCAAATTGGGCCACTGCATTCTGCACTTATCCTCACATCTTCTTGACAACCCATAAATAATGTAGAACGCAAGGAATTTTCTGCCAAGGTGCTCTCCTCTCAGTGTTGGGATTTTACTGAACCCCAGCACATTTTACAGGATTCATGTTACACCTGAATGTTACGATCTAACTCCAAGGGGTATATTTATCTAAGAGTGAAGTTAGAGATCACTACAGTCCTCTAGAGAGAAATTCTGCCAATTCTGTCACCTATTTTTCAATGGGTGAAAGTTCATCCCTTGATAAATACACCTTTGCATGTATTCTACTTTGTATGTAAAAGGGAATATAGAGGTTCTCCTGCTCCTGATATCCCAATATCAGGAGCCATTTGCCTGAACCCACACACTGCCAGTCTAGGCCTGTCCTCGCTCCATCATCAGGACCAGGGACCCCTGCTGGTAGGATTAGGCTCCTGGTTTCTGATATTTAATAACCAGTTTGGGGATATAAGGTGTTTTTTGTGGTCTTTCATGAAGGTATTTGGCTCTGTTTCACTATTCGCATGCCAGCTTGGAGACACTGGGGGTCATTTACCTGGGGTGCAAAGATACTAAAGTAAGGGAGCAGGTTGGGGGGAACACGTACTGCATACGCCTCCCTTGCCCAACCCTCTTGGTTGAAAAGTTGCATAATGCAGACAGTGCTATCAAATGATATGGCAGCCCGATAGACATCATATGATTTCATTAAAAACTCAATAGAATGTAGTAAATCAGCAAATGATTGTTGCCATCTACCACACTCAGTGACACTGAGACCCTAACACCGAGGCTCCTTTTTGTATTTACATCTCATATCCAGAATGATTGTGGCTTGGGTTATTCCAGATAAGGGTTTTTTTGTAACCATTGCCATTCTACTACTAAAGTCTACTACATTTAAAAAAGTTGCAGAGATAAAGCAAATAATGTTTCAAATATCCACACTATGGGAGATGACCTTCCCATAATTCTAAACTTTCTGGATGTCAGGTTTTCAAATAAGAGATCCCATGCCTGTACCATTATTTGAAATAATTCAGATTTACAGTATTTACTGCAGGTAATTACATTTAAGGTATTTAGCCAAAAAGTATCTGGGCATCGGATTGTCCAACAACTAATTTTTAAAACCTATTGTGTTAATAGAATGTTGGGCCTCTCTTTACTTATAAGGTCTTTGGTCTCTATTCAGGACCATTTTTGATGGGATTTCCTTCCATTCTGACAGGGGAGGTTGGGCACTCAGTCCTGACTTACAATGACATTCCGATTCAGTTGAGATATCTGGGCCATGTACAGGACTGTCTAGTTTTTCCATTCTACTTTTGCAATACAGTTCTGTATGGACCTTTGTTATTATCCAACTGAAACAGGAAAGGGCCTTCCCCAAATGGTTGGAACAAAGTAGAAGGTAATGGCCAAGACCTGGCGCATGGATGTGGCTAAATTAGCAAATTTGAATAATTAGAAAGGTGTCAATACAAGGGCTGTTACAATGGTTCCACTTTTGGATTTGTTGTTGCTGTTTATATTCTATATCCTCAAAGAAAAGTAGGTTTGTTGGTACCATGACCACCATAAGAACTAACAACTGCATTCTAAGTATCAACAGTGGTCAATAAACTTATTTTCATTTTAATTCTCTTTCCCATTCTTTACTGTTATTCCCTTTAGCAGGGACATTCATTTAATAATTCATTTATTTGACCAGGTAACCAAATGTGCAGATCTTTACTAGTCACCAATGTAGGAGGCCAAATCCAACACTCTGATAGTATGAGCAGCCCATGGATTGTGCCATTAGGAAGAGGTATAATTGTGCTCATGTACATGGGCATGTGCCAATATTTGCCCCTAAATGGTCAACTTAAGGAGGTAAGATAAATATAGGGACATTTTCATGGCAGGTATTGGCCATTTATATATTATTCACATAGTGACCACATAACATGTTCTTCGGGTAACCAGGCGCTAAATGTTCATCTGGCACTGACAAGAAGTGTCTATAGAGTCCTAACTCCACTGTAAATCTGGATGGGAAATTTACACCAATGGCTTTTAAATACAGATTATGTTAGAGTAAGTTCAACAACATTTTGGCCTTTCAGTCCTACTTTTTACCTTTAAACATGAATAAAACTAAGTTTGTCAAGAGCAGCATGGGGATGAAATATACAATCTGCACATATATCTGGACATATTTGACACAGAATACCTAGTTGCTATGGGTTTGGCAAAAAACTCTTCCACTTGAAAAGGTTGTTAAAGTATAATATTGTAAATAGAAGAATAGAAGTAGGAATGATTATTCTATAAAAAGTCTGGCCTTTTGTGAAGGTACAATAATACAACTGGAGGGCTACAGCAGGTGACAAGGAAGATTGTGTATGGCCGGCCTGAGACAATTGCGTCTTACCCAATATTAAGCCTAGAGGAGGAGCACAAGGAGACTGATATACTCAGCTCTTTACTTATACAACAGACAGATACAAAGGGACACTGTAGGGACAACACTTAAACAAGAACACATTTCCAAGGGCTTAGCTTGAAAGGCTTTATTGCATCTTGAAATCAACACATTTTTCCATTTTGTGCATGAGAATTTCAGAGCTAACTTTTTATTTAACGCTCTCTTCAATTTCCTCGACTCTTGATGAAACAACCTTTCCATCTACCACTTCTTCCACGATAGTCTTTACTTTTCTGGTTTTTGATGGATCTGAAGAAGAAAAAGACAAAAAAGATATAAGTTTCTCAATTCTATGTTACCTCGCCCTGTGATTCTGTAAGGGTATAGCCATATTACTACTGCTCCTTCTTAAGAAGTATTTCAATGGAATGGAAATTTAAGGAGAAGATAAGTGAAAATGAGACCTGCTCCCAACAGCTATTGCTCAGCTAAAACCTCTCACTGCTACATTTCATGGTCTCACTGAAGGTTACTCCTGTTTGTTGTAGAATCAAAATAACTTGTTACCTTTTTTGGAGCTGGAAGATGATTGTGATGTGGAAACTTCAGTAGCTTGTACTATTGAAGACTTTAATGAACTAGATGAACTAAAAGAAAGCAAACAAATAATTATTATTGAACTTAAAAGAATCAACAAAAAGCTAAAGTTTGTCTCCTGGTGCAAATGAAGGGACTTTCGTTTTTACATACCCAAATTCTCCCTCCAACAGGCGCCTGTATGTTTCAATCTCCATTTCTAGTCTGGTCTTAATGTCAAGGAGCTGCCTGTACTCCATGTTCTGACGTTCCATGTCAGACCTGATCTGCAGAAGTTGTTCCTCCAGGCTTCTGATACTGAACTGAATTGTTTGAAGCTGTGCACCATATCGGCCATCTGTTTCTGCCAGGGTGTCTTCCAGAGATTTTTTCTGTAAATTAAATGTAAAGAAAACTTTAATAGTGAGACTTCATTATAGTAATGAGTGCTTTTTTTGATACAATAAGTTACAGTTTCTTATTTATTGTAAGGCCGACCGGCACTCAAATGGATCCACAGGACCAGAAAAATTCAATTAAAAGAATATTTTATTTATACAAAGTTAAAAATATACTGTAAATCTGCATCTCCATCCACGCTACGCGTTTCGCACTCACTCAGGGCGCTTAGTCATGGGCTCTGATGTCATTCACAGGATATGAGCATTTATACAATGGCCTACGATGGTCTACAAGTGACTCTCAAAATCAAAGAGGGTGGTGAAGGTAAGGCTTCAGCACACTGTTCTGCTCAAGTGCCAACACTTATAAAATCAAATATATGCAATTAAAGAAAGGCTAAAGGGTAATATGTACCATGGTTAACCTGCCTTGTCCTTTAAACCAATACTGTCCAAAATGGGTTTTATTTAAGTTATTCTGCCAATATGCAGCATCTATAAGGAACAATAACAATGACTATTCTGTTCTCGTCAGTTATTATCTCATATTATCTCATATAATTTAGTGGCGCTTACCATTGCCAGTTGAGATTGCAATTCAATTTCCAAACTCTGAAGGCTGCGTCTGAGGTCATTTATTTCACTCTTGCTTGTCTGCACTTGTTCCACACCTGTTTGAATCTCTTTCTTCAGCTCACCGCTCTAAAATGGGAAGAGGAAAATCCATCAATGTGATGTTTAGATTCAACCTCAAAATGAAGATGGGGTCTCTTAAACCCAAAAGGGAATTCAGATAACTCCTTGATTACTACTAGAGTATGGAAAGTGCCTCACCTTCTGGTTAAACCACAGCTCTGCATCTCTTCTGTTCTTTTCAGCCAGTGTTTCATAGTCCGCTCTCATGTCACTGAGAATCTTGTTCAGATCTATGCCTGGAGCAGCATCCATTTCTACATTCACTTGTCCAGCAGAGCTGCTCTTAGCAATACTCATCTCCTGTGAGATTAAAAAGTAAAAGGTTATGTATAAACAATAAGTTAAAAATAATAGGCAACAACCCTCTTTATTTCATTCATACCAAAGAACCTACAAAACATTGTGCCATCTCACCTCCTCATGGTTCTTCTTGAGGTAGGCCAGCTCTTCAGTCAAGCTCTCAATCTGCATCTCAAGGTCACCTCTAGCAAGGGTCAGCTCATCCAGGACTCTACGCAAGCCATTGATATCAGTCTCCACACTCTGGCGAAGAGCCAGCTCATTCTCAAACCTTATGAAAAAAACCCACAATGATATTGTAATGATTAGCATTGATCAAGTATTACAATACTCCACATACTTAATCTTATTGATTTCCAGCCTATACGTATTGTTGAACTTACTTCAGGCGGAAGTCATCAGCAGCAAGTTTGGCATTGTCAATTTGCAGAACAACTCTTGAGTTATCAATGGTGGCTGAAAGGATCTAGAAAACAAAAAAAAAAAGACTTTGTCATTGACTTTGTCAATATCTAAAGAATTTCCAAGAGTTACCAGGATACATAGTCATAGTATTAGTTACAAAGGATTGGAATGAGGTCATAGACCTTTACAATGATGTATACATCATTGAAATACTTCCCTGGACTTTGAACAATAAGAACATTTAGCAGCTATGATGAGTTATTATTCTTCCTCCACTCATTTATCAGGTAAGAGAAACATACGCTGGTGAAGATGCTAAGAAATACACTCGCTGCCTATTTGTTTAGGTGACAACCTTTAGATCCCGTAGTCCCTTCATTGAATTTTATATTAAATGCCTCCCATTTAAATTGTTTTTATTTGCTTCAAAGAAATGGACAGGGAAATAACTTCTCCAAGGAGGCATGCCATGCAGTCATGAAGGTTCTTAAGTATTAACTGTCTGGTCTGTTAACAAAAGGATGGATCTTCCATATAATGCACAGAAGGGCCTGGCAGATTCCCCTCAAGGTGAGAGACATGCTCAATAACTCCAGAACACACAGGTATTTTTGCCATTAATCCTCATCCCAAACTCTACATATATTCTATATATTGTAAACTTGCAATCTACTTATTTGTTTTCCTTACTATAAAGCAGAAATGTTCTAGAGTAATATTAAAACACATGATGCCAACTGTACCTTGTTCCTCAAATCACTGATGATTTCAAAGTATTTGCTGAAATCCTTAGACCCAGCTCCAATACCAGACCCTTTTTGCTTCTCATACCACTCACGGATCTTCAGTTCCAGGTCAGCATTGGCTGCTTCCAGGGCTCTTACTTTCTCCAGGTAGGAAGCAAGACGGTCATTGAGGTTCTGCATGGTTTGCTTATCATTACCACCAAAGTTGCTGAAGCTGGAACTGGCAGCAGCTGCTCCAAAACCACCTGCAGAACTAAGGGAAAACCCAGAAGATGCACCACCACCAAAGCCTGCTCCATAGCCACCACCAAAGCCTGCTCCAGAGCCACCACCAAAGCCTGCTCCAGAGCCACCACCAAAGCCTGCTCCATAGCCACCACCTCCAGAGATGCCTTTGCTCTGTAGAGAGTAAGAAGAGCTGGAACGGAATGACATGGTGGCTGTGTATTGCTTGACAACTTAGCCTGCACAAAACAGAATGGGTGCCTGCAGCTTTGACAGCCTATATATATAGTGGATACACAAAGAGTGGTGGGTGTTTCAGTTACACCAGGGACAGCCTCCCAGAGTAAATACTTTTTTTGCCAGGCCAGCATCTGTTTCCAGAAAATCACCATCATAATCAGTCCATATTTACATAAAAGATATAGCCCTGAAGGTATTGGTTAGAAACTGGGAGAGGCAAATTCTTCTTTTCTTTCCAGTTTTCAGCCGTCCCTCTCACCTTGCCCCAGGCAACTTTGCTGAAGGTCTGCATTCCATGCTTTGGGTAAGGCTAATTCAGTTCTGCACACACCTGATGAATTCTTTCTGTAAATGGGGGGTTTTCAGCAATATTAAAATGGTAGATTAACAAAAAGTGAAGCGTTTGGACAGACATTTTCTGAAGTGCACAGCAGTTTGGCCATCAGGATACCATTTGTATATTGTATATAGAATATAATAAACAGAGAGATAAGACGACATTTGAAATGGTTTGAAAAGGTTTGCATTCATTCAAATGCATCAGTTTATTCTCCCTATTACACTGATTAATTATTCTCTTTAAAATAATTGTCTACAGTGTCGGACTGGGAGGCCAGGGGCCCACCAGAAAGCCTTAGACCTTGGGCCCACCAGAAACCATAGACAGTGGACCTTTCCAAACTATTATTCCTCCTCTACTCACACAACCTCTTTATTCTCCTAGTCTTTCATATATTCTCCCATTATTAAGCATCTTTCCCCATAAATAAATAGGGAATGACCATGAAATAGGCCAAATATTTAGAAACAAGAGGGCCCACTAACACCTGGGCCCACCGGGAGTTTTCCTGGTATCCCAGTGGGCCAGTCCAACACTGACTGTCTATGCAAAGACTGATGATATCAGATCATCCCATGATTGCGTTTTACTACCGTTACTCTTGTATGTTGCTCTATATATTCTAGTTTAGGCACTGTAGAGCTCATTTATTATGGGCAGGGCTGAAGTGCTATGGGGATCAAGGCTGCACTATGCCCTTCTGCTTGTAAATAGGACCTTCAGGCTCATTTACTATTGGCTAGGCTTCCCCATGATTTCAGAGATGGCTGCATTGAGCACAGTGCTGTATTCACAAGGGTCAGGCCGAGGGGTGGTATATTGAAGTTCCAACTAGAGCACCAAAAGAGGCCCTGAATTTAATACCTAGCTACAGGGCTATCTTGCACCCAAGAGCAATATTTTCACAAGGTGCAGAGCAACTCCCACTGTTCGGTGACTAGGTCCAAAGAGGCACAATTTGGTTCTTCTTAGGGCACTGGTTCTTGTACCCATGAGATTTGTAAAGGAGCCCTCTTGCAATTAAAAGTGTTTTTAATGGTAAGTTCCCACACGGTGCTGAGTAACACGAAACCACAACATGTTATAAGTGGAAATGAGCAGGACTTTATATATGATTCAATTCTTGATGCCCAAGTGCAGGTTCTTGGAATGCTTTAGTGCTCACCTTGTTCCATGTGACATAACACACTATGCAAGGAATACCGAGGGTCTATTAACAGACCCATATATATTGGCTAAGCAACAAGTCCTCCCAGGCTTTAATGGTTCCAAGAATGGGCCCTTTTGTCTCCAGAGCAAGTGAATACAAGTACTGATGGCTGAGTTAAAATAAGTTTTCTGTTTGTACAACACTATTTACACTGAGCAAGTGCTTCTTTTCTGGGCACTTCATATAACGTACATGTAGGATGACATACGTTTGACCTCCTCCTAAAGCAAGCAAAGGTTTAAAGGTATCACTGTATTTGGTTTCTATATTTTTTCTTAAAAACATTGAATAGCTCAGAGGTTTGTCTTTGTCAGACAAAAAGCCAATTTTTCTAGCTCACTTTTAAAATACCCAACAGCATCAGGTTCTATATTTGACAGTAACAGGGAAACGGTAATGTTTAAAGGGATTCTGTCATGGGAAAAAATCTTTTTTTCAAAACACATCAGTTAATAGTGTTGCTCCAGCAGACTTCTGCACTGAACTACATTTTCTAAAAGAGCAAACAGATTTTGTTATATTTAATTTTGAAATTTGACATGGGGCTAGACATATTGTCAGTTTCCCAGGTGCCCCCAGTCATGTGACTTGTGCTCCAACAAACTTCAGTCACTCTTTACTGCTGTACTGCAAGTTGGAGTAATATCACCCCCTCCCTCCCCCAGCAGCCTAACAACAGAACAATGGGAAGGTAACCAGATAACAGCTCCCTAACACAAGATAACAATTGCCTGGTAGATCTAAGAACAACACTCAACAGTAAAATCCAGGTCCCACTGAGACACATTCAGTTACATTGAGAAGGAAAAACAGCAGCCTGCCAGAAAGCATTTCTCTCCTAAAGTGCTGGCTCTTTCTGAAATCACATGACCAGGCAAAATGAGCTGAGATGCACCTACACACCAATATTACAACTAAATACACTTGCTGCTTCAGGAAACCAAAATTCCATGACTGTCCCCTACCTACCAATGATGTTCCCTACCTAAAAGGCAGGTGGATGTTACAACACAAGTGCAGTTTGGATGCAAAGTACCACGTTCATTCAATTTACTTGGTAAAAATCTTGTGTGTCTATTGATGCCACTTGCTGCAGGAACCTTGAAGCGACTGTCAGTACCTCTTCTGATTAAACTGCCCATTGACATTGAAGAACCCTGGAGCTGCTGCCATCCTGAAACTGGCAGTAGCACTAAGGTTCCTGCAGCAGGTGCAATCAATAGACAGATATGATTTGCACCCAATAAATCAAATGAACATGGCAATTTGCATTCAAAATTGCACCGACTTGTGTTGTAAACCCCTCCTGTCCTCTAGGTGGTTGTTGGGTCTGGCTCAGTAGTCTATGCCCCGGGGAGGATCACTGGATTCTCATTGGGGAATCTTGGTTTTCCCACCAGAGTAAGCTCCTTCAAGCCTTTGCTTATGTAGATAGTAGCCATAGAGAAGCAGTGCCCTACAGAGTTTTGCTATAAACATGTATTTCTGGGTGTACAGGCCTTTGAATGAGAGAAGAAGGAATCAGATTGCAAGCCTTTATCACATTATTCTATAATTTGCCCCAGGGCACTGACAAGCATTCCTATGAGCACCTGCTACCTGCAGGCTTTGGAGCCGTCAGTAAGTAGCAACCAAACAAGATTTATGAGATTTGTATCATGATTTTGTTCTTTATTCCGTAATCCAGTGGTCAATCTGGTTTTTAGGTATGCCGTGTGTGTGGCACCTATTCATCCACCTGACAGTTAGCATTCTTGTAAACCTCCTCTCTTTACTCTCTCCACCAACTTATTCTTTGCTGGAATTAGTGTTTTGTGAACCTGCAAAGCATTGTCCAGCAGTGGGAACAAATCTGAGTTTGTGTCAATGCGACAGAGTTAAATTGTTGGTGCAAAGTCCACCTGCAATACAGTTGTTTTACCCAAAATGACAGCATCGTAGCATGCACCTCTTGGGTCATATACAGTATATATAGTTCTCACAATTCTTCATCTTGGATAAATCTGCATATATATATTTGAGGATTTTGCATCATTTAATTTTTGCATAACTTTTCAATATTGCTGTTTCTTTCACCTCCAGGGTCCATGCGGGTGGCAAATGCAGATGCGTTTCTTGTATAAGGTTGTGCCTCAATGGTGTAAGCCACAAGCATCATGTCTGCAGAGAGGAGGCTCCATGAGGAAGTACAGGAGTTTGTTTGGACACAAGTACTTTAATGAATTTGTCAATAGACCACAAGTGTGGGTGCATTTGTACACAACCCCTATTGTCTCACCTGCTGGTCAGAACTCTTCTTGTCACATTCCATAAGCCCCTATAACTTTGCAAGATCCCACCATAGAGTATGAATTTGGGGATAACTCAGAAATGGGCCAGAATGGAAAAGATTGGGGGGGACAGTGGCCTGTGCCAAGCAAAATCACTCTCCTCAGGTTAACATCCATTTGAAAGATAGTAAGATACCCTTCCCAATAGCTTTTCTAAGCCCCCCAATCATTCTCTGTTCCCCATGTCAGTCATTTCTTCTCTTGTGCACTTCTGTACTTATTCCTAGTCAGTCACTGATACCCCAATATCATTGCTTCCCCATGTGCATCCAGGTTCTCTCCCCATTACTTCCCCAATGTCTCTGCACTTTCTTCAACTCTTCATTGGTCACTTGTTGCCAGTCTGAAAATAAGCAGGTACCTATATTATTTCCATGTAGAAAACACCTCTCCCTTTTTTGTGTTGAAGAATCTGATTTTAAAGTGGAATTTTCCCATGTATTGTGTCTATAGGTGTATTCATTATCCAATACTCAGGTTGGAGGGAAAAGCGTTGAAAGGACTAAGGGCTCAGCTATTAATAAAAATAAGTTGTTTTAACATTTACCAAGTCTAATGTTCCTGAGCCCAGCGAGAAGGAGGGATTCAAAGCCTGAGGGGTTTCAAATGTCAAAAGAGATTGTTCCTGTAAATTTTTCAAAGGAAGGGTGGGGAACGCTGTCTCCTTGCTGTAGGGAAGAAGGGAGCAGAAATGCTTTGTAGCAAAAATAACCCATAATAATCTGTTAGAGACTCTTAAATCCTGCCGAGGTCTTATTTTATCATGTGAATGCACTAAATACTGACGCTTAATCCACTAAGTGCTTCTACTCTATAGCCCTGGAGATGCCGGGGAAGTGATCATCTTACTGGGGCCTCAAATGGAACCTTCCAAAGGTTGAGCCTTGTGTTCTATTAATGATCATTTTGGAGCACATAGACCTTGTCTTGTGAGGGCTAAATGACTTCTTCTGTATTTTCCAACACCTGTAACCTACACCACTGTAAGTATTGCCCTATATTAGGCAACATTCTACAGGAAAATAACAAATAAGAGAGGAGAGAACTCATCCCAGAACTTCTCTTCCCTCTCTGCCCCCTTCAGAGAAGAACATACAGCTCAGTGCATTAGTAGGGTGTGGGCCCTTCTCTACAGAGCTTACAATCTAAAATGCATTACAATTGCTTGCATAAATATAGAAATACAAGACTCCGAATAAAGAAGATTATTGTCCACAAGGAAGAAGGACGCTCCCTGTTCTAAACTAAAGGTGGTGACAGTTGGGTTAGTTTGTGGGCGGATGTGTCATTGTAAATAAAAGTAAAGGTAAATATTGGTACATGAAATATTCTTGGGTTTAATTGTATTTACACATAACACACGCAGCAATGTCAAAGCACCGCCATGAGCTCATGCCTGAAGGCAAAACTAGTCTTTATCTTTACATCTGTTTACTCTGGGTTTTCCTTTAAGGACAATAAAATGCCTTACAAACGGTGCCAGTATATAAGATTAGTTAGTAACAATCGCCAGCACGTATGGCTGTACGCCAGCGGGTATTTTTATTAAGTGCCAGGGAGGCGGGTCATATCATTTGGCCATTAATAAATATATTCAAAGGTCATCGACTGAAAAATGTGTCACCTGCTCTGACTTTTCAAAAATATCTTGCAGAAAAATAATCTCCATACGGTGACAGCATCTGACCGGCACTCCGGGCCCCACCATGGCTGCCGCCTCAGGGGTCCACACCCACTAAGAGGAACCATATTAAACAGCAGCGCAGGGGGGTTCATTGCAGGTTCCCTTTGCTTCATTGGGCCACGTTCTTTACAGCTTCCAGTCAACTGCACAAAGATCTCAGGGTGGGGACATTTTTTGTAACTCTGTTTGATAACTCCTATTACACATACTACCTCCTAGTGGTGTGAAGTAGCATGAAGTGTCTTTGCAGAAAAGTGTTACAATTAAAACATAAATAAGAATATTTACTATGTGCCGATCTGAAGCGCAAGCACATGTTGGATTATGAATGTGATTAATCCATAGAGCTCACAGTCTCATCTCCTTAGAACAATCAAACACACACATTAGGGTGAGCAGACCCAGCAGCTGTCAGGAGCAGGGACTATAGAGGCCCAAAAAGGTTTGACTTTGGGGCCCAGTAAGTTCTAGTTCCACCACTGTAATTAAAGGGTGAATATAATAATATGAATGACTTTTACAGGTTGCGCAACTGACTATATAGTTCGTGCTGCAGAATGTGAGTCGCAGCCTCAGGGGAGGGCGTGGGGACACCTTCACAACGACCAGCCCTGAAAACAGCTTATTTACAGTCAAAAACTCACTCAGGGGGGCACTGTTGCTTTGCATAACATACAGCTTGTAAATGCACCCAAAGACCTCCACGGCCACTTTTCTACTGCATGCTATGAAAGCAATGCTCATTAGGATAAGATCACTTGTTTTATTTAAAAGTTTTATTATAAAATAACACTGGTTGAATCAGGGACACTTGGGGGAATTGGGGGACACTTGGTTGAATCGGGGACACTTGGGGGAATTGGGGGCACTTGGTTGAATCGGGGACACTTATGGGAATCGTGGACACTTGGGGGTATCGGGGAAACTTGCTTGAATCGGGGACACTTGGTTGAATCGGGGACACTTGGGGGAATCGGGGACACTTGGGTAGCTTAGCATCAGAGCACTAGCACACAAAGCAATAATTGAATTACTGTGGATGAAAGTGCCTAATTGCTGTCATGACCAAAGGGCCCCAGTAAAGTCTCAGAAGCCCCTGGTCGTAGAGTTTGGAGTAGGACCTAGGAGGAGACTGGGTGGGAAAGCGGCAGGGGGAGGTTAAAGAAGAACACTTTATTGTGGCACAGGTAGGGTTAACAAAAGGTAGAGAGAGAGAAGGAGCAGCTACACTAGGGATAGTAATACCCCTCCCTGGGAACTGATTATTTGCCAGACAGGAGCAATTTCACATAATATTACAGAGAGTTTAGTGTCGGAGCTGCTGGGGAGGGGGGTCCCCACTTACTTGGCAGTTTCTTCAGAGCCTCCCTTTCCTTCCACACCCTAAACAGAGTGCGCTTTTCACACACAGTAACTTATCCACCCCTTTCTCTCACTCCCCTTTGCTTGCTTTATAAAAGTTGGGCCATAATGAGAGGTTCAGGTACCCAGGCCCCGCATTGCCCACCATGTCGCTGCCTCTGCTGCCAGACACAAACCCAAAACCATTTACACCTGGGTCCTTTCCCCCTGTCTCCACTGCTCTTGCTACTCGCCCAACCCAACCATTTCTTTGCACCCCTAGAGACCCCTAGATACTTAGTGCCAGAAGTGAATAATATAATAGACAAAATGGACCAATCTATAACCCAATAAGATTGACAGGCCCACTTTCTTCTGACAAGTACCTCAAAACCTCAATCACTTACTTGATCCTCAACTGGATCACAGATACTTACACCAAAATATCAGTTACTGTTCCATATAATATGTAATAGAACTTGTGTGATGTCACTGATCACATGATGCCCAGTGTTCCTCACTAGAAATAAAATGTATAATCCCCACAGACCCAAGATGTTACCCTTGAGTTCTACGACAAATGAAACACATAACTATGGCCTTGCTGGACCTCTTACTGGATCTCTTGGTGCCTGCGGGTGTCTGTTATGAGAGTGCGTTGAATTGGGAGATGACTTTGCTGATTTATGTCTCTCACTGGGGAGAGAACGAATTGCATTGCACTTTGGGCTGAATAGTTGCCAGAAGGTGGGTCTGGAAGACACGGGTAGGATTTACTACACATCACACTGGATCAGCACTAACAAATTCCTATTTCAGAATGTAGTGGAATATTCCCCTGGACCCATTGAAGAAATAAACACAGTAGTCTATGCACTGCCTCTTAAAGACACACATACACCACCAACCTCAGGATTAGTCCTTTACAGGCCATATAGTCCACCTTAGACACCCCCAGTTCAAACCAACTCCCAAACATTAGCACCCTTCTTTTATATATATATATATATATATATCTCAAACAAGGGAAAGTTGTGCTCACCACTAACCCACTAAACCTCTGCACTCAACCCATTATCAATATATTTAAGACAGAGACATTTTGTGCTACTGCTACTGAAAAATGCCTTACCCTTTAAACAAAACAGGGATTGTTTGTCCATATATTACAATATATTTAAGCTGGCCAACTACGTCAAAGTCATCCCATATCTGGCCATATCTTGTTTGTTATAGTTTATACAGGAGTAGTGACCAGCTCCATGTTGTAGCTCCCACCCTTCCCAGCTATAGTCACCCTCATCTTGGAATATTTTACATTTGTGTTGTGGCTAAATCTGGCCAAAGTCCATTCCCATAGTGTGGACAACTCCATCATATTATACACATTTAAACTGTTTGTGATGCACAGAAATGTTAATCTCTGAAAAACACCCTATTGTGTGAGGTATGAGGTTTTCTGGCAGAAATGTTAAGGCTTTCTAGGTTCTATCACACCTGTAGCAAGGTGATAAATTACCTGCCTCTAGCCACGCCTACAGTGATGCACCTACAGTTTGGGAACCTCTTTTTCCAAAGAGCAAACTGCAAAATTACAGTCAGTCACTGTTACCCTTAATTTTACCCTTAATACTTAAATCATTAAACAAACAGACAATATTATAGCGTTAAGATCTTTTATTGCTTTATAAGAAATTGTCATCATCATTTCTGCGTTGGCCTTGGGCAGCTTTTCAGGATCATAGAGAAAATTTCTGTTCATTTTTTTCATTTATTTCTCATCATGTTGGATTTACTGAATGGTTGACGAAACGACCTTCCCATCGACCACTTCCTCGACAATGGTCTTCACCATTCTGGTTCTAGTTGTTGTTGATGATGATGATTCTGGAATGAAATGTGAGTTTATAAGTAAAGTTGAAGAGGTTCATCTACCAACACCAGTGTTGATAACTGGAAACATTGAGTATTGAGTTCTACAAAAGCTATGAGGGTTCTAAGTAGATAGACATGTCATAGCATGGTCTGAAAGTAGACAATAGTTATCAGAGTACCAAAAGTGAAACAAAGTAACAGTGCACCCGCAAGTTAATTATAACAATTGTAGCAAACATATATATCTATTTGAGGAAATGCGAGGTACGATACATAATTACTTATGCCTCCCCCCTGCAAACCTCCAGTTAACTAGTTCAGGTGCTAAAGTGAAATAGTAAATTAAAACACAACTTTTATTAAACTCATTTAAAAGATCACGCTACAAAGACTCATCATTAGGGGATCCTCCCCAATGAAGCTGGACCATGTCCATAAAAATACATATAACTTAAAAACACATAGGATGGATCAGTGGGGAAATAGTGCACTGATATCCAATCAGCCGCTATCACTATAAATATAGTCAAAAAGATAAATATATAGTCAGTAATGGGGTATATAAGTTGTTCCCCTGCTCTTATCTGTATACATAAACAGGTAATGAGACACCCAGTGTTGATTCTGGTAATTAGTAATTCATTCAAATAAACCACGAAAAGATGGCACTTCCTTCTAATCATAGAACAATTGTATATTTAAGTAGCCAAAAAAAAAAAAAAAAAAAAAAAGTTTTGCTCCAAAAGCTGGTCAGAAGTCTAGCCAGCCCTCCCAGACCACCCTTCCATTTGTTACCCAGAGTGATTCTACCTAGCTACGTAGGGAGCAAATGGGAGCTGGTCCCCCACTGTCCACCTATGCCACCCAACGCGTTTCACCGATAAATCGGCTTCTTCAGGGGCATAAGTCTGAAAGTACTAAGAGAATACTGAAACCCTCTAGGGATGCCAATCATTTTACAAGAAAACTAAAAATGAAATAGGGATGGGGTTTTGGAGGTGTGAAAAGCATCCCTACTGGGCAGTTTCAGAGCTTCCATATTATACAGAGAAATGTGGAGGCAAATACATCTTGGGCCTATTTTCAGAACCTGAAGAACAAGTAGCATAACTGTTATTGATATTATATCAGTGTGATAGCATTTTCACCCCTGCCACTGTAAAAGCTGGTTGGAGAGAGAAATACTAAGGTTAGAAAGGAGCAAAGCTCAAAATGTGCATGACCAACTCCATATAGGAGGTTCCACTGGTCATTGAGCCACAAGTAGAGTTGGGTTGTTTTGTAAATTAGTTATGGTTTTCTTTTTTCATTTTATTGATTTAACAGTGTTCTCTTAAGGAATTATCAATAAGTGAAGTTTTCACAATTACCTGTTTTGGCCTCCACTGAACTTGCCTTTGACACTGTGGTCACCTGTCTGTAGAAACAAGACAAACAGAATAAATTTATTAGGACATAAATGGGGAGAACGTTCTTCTGTTTTTCTAAAAGACAAGTTTCTTGAAAAGTGAGGGTTACTGTTTAACAAAGAGCATGGATAGACCCATAAAATGCTCTATCGTAAAATGTTTTTTTTGACTACTGCTGTTGAGAATCCATCTCAAATTGAGAACCATACAATGGGGTCGTGTGCTTATTAACGTATGGATATCAAAGTGATCCAAGTGAATTTATACTTTTTTTTTTTTTATGAACTTACCCCAGTTCTCCATCCAGCAGGCGCCTGTATGTCTCAATCTCCATTTCCAGCCGGGTCTTAATGTCAAGGAGGAGCTTGTACTCAGTGTTCTGATGTTCCATGTCAGACCTAATCTGGAGAAGCTGTTCCTCCAGGCTGCTGATGGCGTTCTGAATCTGTTGAAGTTGTGCTGAATAGAAGCCTTGTAGCTCATTCAGGTTTCCTTCAACTGATTGTTTCTGGGGAGGAGAGGAAGAAAAATGGTTGTTTATTGACTGATTCTTAAATGACTCACACAATCTATATTTTAATTTTGAAATGTTAATATTTTGACTTACCATTGCCATCTGGGATTGCAGCTCAATTTCCAAGCTCTGAAGGGACCGTCTTAGCTCAGTGATTTCGCTCTTGCTGGCCTGCACTTGTTCAACGCCAACAGAAATCTCTTTCTTCAGCTCACCACTCTGCAATGATAGACCTTATTAGAGCTAAAAGGAATCCACTGAAGCATTCTCCAAAATAAATAATACTCTTATGCATACTCACTGCATCTGTACATAAAGACCAGTATCTATATGAAGATACCAGAAAGTGAATAATGGGACCCTGCTGTATAAGGATACTTGATCATCAGTGGTATGTGCAGAAAGACTATACTTGAATACCTGGACCTTATGTTGGTCTAAATTATTAAGAGACTACAAACTCCATGATGTACTGTAATTCCCTCACTCACAGGCGCATGGCAGTAGTAACTAGAACAGATCCTGTACTCCCTACATATAGTCTACAATAAAATGTTAATTTCTTTAATTCATTCCTTTAATTGCTTGATTTATAATAAATACCTTCTGGTTGAACCACAACTCTGCATCCCTGCGGTTCTTCTCAGCCAATACTTCATAGTCAGCTCTCATGTTATTGAGAATGTTGGTGAGATCCACACCTGGAGCAGCGTCCATTTCAACGCTCACTTTGCCGGCACTCTGGCTCTTTGCATGGCTCATCTCCTGGTCAACCAAATCACAGCATGTATTGGAATATGTTAGTTTCTTAACATACATCTTAGAAAAATGGAATTTAGTATCAAATAGCACTACTCAACTGAAGGTTTTATTATTGGGAAGTGACCATGTATGTGTCCTACCACTCACCTCTTCATGGTTCTTCTTGAGGTAGGCCAGCTCTTCAGTCAAGCTCTCAATCTGCATCTCAAGATCACCTCTAGCGAGGTTCAACTCATCCAGGACTTTACGCAGGCCATTGATATCAACCTCCACACTCTGGCGAAGAGTCAGCTCATTCTCAAACCTTAAAGAGGGGGAAAAAAGTTATAAAAATCCCAATTGTCAGTTTGGTGGGGCAGTAGAACTTACTATATGTGTGTGGTTTTCCCCAGGTGCACCAGTTTAAACAGTTCACAACATTTTTGACCATGGTCTTGACTATGTGCATCGATTCTGCTTTAATTGGAGATTCACCGATATTTGAAAAGTCAATAGTTTACAACTTACTTAAGTCTGAAGTCATCAGCAGCCAGTCTAGCGTTGTCGATTTGCAGAGTCACTGTAGCGTTATCAATAGTTGCAATGCGAATCTAGAAAGATATGAATAAAAATATTTGAGACTTTTTATCTTCTGGAAGTACGAATTCTGTATATTTTTTGGTACATGTTATTGGGATCAATGAGTACAAAAGGCTGAATCCCTACTCCTGCTTTATGCAAGTAACGGTTTTCATTCTGGGTGTGTCTAACTAACTGTTTAAGTGGGGTGGAAGATTGACATACATTATCACCCAGACGTTACAGCTCCATTCACTTAATGTAATTATTGAGCTTAATAAACTTATTTTAAAAAAATGCTTAGAAGAAAACCGTGGTGGTAAATTGTATTTTAAAAACAAGAAAGTTAGACCTCACTTTTCTAGTCGTAGCTAAGCATTCCTAACATACCCTCAAATGGCATGCTTAATTGAGAATTCTTCAGCTAATGTTTACAAATATTAAGAATAATTACAAAAAAAGACAGTTATACCTTGTTCCTCAGCTCAGCGATGATTTCAAAATATTTGCTGTAATCTTTAGACCCAGCGCCAAGGCCATCACCAGGTTGCTTATCATACCAGGTGCGGATCTTCACTTCCAGCTCAGCATTGGCGGCTTCCAGGGCTCTCACTTTCTCCAGGTAGGTAGCAAGACGATCGTTGAGGTTCTGCATGGCATGCTTTTCATTTCCACCAAAGTTGCTTAAGCCGGAACTGGCTGCTGCTGCCATCGCAAAGTTACCTCCAGAGGAAGAAAAGCTAGAGCCTGCACCGCTGCTAAAGCCTCCTCCATAGCTGCTGCCTCCTGCTCCATAGTTGCTGCCTCCTGCTCCAAAGTTGCTGCCTCCAAAGCCACCTTTGCCAGATGAGCTTGAATAGTGAGAAGCAGCGCTGGATCTATAGGAAGTCATGATGACTGATTATTGGTAGATATTCTCTGACAAGTCAGCTAGGACAAAGCAGAATGCAAAGATGCAATGTTTGCTT
Source organism: Xenopus laevis (assembly GCF_017654675.1). Classification (NCBI taxonomy): domain Eukaryota; kingdom Metazoa; phylum Chordata; class Amphibia; order Anura; family Pipidae; genus Xenopus; species Xenopus laevis. The sequence continues at coordinate 1,162,767 of NC_054388.1, read as the reverse complement.
CCAGTCCATGCATATATATACACATTCTGCGGTGGGTGGTCTTTTTCCAAACCTGACGTCCTCCTATAAGGAAAATTCCTTTTTTTTTGGCCAGGTCACCACAATGCACTAATGCAATTATCCATCTCTGTATCAGTTATGTAGCCCCGGGGTGTTTGTTCAACACAAACTTGGTTACAAACTGGTTGGGGTGAATTCTTGGAAGAGTTTCACTTGAGGTTGCAGCACCACTCTCACCTTGCTCCAGGCTTCTTTCTACCAGATCCGCAGCTTCTTCTTCTCTGATAATTCACTGCAATTAGAAAACTAAATGAGAGAGAAAAGTCAATTTTTCATTTGGACCCAAAAACATTTTCAATGTTGTCCAATATGTAATAAAACTGCAAATGCATGAAAAAACACGTTGACTGAATCTTCAGCAATTCTAGTAATGTCACAGAGGTCAACTTTAGCTAGAGATGAGATAGAGGAGTGCAAGGGCTGACAGGTGAGGTCTGAATATCTATTTAGGGACCAGTACAGTATAAGCTGTGCTCATGTTATAATAAACATTTATAGATGCCACCCAGTCAACCAACGTTAAAAAATTGAGGCGTTACATTTACCAGAACATTTCCCTTTGTACTGTAAGATAAAACAGGTTGACCATAGTCCGAACCTTAGACAGTAATCTCCACTGGGACAGAGACCAATATGAATGATGGTCAAAGATGACAGCTATATTTTTAAATGTTCTATATTACACTCCTTTGGACTGGAGATCCAGTGTCGTATGGTCAGGAGGAACCATTGAATGCAAATAAATAACCCCTACTTATATGATAGCAGCTCAAAGCTGCACTTTGGGTGCCACCTTAACTTTTAGGGTTTTCTAAAAGATTCCTCAAAATTAACATGCAAAACGAAATAAAATATGCTAGATTATGATGTTTCTTGGTTTGGGGAGCCAAAAATGTTGTTGAGCTGCACATTTGGAACCTTCAGTGATGTTGCTTTTCTCCAACACTTTGAGAAGATCGGCCATGGTTTTAGGTCCACAAAGGGGATTAACTCCCACCTGCCATAACAAATATATCACTACTTGATTGGCTCACTCATTTGTGAAGAGGTTTATTGCTTTCAAATAAACAGAAGTGACTATCACTAATCATTTTACGGTACAATGAAATAAATGGCAGTTAATTAATGGCAATTACAGTAATGATGTTCATTTATGTGGAGGAGGCCAGGCTGCTGCAGAACTTGCTGCTGTTGGACAGGTTGATCCAGGGCTGGGGGGTCACTAAGTGAAAAGAGAAAAGGAGCAGCATTCCTCTTCCAAAATTGCAAGTTGTTTGTAAAGAATGTGAGTGTCGGCTGCAGCCGCCATTAAGAATTAGTGATGTCAATCAAGCTTGCCATTTTGGCCAGGAGAGTTCCAGCACAAGCTCAGATCTGATAGGCTTGTTGCATTGTGTTTTTGGAGCTGAAGCATTTCTAGATCATATTTATATTATCTGCTATTATTTGTATAAAATATGGAAATGGCATTTGTTGGGCAAAGTTCTGGTCTTTGGGCAAAGTGCAAGTCAAAAGGCTTATACTGGAATATTTGCCCCAGCTATTGCTCTTTATATTTGTTTTATTCTGGGTCACTTTTGTTCTGCTGCTCTGGAATTGAAACTGTTGTTTGGTTTGTTCTCTGGTCACCTAGAAACCAGCCGATGGTTTGACTGACAGACTGGGAGATAAAGAGACACTGAACAGAAATCCAAGGAACAGCCTCGGGGGGAATGTGTTTTGTGCTTCACGAGATCAGTGAGACGACAAACTGACATCCAAATAGCACAAAATAAAAAAAAATTGCCTGAGAAAATATCACTTTGTGCATAATAATAACCTCATAATAATAACCGCATAATAATAACCACATTATAATAACCGCATAATAATAACCGCATAATAATAACCACATTATAATAACCGCATAATAATAACCACATTATAATAACCGCATAATAATAACCGCATTAGTGAACTGGCGATGTCCCTGTGGATTGGATTTCTGGCGGTTTTCAGTAGTAACTGCTACTTCGCCCTTTAGTAAATCTGCCCCTATGGCTTTGTTGTATTGCAGAGCTTTCTGTATAATGGGTTTCCACATAATAGATCCAATACTTGCCATATACTGGGCTAAAGAACCAAAATGATTAGGGGGCTTATTAAAGAACCAAATATTTGCACAAATCAGCAGGTTTTGAGACTTTTTGTAGCATTTGTAGCATTGCTGATTGTGGCGGCACAAACCTGGCGCTGATGTGATTGTGCCGGAGAACGTGGTGTCAGTAATGGTGTTTGTGAGCCATTGGCACAAGCCGAGATGTCTATTGGCACAACACAATAAGGGACAATGTGGGTCCCACATGCTCGGGGCAAGTGCTAAATCCAGGGCTCCCTTGCACCCTATTGCACCCTATTGCACTCTATTGCAACCTATTGCAACCTATTGCACCCTATCACACTCTATCACACCCTATCGCACCCTATCGCACTCTATCGCACTCCATCGCACCCTTTCGCACTCTCTCGCACCCTATCGCACTCTATCGCACCCTGTTGCACTCTAACACACCCTATCGCACTCTATCGCACCCTATTGCACTCTATCGCACCCTATTGCACTGTATCACACCCTTTTGCACCCTATTGCACCCTATCGCACCCTATTGCACTCTATCGCACCCTATTGCACTCTAACACACCCTATCGCACTCTATCGCACCCTATTGCACTCTAACACACCCTATCGCACTCTATCGCACCCTATTGCACTGTATCACACCCTATTGCACCCTATTGCACCCTATCGCACCCTATTGCACTCTATCGCACCCTATTGCACTCTAACACACCCTATCGCACTCTATCACACCCTATTGCACTGTATCACACCCTATTGCACCCTATTGCACCCTATCGCACCCTATCGCACCCTATTGCACCCTATTGCACTCTATTGCACCCTATCGCACTCTATCGTACTCTATCGCACCCTATTGCACCCTATTGCACCCTATTGCACTCTATCGCACCCTGTTGCACTCTATCGCACCCTATTGCACTCTATCGCACCCTATTGCACTCTATCGCACCCTATTGCACTCTAATGCACCCTATCACACTCTATCGCACCCTATTGCACCCTATTGCACCCTGTTGCACTCTATCGCATCCTATTTCACTCTATCACACCCTATCGCACTCTATCACACTATGCTCAATTTAAACTTTGATACAGAGCAGATGAGATTTCTGGCCGGTAACAGAAGGGATAAGTCAATACAATTAGAACCTTCAGCTCCATCGCACAGAAAAGCCCCAAAAATTGCCAACGTGCTACCCTGTTGCACTCTATCGCACCCTATTGCACTCTAACACACCCTATTGCACTCTATCGCACCCTATTGCACTCTATCACACCCTATTGCACTGTATCGCACCCTATTGCACCCTATTGCACCCTATCGCACCCTATTGCACCCTATTGCACTCTATTGCACCCTATTGCACTCTATCGCACCCTATTGCACTCTATCGCACCCTGTTGCACTCTATCGCACCCTATTGCACTCTATCGCACCCTATCGCACTCTAATGCACCCTATTGCACTCTATCACACCCTATTGCACTGTATCGCACCCTATCGCACCCTATTGCACCCTATTGCACTCTATTGCACCCTATTGCACTCTATCGCACCCTGTTGCACTCTATCGCACCCTATTGCACTCTATCGCACCCTATCGCACTCTAATGCACCCTATCGCACCCTATTGCACTCTAATGCACCCTATCGCACTCTATCACACCCTATGGCACCCTATCGTACTCTATTGCATCCTATTTCACTCTATCACACCCTATCGCACTCTATCACACTATGCTCAATTTAAACTTTGATACAGAGCAGATGAGATTTCTGGCCGGTACCAGAAGGGATAAGTCAAAACAATTAGAACCTTCAGCTCCATCGCACAGAAAAGCCCCAAAAATTGCCAAAGTGCTACCCTGTTGCACTCTATCGCACCCTATTGCACTCTATCGCACCCTATTGCACTCTAACACACCCTATTGCACTCTATCACACCCTATTGCACTGTATCACACCCTATTGCACCCTATCGCACCCTATTGCACCCTATTGCACTCTATTGCACCCTATCGCACTCTATCGTACTCTATCGCACCCTATTGCACCCTATTGCACTCTATTGCACCCTATTGCACTCTATCGCACCCTGTTGCACTCTATCGCACCCTATGGCACCCTATCGTACTCTATCGCATCCTATTTCACTCTATCACACCCTATCACACTCTATCACACTATGCTCAATTTAAACTTTGATACAGAGCAGATGAGATTTCTGGCCGGTACCAGAAGGGATAAGTCAATACAATTAGAACCTTCAGCTCCATCGCACAGAAAAGCCCCAAAAACTGCCAAAGTTCCTACAAGTGGGCTGCAGAACAGGTTGCCCACGAGGTAAATGCACAGCCACATAGTTGACCCCAGGACAAAGGTCAGATGGCGTATCAGGTAAGGACTGGCCCAAAGAGCCCCAGGCACTGGGGAAAGAGACAGGTGAGATTTACCTGCAGGTCCCGGGGCAGTCGGACTGGTCTGGGGGGGGGGAGGAGACCTTTTATTAACTAATTAACTGCCTTCAGCTAAATTCTACCTCTATTCTAATGTCTACATATAACCCTTACACATCCAGCTTGTAACTCTACAGCCCTCTAATCAGCATATAAATGTATGGGATCTGTTATCCAGAAACCTGTTATCCAGAAAGCTCCGAATTACAGAAAGGCCATCTCCCATAGACTCAATTTTATCCAAATAATCCACATTTTTCAAAATGGTTTCCTTTTTCTGTGTAATAATAAAAGTCGTTTGTACTTGATCCCAACTAAGATATAATTAATCCTTATTGGAGGCAAAACCAGCCTATTGGCTTTATTTCATGTTTATATGATTCTTTAGTAGAGTTAAGTTATGGAGATCCAAATTACAGAAAGATCTCTTATCTGGAAAACCCCAACATTCTGTATATGAGGTCCCCAGCAGTGGAAAGTATGAAGGATTAAGTACAATTCCATTGTAACTGACTGGGAGACCTACAGACAAATAGGAGGGTAATGGGACAGTGACAATGGTTAGGGGATTAGTTCATAGGAGCCGTAAATAAGGGATTTTATCTTCTTTTTGAGATATTTCTTATTCATTTTCTTGTTTTCTCTCCTAAAGCAGTGATTCCCCCAGGTCAATTCCAAACTGGTCAGGGCTGTCAGAGACTAATAACTAGTGGGGGGTTATGTCGGGTTCCCCAGCCACAAACTCTAGGGAAAGACAATGTGATTCTAAGAAACAGTCCAATATACATTCATTGGGAATTTGCAGTGGCTTATTTGTAAGTGTTGTGGCTGCCGCTTCCCAGTCTGATCCTGCTGCAGGAGTCAGAACCAGCAGTGCAGAGAAGCAAACACACAGATGCAATAACAATTGATTTTAACAGCAGTGCAAATGTGTAATGAATTTATATTGGAAAGTTCTTTCATTATACTGGGGGGGGGGGTCCCCTTTACACGGGGGGTGTTACAGGACTTGGCAGGTTCTGGAAACTGTTCCATGTAGTGAATTTGTAAATAGTGAATAATGGACCCACTAGTGTAATATAGAAGGGTATGATGTCAGCAGGACGATATAAAGGCACAATTATTAGGTGACTAACCCGAATATCCTTATACTGTACAGCAGGGGGTGCAATATAATTGTATGACAGAGGAGACTGAATGTCTGACCTGCTATTGTTTCTCCCCTGGGGCAGTGAATGGGAGGGGTCGGCAGGTCAGGGCTAAACTGGTCGGGCAAGTCAGGGCCTAATGACTCGTGTGGCTGCCGGGGGACTGGCCACGTAGCCGGAATATTACACAAACAGGTCCCACTCATGTTGCCTTATCATTAGGAACGAACATGATATTTACTGGCAAAGCTGCTCCAGCCAATGCCCTTCTTATAGGAGCACTGGGAACCCAATCTGAGCCTAGAAATAATGTCATAATGTAATAATATATACGTAATAATATATATAATAATATATACATAATAATATAATACATGTAATAATATAATAATAGAATTATATACGTAATAATATACATAATAATATAATACATGTAATAATATAATAATAGAATTATATACGTAATAATATATATAATATACATCAAAATATACATAATAATACAATCATATACGTAATAATATAATACTACATGTAATAATGTAATAATATAATAATATACATAATAATATAATAATATATATAATAATGTAATTATACAAATAATAATATAATAATGTATAACTCACACACAGATACATGTTTTATCCACTGGGTTTGCTGGGAACCAACTGTTTTTCCCTTGAGCAGTGATGGAAATAGAGAGGCTCCCAGGACCTGTAGTGCTGTAAGGGGGTCCCCAATACCCCCTCCCCCCAAAATCACACTGCAATTTCCATGCAGCTCCAATTGGCCTCCCATTAAACCACATGAGTGTATATATAAAATATATAATATATGTGTCACTTCTCCTGGGTCACATTGGCAAAAGTAAAGGTGTCTGGGTTACTGCTTAAAGAGGTTGTTCCCCTTTAAATTAACTGTTAGTATGATGTAGAGAGGGATATTCTGAGACAATTTGCAATTGGTTTTCATTTTTTATTATTTGTCGTTTTTGACTTATCTAACTTTTTATTCAGCAGCTCTGTAAATTTCAGCCATCTGGTTGCTAAGGCCCAAATTCCCCTAGCAACCATGCACTGATTTGAATAAGAGACTGGAGAGACTGGAATATGAATAGGAGAGGTCTGAATAGAAAGATGAAAGATTTCAGCAGGTATCTGGTTGCTAAGGCCCAAATTCCCCTAGCAACCATGCACTGATATGAATTAGAGACTGGAATATGAATAGGAGAGGCCTGAATAGAAAGATGAAAGATTTCAGCAGGTATCTGGTTGCTAAGGTCCAAATTCCCCTAGCAACCATGCACTGATTCCAGAGACTGGAATATGAATAGGAGAGGCCTGAATAGAAAGATGAGGAATACTTACAGAGTATTTGTTTTTATAGATGGGGTTAGTGACCCCCCATTTAAAATCTGTACAGAGTCAGAAGAAGGTAAATAATTCACAAACTATAAAAAATAAGACCAATTGAAAATTGGCTTAGAATCAGTTACTGTCACAGTAGTGCTATAAGAATTTATACTACAAGTATGGGACCTGTTATGCAGAATACTTTAGACCTGGGGGTTTCTGGATAATGGATCTTTACGTAATTTGGATCTTCATACCTTAAATCTAGTAGAAAATCATATAAGCCTTAAATAAACCCAATAGTCTGGTTTTGCTTCCAATAAGGATTAATTATATCTTAGTTGGGATCAAATACAAGGTACAGGTATGGGACCTGTTATCCAGACGGCTTTTATGGATAACAAATCTTTCTGTAATTTGGATCTCCATACCTCCAATCTACTAGAAAATCATATAAACATCAAATAAACCCAATAGGCTGGTTTTGCTTCCAATAAGGATTAATTATATCTTAGTTGGGATCAAGTACAAGCTACTGTTTTACAGGTATGGGACCTGTTATCCAGAATGGTCGGGGCCTGGAGTTTTCCAGATATACATTATTTGGGTCTTCATATTTTAAGTCTACTAGAAAATCATATAAACATGAAATAAAGCCAATAGGCTGGTTTTGCTTCCAATAAGGATTAATTATATCTTAGTTGGGATCAAGTACAAGGTACAGGTATGGGACTTTTTATCTAGAATGCTCAGGACCTGGTATTTTCCGGATCAAGGATCTTTCCATAATGTGGATCTTCATACCTTAAGTCTACTAGAAAATCATATAAACATTAAATAAACCCAATAGGCTGGTTTTGCCTCCAATAAGGATTAATTATATCTTAGTTGGGATCAAGTACAAGCTACTGTTTTATTATTACAGATATGGGACCTGTTATCCAGAATACTCAGGACCTGTGGTTTTCCAGATAATGGATCTTTCCGTAATTTGGATCTTCATGCAGTAAGTCTACTAGAAAATCATTAAAGGAAAACTATACCCCCAAAATGAATACTTAAGCAACAGATAGTTTATATCAAATTGAATGACATATTAAAGAATCTTACCAAACTGGAATCTATATTTACATAAATATTGCCCTTTTACATCTCTTGCCTTGAACCACCATTTCGTGACTCTATCTGTGCTGCCTCAGAGATCACCTGACCAGAAATACTACAACACTAACTATAACAGGAAGAAGTGAGGAAGCAAAAGGCAAAACTCTGTCTGTTAATTGGCTCATGTGACCTTACATGTGGTTTGTATGTGTGCCCAGTGAATCTTACGATCTCAGGGGGCGGCCCTTATTTTTTAAAATGGCAATTTTCTATTTATGATTACCCAATGGCACATACTACTAAAAAAGTATATTATTATGATAATGGTTCATTTACATGAAGCAGGGTTTTACACATGAGCTGTTTTACTCAGTATCTTTTAATAGAGACCTACATTGTTTGGGGGGTATAGTTTTCCTTTAAATGAACCCAATAGGCTGGTTTTGCCTCCAATAAGGATTAATTATATCTTAGTTGGGATCAAATACAAGTGACTGTTTTATTATTATACAAATAAAGGAAATTCTTTTTATAAATTTGGATCATTTGATTATAATGGAGTCTATGGCAGATGGCCTTTTCTGTAATTCTGAGCTTTCTGGTTAACAGATCCCATGCTGATATCATAACCCAGTGCCTAATAACTGCGCTTTTCTTTTGTTTGCCTGGCACGACCCCTGCTGGTTAGTACTAGAAGTGCACGACCCCTGCTGGTCAGTATTAGAAGAGCATGACCCCTGCTGGTTAGTACTAGAAGTGCACGACCCCTGCTGGTTAGTACTAGAAGAGCATGACCCCTGCTGGTTAGTACTAGAAGTGCACGACCCCTGCTGGTCAGTATTAGAAGAGCACGACCCCTGCTGGTTAGTACTAGAAGTGCACGACCCCTGCTGGTTAGTACTAGAAGAGCATGACCCCTGCTGGTTAGTACTAGAAGTGCACGACCCCTGCTGGTTAGTACTAGAAGAGCATGACCCCTGCTGGTCAGTACTAGAAGAGCATGACCCCTGCTGGTTAGTACTAGAAGTGTACGACCTCTGCTGGTTAGTACTAGAAGTGCACGACCCCTTCTGGTTAGTACAAGAAGAGCACGACCCCTGCTGGTTAGTACTAGAAGCGCACAACCCCTGCTGGTTAGTACTAGAAGTGCACGACCACTTCTGGTTAGTACTAGAGGAGCACGACCCCTGCTGGTTAGTACTAGAAGTGCACGGCCCCTGCTGGTTAGTACTAGAAGAGCACGACCCCTGCTAGTTAGTACTAGAAGCGCACGACCCCTGCTGGTTAGTACTAGAAGTGCACGACCCCTGCTGGTCAGTACTAGGAGCGCACGACCCCTGCTGGTCAGTACTAAAAACGCACGACCCCTGCTGGTTAGTACTAGAAGTGCACGACCCCTGCTGGTCAGTACTAGGAGCGCACGACCCCTGCTGGTCAGTACTAGAAGCGCACGACCCCTGCTGGTTAGTACAAGAAGTGCACGACCCCTGCTGGTTAGTACTAGAAGTGCGCGCCACAATTTTCTATTCAATAAATGTAATTCAGAAATACGGGGCTACACAGGGGGACCCCACATTTGTACAAACCGGATCAAAATAGCTCAACGCTACGGCACCTGGAAATGTAAAGGTGAGAAGAGGCAACTGTAGGGCTCAGGGGGCTACATGGGGGGCTGTCTGACGGAGAATAAAACTTTCATATTTTCCGTGTCCTCTTTTTCATTTTCACAATAATTGGCAATTTTAGTGTCAAATAAGATCTAATGCTCATGAAAAGCACAAGTGCTAATTCACAACTTTATTTTAGGAGTCTGTTCTTTGGCCCAAAGTAACATCCCTATTGCTCCCCATTATTTGCCCAATAATTTAAATTAACCACCTAAATAAAAAGGTCTAAACCCCACCCAGAAACACCCCTAACACAGGCAGCACCGGCAGCAATTAAAGCCGGAACCTTTGGGACGACCCAGTGCCCACGACAATAGCAGCACCCACACTTATAACGGGGCTCCATTAACTCCATTGAACAGACCATAGACTTATGGAACAGCCTGTAGAGTAAAAGCCCAATCATGTTGTTTGGACACAAGGTGGCGCTGCTGCACTGCTAAACCAATGGCAACTCATTCATGAAACAATATATTATTATTACAATAACAATTGTATAGAGTGAGCAAAGGAATAAAAGTCAGCTCTTGGCTGGACCAAGTACCATGGCATTTATCAAGGGCATTTTATTTAAAAAATAAAATTCATGAACCATTTTCATTCTAGGATCCTGACTTTCCAAGACACAAAGGGTGGCAGACTTTGCCTTTAGGAGCATAGAGTTAATGTTAAATATACGTTTCTGTCACCAGGTGGCACTGTTGCATTTGGGGTCTAAAGCCTTTAGGTTATTCAGGTGATATTCCAGTTGGAAGATGCGATCACATTGACTCATACAGAACACCTACCTCTGGAACTGTCCCATCACCTGCCCATATACACAAATGCTAAATAGAGAAATTATTACAGGTATGGGACCTGTTATCCAGAATGCTTAGGACATCGGGTTTTCTGGATAAGGGATCTTTCCATAATGTGGATCTTCATACCTTAAGTCTACTAGAAAATCATATAAACCTGAAATAAAGCCAATAGACTGGTTTTGCCTCCAATCAGGATTAATTATATCTTAGTTGGGATCAAGTTCAAGCGACTGTTTTATTATTACAGGTATGGGACCTGTTATCCAGAATGCTCTGGACCTGGGGTTTTCTGGATAATGGATCTTTCCATAATTTGGATCTTCATACCTTAAGTCTACTAGAAAATCATAGAAACTTGAAATAAATCCAATAGGCTGGTTTTGCCTCCAATAAGGATTAATTATATCTTAGTTGGGATCAAGTACAAGCGACTGTTTTATTATTTCAGGTATGGGACCTGTTATCCACAATCCTCGGGACCTGTTTTTTTTTTCCAGATAAGAGATCTTTCCATAATTTGGATCTCCATACCTTAAGTCTACTAGAAAATCATATAAACATGAAATAAAGCCAATAGGCTGGTTTTGCTTCCAATAAGGATTAATTATATCTTAGTTGGGATCAAGTACAAGCGACTGTTTTATTATTACACAGAAAAGGGAAATATATATACAGATCTGGGACCTGTTATCCAGAATGCTTGGGACCAGGGGCTTTCCAGATAAGGGATCTTTCCATAATATGGATCTAAATACCTTTAGTCTACTATAAATCATATAAACATTAAATAAAGCCAATAGGCTGGTTTTGCCTCCAATAAGGATTAATTATATCTTAGTTGGGATCAAGTACAAGCGACTGTTTTATTATTACACAGAAAAAGGAAATTGTTTTTAAACATTTGGATTATTCGATTATAATGGAATCTATGTGAGACAACCTGTGCTTTCTGGATAACAGGTTTCCGGATAACGGATCCCGTACCTGTATTATTATAATGCATTGAGTTACATATAAATTCTCATGCAATAAAAAAAAAACTTTTGTATCTTTTTGTTGAATTACATCCTACGATATTCTCCTTATAAAGCTGATCTATAGTCAGAACAGATCGCACTGATTTGGATCAGAACCAGCCGGCCTATAAAAATGACTGGTTACATCACAGAGTTCCATAACCAATTGCCCATATAAATGAATGATTAATTAGAACTTTGGCTTTAAAGGCCACACGGGCCAATCACACATATTAGAAAGACAATGAGCACCTTGCACGAAAGTATCGAGCGTCTCAGGTTCTCGGCAAGAAAAGGTTTCATGAATAAGAAATAATTGAGCTATTCTTTCATCTGAATCGGGTTTCCTACTCTGGAAATGAAATGGAACACCGGTCGTTCAAGCTTAAACAGAATTCCCAGCGTATCCTACACCAATATAATTACTACTGTTCTTTCCCTTAAGTACCATGTGACAATACGACAAAATGACTTAGGGCTACAAAGGTACATGAGATGAGTAGGACAATATCTACAAGGCCACGTTTTTGACACCTTTTCTGGAAGAGCAGAGCAGCTTTCCTGTCTTTTGTCCGGGTTCTACAGCCCTGCCTTTTATTCCGGATCCATCTTTTGTAGTCATTCCACACTGTATACCCTGGTGTCCATTTCTGTCTCTCTACTCTTGCCTGCAGTACATCATACTGAATTCTGCTCGAGCAGTCTACAACCTTTACCAGTTTATTTTTTGGTCTGCCATCCTCAGTTTCTATAAATTAAGATGTTAACGTTCTAATCATGTATGCTTCAATCTTTACATCCTCCGCAATTTCTTGATATATTCCATAAGTTGGAAAATGTTTGATCCATATCCACCCTAACCCATGCATGGGCCAAGGTTGAGAAGGGACTTAAAGACCCAAACATGAGTTGGACATTCTTCAGCCAACATTTACCCATATGTATGCATGGCCAAAGGTTGAGAAGGGACTTAAATACCCAAACATGAGTTGGACATTCTTCAGCCAACATCTACCCATATGTATGCATGGCCAAAGGTTGAGAAGGGACTTAAAGACCCAAACATGAGTTGGATATTCTTCAACCAACATCTACCCATATGTATGCAATAAAGCACTGCGTATCTTTACAGCGCTATATACTGTAAATAAATGATAATGATAAATGATGATGATGCAAGGCCAAAAGTTGAGAAGGGATTTAAAGACCCAAACATGAGTTGGATATTTTTCTTCCAACCTCTCTCCATATGTATGCAAAAGGGACATAAAGACTCAATCCCAACCTGCCCACCCAGTTGACATCAGAGGGGGCAGACAAAGTTAGGGAACACTATTCCAGCAACAACATTGATATGGAGCCCACCCTAAACACACATATGAAAAGTTCTGTGTGCTGTGGTGGGAAAAGGAAACCTGTATCCAACTCTTACTCAAAGTGGTTGCCCATTTTTTGGCCTGGACCCACCAGACTGCACATCCTACTGTGGAGAACTACTGTATCGTGGAAGAAAATGAATCAATACAACCAGTGCTCCTACAACACCAATAGACAACACAGTGAGCAAAAAGGTTTCCTACTCCGTTGTAATATTACCAAAGTTTTCAATTCCACACACAAAACAAACAGTTTAGACCACTGGTTGTCGAACCTTTACAGTTCAAGCCTATTTTGGAGTTCCAATCTTTGGTCAGGGACCTTCTAGCCCTGACTTTGATCCCTTCCTGTAGTTGTTTGAATTCATGCCCTGATTTAAATAACTATAATAGACATGGTCAAAGAGCATGGCCAAAAGTTGTTTTAGTGCATTCCAATTCATGTTCAGTGATAGGCAGTGAGGCTTGAAGTCACCGTTTGCCCAATTAATGTCACGGCATCTGCATAGGGAAAAGATTGCATTGTGAAAATAATGGATTAGAAAATGAAAGTAGCATTTTTTAAGTACATTATGCAAATCATAATGTTCTATGTCCAATTTAAATTCATGTTGGTGCCAAGTTAGAATTTGGCCAAAATAACTTGTCAATGGAGCTTTCATGTGTTCTCCTCCAGTTTGTTGTGTTCTAGGCCCATTATGTTCTGCTCTATGGCCTACGTCCTACTCTTGGTTCCTCAAAACCAAAAGTGAGGATCTAATTCTCATCTTATACTTGGGTAATGAGTTGCAGAGGGTTCCAGGCCAGGAGTGCTTGCGTATAGAGCTTTAGCAGCTGCCTCTGTCCTCAACCTGCACGGCTGTCTTCCTTAAATAGAACATATTGTATCACTTTTCAACAGTCTAATCCCAAAGCAAAACCCACTTATCACCAGCTGTCCATTTTATCCATTTGTAGTACCAACATGAGAAATAAGAAAGAGTGCTAATATTTATATCCCATTACTGAGAAACCTGAGTCAAAGGATATAAATGGTAGTTTGTGGGAAAACCTCAAGTCAAATATGTACAAAGTGATTTTTGGAAAATAGGAAAATAGTCTGGTGTTTTGTGAATTGCTAATATTTTGCTCCATGTATATTCTTTCTAAGGGCCTGTACCCCAGTGCTTTTCTGCTCATGATTGTGCTTCATACAAGAAATCATCTATATTTGTATTTAGTGTATAAAATAATGAATACCTTTTATTGTCTCCTCTTGGAAAACATAAAGGGTTTCTAAACCTGGAAGGAAGAGTAAGAATGATTGAAAAAGGATCCACCATTAAGTCAAAGCAGAGTAGGAAATAGTAAGAGAGAACCTTAGATGAACAGGAGCAAGTATCAGTTCCGTGTGATAATTCTCAGTTACCATAATGGAAGCAAAGTTCTCAAGTCAATAGACTTATGACTGTTGCAGCCGCAGCCCTGTCTGTAATAAGTCACCCTAATGTGTATCTTTGTTATCAAAGCAAATCATAGATCTGTCTGGAAAGCAGAATATAATATTCAGATTCCATCGTTATCCTGTAGTTAGTCTGTGAGATGTCACACTATCAGCCCCAACAAGCACCTGTCCCACAGCAGCATCACCTGCCCATGAACCTGATCATCACGATGATCTTTCCACCTGTGGATCCTGATTTAGGGTCATAATGGAACCTTTATAAAGATTTTTATAAAAGTACAAGGTTAAATAGATTGCAAGCCTTTAAGTCAATGATTAAATCACATGATGCTAGGACATGTGAATCTTTTTGCCACTGAAAAGCAGTCAAAGTTTTTGACATGAACGTTGCTAATTTTTTTCCCAAGAGCTCCTGTGTCCTATTGAATTGTGACATGAGATACCTTCAGCTTTTCAAGCACATTCCTTATATATTGTACCGTTGTTTTGTGTCCGGTGCCCCTTTCATACAGAGATAATAGTTTACACAAGATAAGTACTGGGCAAAGTTCAAGTTTCTCTGCAGCCAGGAAAAGGCTGTTCCGCCATGTGAAGCTAAAGGCATCTACACCTTGAAGCACATTACTTACACCCAATTAAGCCACTATAGAATTCAGCCGATCTGTCATACTCTATTGTGGAAAGGCACTTCTATTGGCCTTGGAGGACACAACGAGAGTTGGTAGCACCAAAATATATGTTTACTGTTGGTACCACTTAAACTTAGTATTTCTTACCTTCCAAACCTCTAAGGGCACCACTGGGGATTGTGTTCCCATTATGCCTGCTAGTGTCCTGTCCCTGGGCTGGGATATCTATGTGGATAGTCCATTAGGACAATGGACAACTCATGAGTCAACTTTTATACATACATCTGACCTGTACCATGAAGATGGAATGGAAACTCAATCTGTTGCTCTGCTTGAAGCCTAGAAGTATAAAAGAGAGTTGGGTGACTTGAGCAGTATTGATATATATGTGTAAACCAGATCTTCCTTATGGGGTGAGGGCCTAAAAAAAGGTTTTTCCTGTGGGCCCCAGAACTTCCGTCAGGCTATGTTGTTGTTTAAATGGTTTGCTGTGGTCTATAACGGCTTCAAAAAAGTTCTTTTGGCAGAGAAGGAGAAATGGTTGACTGCCAAGTAAAACAACCTTTGTTCTCCTGACGCCAACTGATTTACACGTATGCATGTGCCAATGATGAATGAAATATGTAATGCTTCATTTATTCTGTGCCTACCTGCCATATGCTTTGTCCTCTTCATTTAAAACCCCAATGTTTATGTATCTCTGTGTGCAACACATTTCGCCCCAAGTAATAGCTTTTTGGTGTTTATAATGTTACAGGCCAACGGCAGAAATAAACCTGGTTCTCTTTGGTTCTGTACCTGACAAAACATTGCTTTATAGAGCTCACATGATGACATAGGGCAGCAAGACTGGGTAACATTTCACTGGACCCCATCTTTTGCGCTACTGTTTGAAATATCCTACACCTATTCCGTTCTGCATTGGCTACTGTTTTATACCATAGTGGTGTGTTCTGCTTATAAAAATGCATTCTTCTCTCAGAAGGGATGGATGGGCCATAAAGTGATCAGCCACTGCAAACCATTTGTAAACACTGAAAAGTGTCTACTGCTTCCTAGTTATATAGCAGTTAGAGATAAATACACGATTTACCCGGAATAAAGTATCTACTGGGTAAGTGAATAGAAATAGGGGCGGTATGGAGAATATCATTTTTAATGGTGAATCCTAAATAAGACATTGCAACTTAGAGAGTTTTTCTGAGAACAAGATGCTACTGACCTTGAACTAAGGTAAATTCCTTGCACGGACAGTTCTTATCCAAGCAAATGATGGACACAGCTCCTTGGAATAAGGATTGCTCAAGGGTGAAGGCAGATGGATCCAATGTCTCAATGGAGTGAATGGATGACACTTGTTGCAAGGTTGTTCTTGGTTATTAGCTGCTCTGTTGACATTACTCAGGCACTTCAGGCAAAGTAAAATGTGAAGTTATAATTTTGGGTTGGAAATCCCCTATTAAATAGGGCAATTCATATGAGCGCAAGAAATGAATTAGCTCGTAGGCATGTGCATAGTAGAAGTAATGTGTCAATGAATGTTCTTTTATAAATCATTTATAAAAAAAAAAAAGACTTACAGTATATTGGCTTGGTTTGAGAAAGTCATTGGGGATATTTCAGAGAGAAGATTGTGGAAGGAGAACACAAATCTACAAAGGAAGTGTAGACACATTTCTGTCTGGGAATTAAAAACGTATTGTTTCATGGTGACGTATTTGAAAGTTACCAGGATCCCTTATAGATCTTAGTTGGTTGGTTTGATAAGTGGTTACTAAACAGAATGTCCACCAAAGAGTCCATATTTTCTCTGACTCATCCATTTCTATGTCTAAAATCACCCTTCCCTTACATTAAGGGGCCCATTTACTTAGCTCGAGTGAAGGAATAAAAGAAAAAATACTTCGAATTTCGAATGGCTACTTCGACCATCGAATTGGCTACTTCGACCTTCGACTACGACTTCGACTTCGAATCGAACAATTTGAATTAAAAATCATTTGACTATTCGACCATTCGATGGTCGAAGTACTGTCTCTTTAAAAAATACTTCGACCTCCTAGTTCGCCACCTAAAACCTACCGAGGCCAATGTTAGCCTATGGGGAAGGTCCCCATAGGCTTCCTAACAATTTTCTGATCTAAGGAATATCCTTCGAACGATGGATTAAAATCCTTCGAATCATTCGATTCGAAGGATTTAATCATTCGATCGAACGATTATTCCTTCGATCGTTCGATCGTAGGAATATCGGTAAATCCTTCGACTTCGATATTCGAAGTCGAAGGATTTACATTCGGCAGTCGAATATCGAGGGTCAATTAACCCTTGATATTCGATCCTATGTAAATCTGCCCCTTATTGTTATGCTGGGTTGGCAAGAATACAGAGTTTATAACCAATCCTACATCCTGAGGCTTTTTAGCCCAAAACCCTCGTATATATTGGTGTTATCACCTTCTCTGACTCATTGAGCATAGGTTACTGGTAAAGTTGTTGGACTTTAGAACTGCAGAACTTGGCTGAGGGTTTCTTCTTGGCTCTGCTGATCCGATTATTTGCAGTTGGTCATTTAATTTCATGTACCTTAACATTGGATACCCCTTTTGTCATTGGTTTCCATGGCTATCAATGCAAGTTAAAAGGCAGTTTATTTTCTCTCCACACACAACAAAATCACTTCCCTACACACCAGCGAATCACTCAGCATTTGTGTAATGTCCTCACTTGTTCCTAAACACAAAATCCTTCATGCCTATTAATTGGATATGAAAAATCAAGCTTATAAAAAGTAGGTAGCGCTGAGAAGCTTAAAAGGTAAAAATGAGTTTAGAATAGACATGAACAAACACTAACTTATATGATACACTAAAACAGACATTTTACTACAGGACCTTAATCCAAAGTGAGTGAGCAAACCATACAAAGGTGTTTTTTCAGCAATCTTTACCTTTCAGCTTTATCAGGTTCTGATACGGGTAGAGCCATGTCTTAATGGACTGGGAGGAGCTGCTAATCTTGACTGTGTGTGTGTGTATATAAATATAGCTCCACAGATCCCAATTGTGCCCAGGTTTGCTTAGCCTCACAAGTGTTCGAATTTGCTACTAAGATACAGTCCACCATGGCGAACATGTACAGGACAATTTCCGTAGAGAGAGGAACCTCATCGGCAGGTGGAAACTACAGCAGACTCCACTCACCAAGGCATACTGGAAGCGTCTATGCCGGAGCTGGAGGCTATGGTACTAAAATTTCAAAAAGCTCAACCTATGGTGGTGGCTATGGTGGAGGTTACAGTGGTGGCTATGGTGGTGGTAGCAGCAGCTTGTTGATCAATACCAACAGTGATATCTTGCTCAATGGCAATGAGAAACACACCATGCAGAACTTGAATGATCGTTTGGCCACCTACCTGGACAAAGTACGCTCCTTGGAGAAGGCCAATTCTCAGATAGAACTACAGATCAAGGATTGGTACGGCAAGAATTCTGGTGTGGGGCAGAAGGATTATCAAGACTACTACAAGACCATTGAGGATCTAAAAACTGAGGTGAGACATTTGAAGCTCGAAATTGTTAGAAACGACTAAGTTTTTGGTAGAGTATTGGTCTTTTTGTATTTCATTTATTGTTTTCAACAAAATTAAAATACATGTGTGCCTCTCCCCATCCACCTTTCATGATTACAGCACTGTTGAGTACAAGTAGTGCTGTATTGATGGGGTGACCATGGGTCTCTGCACTCCAGAGTGTGTCCCTTTGTGCTCATTTCCTAATCATCGCTGGTCACTGTACTCTGCACTGTGCGCTGGATGGAAAATTTGGTGCTCAGTGAAGACCACAGCCTTAGGGCAGGCGGTAATGATAGGGCCCCAATGCTGACAGCATGTCACCAGTATCACACACCCCATGAAAACTGCAGTTATCAGAAACAAATATTTAGTGAAACTGAATATCTGAAGGTTGCGTCATCTCTAGCTGTAGGAAGAGATAATGCCATTTGCCATTGCCACAACTGAACTTTGCTATATGACACAACTGCAGAAGAATGAACACTAAAACAATATCTAAAAATAAGGACAAGAACACCCTTTGTAAACCTAGGAGAAGTAATAAATTGATAAATGACCAACAACGAGGTGTTGCACGGAGAAGACGCTAAAACAACAAGAAACAAGGCAACAGTTGTCAAGCCAAATACAACTCTTTATGGTTTCAAATAGTAATAGATCAGCAGACTCGAGATAAATTCATTGATTGCATCAATTACTATTGATAATTAAATTCCCTTTGCTGTCATTATCTTTTGAAGTGTTTGCAGGTATACGAGGTATAACTCTTAAAACATATAAAACCAAATATTCTGTCTAATTGTTATGAGTTTTATTAAAATATGAAACACTTAAGCTTAAAACCCTACTAGATATCAATTTCATACTACAAATCTAATTGGCATTTCTGACCAGCAGTTCCCAAAGACATGTCTTGGGTGGTTTCTCTGGGCTAATGCTGAATATTGAAGACCTGAGGGGGTCATTTACAAATGTCCCTCATGCAAGAGAACTTAGATGATCAAAATTACACCCCTTAGTGCTAAGCAGCATATGTATAGGGTAACTGTTGAATTTGTCAAAACATTTTATGGAGGATTTTCACAACTTTGATCTCTCCTGGTGATAATGGCTAAAGTATCTTACCTTTTCAGATTTTGAACAGAACCATGGTCAATGCTGAAATCCTGCTGAATATAGACAATGCTAAGCTGGCTGCAGCGGACTTCAGACTCAAGTAGGCATTATCACCTTTGCCATGATATCTGCTTTGCAATTAGATCAAGGGCTCAGATAAGGGTCGCTAACCTATGTAAAATATTTCACTAAGAGAAAGATACCAAGCTGTACCTCAAAAGTAAAACATCTTTAGATCTTGGTGCTCATCCTTCTGAAGAAGTCCTTTGACCTCCTTTGCTGAGGCAAAGGTTAACGTATCCATCTCCATCTCTTGGGCATATTGGGTTTTGATTAGTTGGACTTTGTTGACCATATTGGTTGGAGAACACGTATTTTCCATTCACCTCAGCACTGATTTGAGATAAGCATCACCAGCAGTGATCAGTGACTAGCAGGGATCAGACAAGGGCAAAGGAATTGAAGTCAATGTGTTCACCAGAGAGTGTAAATATACAGTAGTTAATATAGACTTATAGCTAGAGACAAATGTGAAATACAGTTGAAAACAGCTTTTTTATTATTAACAAGTTCAGCTGATCTTAGCTGTAGGTAGAAAATGTGCATGACTAAATTGCCATAAAGGTGGACAATCCATTTGAAAGACAAAATGTTGTTTCAACATTTTTTGGGGTATTCTGCATTACATAAAAAACAACATATTTGTTAGGCGTGCCAAGGGACCAGAATTTTTGCTCACTGCTGATCCATCATTGGAGTGTGTGTCGTAGCGCAAGTCTTGATCAAAGTTTTTGTCATTTCCTTGTCTTTGGCACCCTATTTGTACTTCATTTCTGTCTTATGGTCATCAGACCTTGCTCAAGCATGATGATTGTCCTTTACTGACTCTTCTGGTCATTGACCTGTCTCTTCTTCACTTTGATTCTTGCTGTCTGCCCTAACTTTTTGCCTGTCCACAGTTATGTTTCGCCAGTGTTGGTCTCTCCTCATTAATACTTCCAATTCTATGATTATATTCCTTTGCCTTTTTGTAGGTTTGAGAGTGAGCAGTCCCTCAGAATTGGTGTGGAAAAAGACATTGTTGGGCTGCGTAAACTGATAGATGACCTCAATATTGAAAGGATTGACCTGGAACACCAGTATGAATTCCTACAGGAGAACCTAGCTTACCTCAAGAAGAGCCACGAGGAGGTGAGTAACACTGGATCTGACATCCCAAAGTAAAACTTCATTTGCTCTTAAACCCACAAACCCTACACTTTCTTGTGTTTAATAGATAACCTGCCAATTAAATGTGCAGACGAAACAGGCTTTTGTTGAACATTATGGCCTGGTAGAATGCTCACTGGAACACCATTCACTTCACTGGACTATCTATTTAGTTAGCTATTACCTCTTCATTCAACAAATTCACGGTCTTATCATAAAATTATACGACTGTGTTTATTCCTGATAAAGGGGCTTACTCACGGTCCGAAAGGATGACCCTATCTTACCTGGAAAAAAAAACCCATTGAGAATTCATTGTACTCTTAAGTATACCAAGTCTTTCTTTATGATTTACTTCCTCCATCCCTTTATTTGGTTTTATGGTTTTATTGCCTTGAGCTATTTCAAGGTCCATATTTTATCCATGATATGATATTGGATTCAAAGTTCCCACACCTTTATAACTGTGTAATACTTGGTTATTTTCTTAATGATTCAAAACAGAATGCTCGAAGGAGACCAAACCTTTATCAAAAAAGTAAGTTAGAAATGCTGTTCAATACATTTGGGGTTCTGTACCAGCCCAAGATACCCACAGCCCTTGTAGCATCAGCTTTCATGACAGATGAACCTCATTTCCTTGATGATTTGCAAAGACCCCTAACCTGAGCTTCTCAACAGCTCCCAAGCCACACTGAGCATGTGCAGTATCCCTGACGCTCTTAACAAAATCCAAGATGGTGACCTCCTGCGCACAAATTTGAAGGCCTAAATTGTTACTTTTATAGAGATGTGCGATTTTTGTATCTGCCGGTAGTAAATGAGGCCAGGGTCTCTGTAATCTTAAAATTCAAGCTACAACCACTTCTCAGTAAACAGGACAATGGCACTTCAAAACACTCTTTTCTCTTGTTCTTCCCAGGAAGCCGGGGTGCTCCGCAACCAAATAACAGGCAAAGTCACTGTAGAGATGGATGCAGCTCCCTCTGTGGATCTGGCAAAAGTACTGGCTGATATGAGGACACAATGTGAAGAAGTAGTAGGAAAGATCAAACAAGATGCCAAGCAACAGTTTGAGACTCAGGTGTGTTATTACATTCTACATCATACACTAGAGTTTCATGGATTTTTTCTAACAGTTCCCATTTCCTTCTGCACCTGATGGTTATCTGCATTTACAGTTGTTCTTGAGGTGCAAAGGGCAAGTTAGAAATCCAAAGGCCATAGCCGAGATACAATTAGCTGTAAATGAAATAATGGAAGAAGGAAAAGGGATAAAAAATACATCTCATAGTGTAAAGGTGTAAACAAAAACCAAGGCAGTGTGTTCATTATCAAAGAATTCAGGAATAGACTATAAATGTGCAAAGAAATCACAGGAAAATTATAGGAGGAAATTCGAGTTGAGTTATTGGGAAACAAAAAATGGTGTCCAGGGACACCAGAAAATACCTGATATCATAGGGTTTTAATAGAAACATGGTAAGCTATTAAAGAGCAAAGAGACAAACAAGTAAATAATAGCCTGATTGTGGTAAAGCTATTTCTAAAGCCAATATATATGTATATTTCCAAGCTAAATTGTGCTATTTCACCATTTTATTAGGGTATCAAACATTGCAGTTATAACACTTTTGGCTGGCCATATCCTCAATAAAAAGAGCCTTAAGGTTGGCTGTGAGCCAACAACTACGCTGGTAAAAACAAAATTTCAGGTATTTAATAGAACGCAGGGTAAAATAAAATTGTAATTAGACAAATACTCAGGGAGAAAAAGGCTTACCTATCAATATTAATGCCCTGTTATCAATACGGTGTGTATTTAATGTGTATTTCATCCTTCATTCTGCAGATAGAAGAAGTAAATGTACAGATTGGTGGCAATGTTGCTGAATTGGAAAAGCACAGGTCCTCTGTTAACGAAATTAAACGTCACATCCAAAGCCTGGATATAGAGCTTCAGTCTGAGTTGAGTAAGGTAAATGATTCACGAGAATTATTAGTTCACTTTTTCTTTCCAAACATAAAGTTCTCCCTTCTTCTTTAGCTTAAACTCCACATTTGACCATAGAAAGTCTTCAAAGATGTATGGGAAAATATATAGTATGCTTTGACCTGTAGCCAACGGAGCTCTTCATAAATGTTTGTCTTCTAGAAAGATGCCCTGAGTGCCACTCTAGACAATATCAATGCCCAGTATGCCTCACAGCTGCTCCAAATACAAAATGCAATTAAAAATATTGAGGAGCAGCTGATACAGATTCGAAGTGACATGAGTCGACAGTCTCAAGAGTACGAAATTCTTCTGAACATCAAGATCCGTCTTGAACGCGAGATTGAAACTTATCGGCGACTTCTGGAGGGAGATGATATAAAGTGAGTGGCTTTAACAATTTGTATGTCCCCCAGCTGTCCCAGTTTAGGCAGGGAGGGGTAGCTAAATTGTCCCCATAGTATGTCATCTTTCAGTTCTACTTATGTTGTCAAATAAACTACAAAATAAAATACAATTCATTTAAAACTGCCCTGATGCAAGTTTACGAATGCTAGAGGGTTCAACCACATACCCCTTAGTGCTAACTGCCAGTTAGGCAGGTCAAAAAAAGAGTTAAAAGGTTGAACTTGATGGACATGTCTTTTTTTTCAACCAAACTTACTATGTTACTACGTTATTCACATTTGATTTGCGGCTGTGATCCACTCAGGGATTGCCCATTTCGTATGTTGTAAATTACCACTTATGAATTTTAGTGCAACATTTTAGATGGTTTTGTTGTGATTATCTATTATTCAGTTTTAATTTAGTATCATATTTTACTTTTCAGCAAAATAACTGAAGAAGAGAAATTAAGAGGTAAGCAACTATGCAATAAGTAAGAATATGTAGTTCTGTTTTGGTCTCTGAGGAACATTAACTCTGGTGCCTTATTCCTCGGCGGTTGGGTTCAGAGGACTTGAGGGCAACCTCTGAGATTAGAAGAAAGGAGATTTATCTTTAGGTTCTAAAACAGCAAAATCTGTTGAAGTCTCTCCATGTGGCAGTTGTCTACTGGCAGATACATTGGAGAGCTTCAAGAGAGGGTTGGATGCATTTAGTAAGTGAGAAAATAAGAATTGCTTCCCCTTCAGAATGAAACTATATGAAGACCTCTTCAGAACCTCATCTTAATCTGAAAACAGGTCTCTTTATTTTGATCAAATTGATTCTAGACACAAATCAAACATTTTGGAGCTGTTACAAATTAAAGTATCTTTATTTATTGAGCAGTTTTAGTGGCTCTGTGTCATTATAAAATATTTTAATTTTGTTATTCCACCATGCGAGGTTTGGTTTTTTGTTGATCGGGTTATTTAATAAGACTTTATGGGTTTACTGGCTCATTAACTTTAGATATTATAATTATCTTGCTCATCTTTATATAATTATGATATACTTTCAAAGTGTAAGTTGTATGACCTAGGCATATATGTCATCTTATTGTAAATTGTAAATCTTTTATGCTTTGTAAAACCCAATAAAAATGATGAAAAGGAAAGACCTCTCCAGATGGCAGTTTCTTTGCTCTCCTAAAGGACAATCTAGACTTAAGGCTTGACTTTCTTGAAGAAAAGATTGAACTTGGACATGTCTTAGCTTGACGTCTGTTAATAAAGCATCAGTCACAAGTATAATTGTGACCATGTAGAGTATTCACAGACACATAATCAACAAGGTATAAGATATTCACATCAGAACTGTGTTGTTCCTAAAGAAGAAGCACCAGGTAACTTGCGGTTACACGAGATAACACCGACTATGAATATTTCATAACATAACGTATAGTAATTGAGTTCCAAAGTGATCCTGCATTATGTCATGTCGTGTAAAGACCTGCTCATTCTTCCTCTTGTTTCTTTATTTCAGAAATGAGCAGAAGTCGTAAGATTAAGACGATTGTAGAAGAAGTGGTTGATGGGAAAGTTATTTCTTCGCAGGTTAAAGAAACTGAAGAGCAGTTACCTAATGTGAAACAGTTACACTGATAACCAACTCACCAAACTGAATTCTGTTTTTCAGAAACTCACAAGTAACCAGAAGGGTGTGTTGAAAAAAATAAAATATCGATATGGAAGAAACAATTGTCTCTAATTATTTGTTAATTGGTGATCATATAAGAAAAAGGTGGGGTTTCCCCGATTTGTTACTAACCTACAAAGCAAAAAAGTGCAGGGCTTGAATGTTTTTTATTTTCTGTCTTTGTGCAATGGATGTGGGGCAATTAGTGACTTAGGTCCAACGCACCATCTTTCTTTTTGGTGGTCCTTCTAGCAGAGGGTTTAGAGTATCTCAGTGTTTTATGAGCACATCTCCTGCAGGTGAGAATTGAGTCCTTAGTAAGAGATCAATGTATACTAGGTATCAAAGGCCATCTTCACTGATGGATCTGGGCTCAAAGAGGTCTGTTAGGGGCAAAGGGTTACAACTTGGGATGCACCTAATGCAGGATTCACTTCAAGCTTTGGTTGAACCTCGGCAGAATTTGGATCAGGGGCGTAACTACAGATGAAGCAGGGGGGCCCAGGAGGTATAGGGGCCCCATGAGGGCCTAGTTCATAGAAGTTCAGAAGTTAAATAAATAATGGTAAAACACGTCAACCTCTAGACATTTTGGGGGCCTGAAAAAGAATTTGCTGTGGGGCCCATTAATATCTAGTTACGCCACTGATTTGGATTCCATTTGTTGGAAGCCTCATAATTACTTTTGCCAAAGTTTGGAACGACTGACCACAACAATGTTCGGGTCATGCATCATTTTTACTTCATCTCAGTTGTAATCTATTCGCTTTCGGTTTGGTATTCAGCCCCATTTTAAGATTATGGAATTGGTGGATCACTAGCTAAGACCCACACTTTTTGTATTTTCCTGACAATGCAGTGTCCAAAATTACAGAGTAAGAATGGGCACCCAGGATTGCCAGTTCTACTTTCATTACCATCTGATTCATTAGGAATTTTTGAGACATGGCCATGGCATATTGCTCTTCAGTTATATTCAAGCTGCACAACTACATCAGTCATGCCTAGTCTGACGTATCTCAAAGTCCTTTTATGAATGAGTTTAGAGCATTTATTTGCACTTTGTGCTGCCAGAAGAACACATCACTGACACTCCTATTATAAGTACCTTGTATGATCTAATTACTTTCTACTAAAACATTAAGTAGTCCCTGAGCACCTCTTCAGTTTTGTTGCAGGTTCCAGTACGTCGATGGATTTTCATTTCGAGCCTGTATACAAATATAGATTCAAATCCCGATCTCCTTCACAGGATCTGTCCTCAGATGCCCAGTATATTCCTATTTGAATAAGTGTAATAGAATTCTGATAGGGAGTACCTATGAAAATTACCTTTCAGCCTGTACCACCAAAATATATTGTGTTTGGGAAGGATATACAAAACGAAGTAATGTTCTTATTTATACAGCTTTATTTGATTCTAGAATCATTTTTGTCATATAAAGATGTTAAATGCTAAAATATTAACCATGTATTCTGACTACTGAGCAACCTGATTGTCATACACACGGACATTGTAACACCATAGTTACACACTGTAGGTAAGTTGGGTTGGAAATAGTCCATCAAATCCAATCCCTCTATATATATATATGTATATGCCAATACCTATGCTAAACTTTAATAGAATGGGGAATTATTTATAGATGTACGTTAATTGGCTGGGGCTAAAAATCTCATTGCTTTTTTACTAAAAAACCATGGTCTTATTACTAAGTCACATTGTCTACTGGGGGACTTGATTTTAAATGCACTACAACTAATAGTGTAGGAAAGTAACTATTCACAGATGTATGTTTGTCTCCCGTTCAATGAGGGGCCTTGATGTGGCACGTGAGCTTACATATTTTGGCGGTACTAACACCACATTTTTGGCTTTTTATCGTTCATAGCAGCTGGTCAACTCCAGAATGTGGGTTAGACTGAGCACTACTGGCACAATGGTGTTTATAGCTAACTCATGTAGTGGTCAACGCCACAGCATTAGTTAGATCCAGCGCTGGCGATTTCTTTCTGTGTTTCGTGTTAATAGAATGTGGCATCACAACATCAGTGCATTCCCCCACCTCAATGTCTTCTCCATGAAGAACCAACTATGCTGATTTAACTGAAAGCTCTGACAAAGCTTAGTCTCTTATACTTGAAGGTGCATTTTCTGATTAATACCAGCCAATTTTATGGTTAGAATGTTTTTCTCTAACCCTAACCCCATCCAATATTACATGTGCCGATGAGGAACAAGATTTTTACTTCTCCGTTTCATCAATGGAGATGCAGATTCATCATCATACCATAATCCATATTTTATCTTAGTTATGTTTTTTGGGGTTTCAAATGATGCCCTATGGCTTCACTTCATATCCTAGGGTTAGTTCTATCTGGAACCAATTATCCTTTGGCTTTACTTTGGATCACTGATGGAAACAGGAACATCTGAACGAATCTTATACAAAGATTATGAGAGAATTCAAACTCTAGTTACAGATTGCCGCAAGTGACTAAAACAGAGTAAACATGTTCCTCCTTCAATATAGTTAAAGTTTATTTAAAAAAAAAAAACACTCATACGCACACATAGATCTGACTCGTAAAATGCTTTAATGATTTTTTTAAAAACACAGGGAAACATGTTTTACACCTTATTCTTTTTATACCCAATCCACCTTATATTGATTCTTTTTGGTTTAGTCTTGAACATACTTGCAATTCCAACAGATATGAAAACTTCATTTAATCCAGTAATGCAGGTAGATTACTGTGTATTCAAGTTCTGCTGCTGGAATGGTTTAGAGCCTTTATTACATGGTGTGTTACATCATTTTTTACATTGCCTTCCCTCATGTTCTACCAGTTATATTTAATTGAGTTTCTCTTCTACTTCTTGAACGCTGGAAGAAACGACTTTCCCATCAACGACTTCTTCAACAATTGTCTTGACTTTTCTTGTTTTGGTTGGATCTAAAAAAAACAATGTTTTAAACAGTTTAGCTTTGACAAAATACAAAAAAGTGCCAAAATGTACAGTATTTTCCGTATAGGAAAGACAAGGGTGGTACTGTACTCTATTAGTCCTATCTCCTCTCGTTGTAGTTATTTGAGCTAAGCAGTTTGGAAAGGTTTGACATTATTTTGAATATTTTAGGAGTTGGTGGAATAAATAGACCACTATTTGCCTTCAATTTGCAATATTACATGAATGAGTAGCAAACAAGTGCTGCATAGGATTATAGGCTTTAAAAAACAGGGGAGGGAGAAGCATAGTTTATTGTGAAGGGAGTTGTGAATGTCTTGGTTCTCCATAAAAGAGAACTTTGGCAATAAAAATATCACGTGTCTGGGGTTTTGTATTAGTAGTAGGTATTTGTAGCATTTGTAGCAGATGTAGACTTCTTTACATTCTAAGGAGATTTCATTTGAGTAAGAAATGTGTCCACTGTGCCAAATTTTCTTCATTACGTATTCAGTCCAATCACTGTAATCCTTTTATTCCTAAACTCCTTGTCGAGGAAAAGCTTGCCTTTCTATAACCTACTTTTATCATTCCTTCCACCATAACCATGTCCACTATACGAGTTATTTCCCCTGTCATCTGTTCTTTCTGTATGATGTAAAATGTATTTATTCAGTACTTACCTCTTTTAACCTCCACCACCTGCTCCACTTTCTCCACTTTCACTACACTGTAAACGGAAAGGAAAAAAAGTGTATAAGAAATCCCAATTGGATCACAACAGTAGTAGCATTTCAATTGAGAATGTTTTAATTTTTCACTTGCAATACATGATTACAATCTTGGATCCTATTGTTATAAAAGCCCCTGCTGCCATTTAAAATGTTTGCAGAAAACAAAAAATTATGGTCTAATCCTTGTTATGACCTTAACTCCAGAGCCCCAAACCACAATGTTAACTCCAGGGTTCCAAGCAGACAATCTACAAAATACTATCCATTAGTAAAAGTTTAATTTGGAAAATATTAATGTTTTTATAACATTTATTATAGTCTATAATTTTATTTTATATGCATAGTGTGCATGTTATTTATTACACTACATTCAAACTATCTCCATCCTTACTTAAGCTCTCCCTCAAGTAAAATCCTGTAGGTCTCAATTTCTCTCTCCAGTCTGGTCTTGACATCAAGGAGCCGCAGATAATCTTCATTCTGCCTTGACATATCCATTCTGATCTGTTGAAGCTGTTCTTCAAGGCTGCCGATGCGCATCTGGATTTGGCTTAAGCTTACGCAGTAACGGCTTTCGGTTTCGGACAGGGTTCCTTCAAGAGAGCTTTTCTAGAAGATATAAGATAAGCAAGACATTAAAGGTCTTCTCTAAAGACCACTACACGTTTAGTTACTTTTAAAAACAGATAACTAATCAAGACATAGAAGTCTTAAATAGTCTATTACTGGCACATATTAAATAGCCAAACAATTTAATAATAGATGGTGTATATCTTATTATGATGTTGCTATTCATTCTTGAGATGAAAGGGTTTTTTTTTGTTCATGTAAAGCTTCTGCAAAATTGAATAATCTCATATTATACTAAAAGAAATGATAATGGCAGCCCTTTCACATACCATAGACAACAAAGATTGCAATTCTATTTCCAATGTCTGCAGAGAGCGCTTCAGTTCTGAAACTTCACTGTGGCTCGACTGGACTTCTTGCGCCTCAATAAGAATCTCCTGTTTCAGTGCCATACTCTGTAATACATAAGGGAGATGGTAAAAATCAAGAATCTCAGCAAATTAAATGAAGATCCATGGAAGAAATTCCTCAATGCAAAGCTTCTATGAGGACCACCCTACCTTCTTAATGAACCACTCTTCAGCCTCCTTACGGTTCTTCTCTGCTAAAACTTCATAATCGGCTCTCATATTATTCAGAAGTACAGTCAGGTCAACAGCCGGAGCTGCATCCATCTCAACAGTAACTTGGCCAGAGCCCCCTTTAATTGAGTTCATTTCCTGCGGTAGAAAAAAGGAAGGAAAAATGAATATGGTAAGTATAAGGTGAAAAGTTATGATTTCAGGACATGTGTAGCATAAACATAGTATTTAAATTTAGAAAGCTTCTTTCTAATGTTCTGTAAATATATTTTACATGTATAATTAAGGGGTAAATGGATATTGCTTCAAAACTCCATTGAGCACAGTGTTGAGGCAACCTTGCTTAATTACACTCCTGACCAACTAATGGTTTCCATTATGTTTTTTATGAAGATTTCAGAATGGGAAATATTGAGATTTTTTTTTTACCTCCTGGTGATTCTTCTTGAGGAAAGCCAACTCTTCATTCAGACCCTCCAACTGCAACTCAAGATCGGACCTTGCCAGGGAGAGTTCATCTAGGACCCGGCGTAGGCCATTGACATCGGACTCTACACTCTGGCGCAGGGCCAACTCATTCTCATACCTGCCATTGAATTGAAATCAGTTGCCGTGAGATTTTCTCATATCTCAGCATCCACCAATCACTGATTTATGTGCATTTAAAGTCAAGAAAGCAAAGCTTAAGCCTATTTAATAATAACTAAATCTACTGTTAATGACATTAATAGTTTATGATCAATTCTGGTAATGTCCTTAAAAAATAGAAAAACACGCTACAGCCTTTTGGCAATAGACTAGGGGGATTTAAATAAATCGAAGCATCATTAATAACAGATCATTTTAGATCAAAAGAAAGGGGAAAAAACAAAATAAAGGGGGTTACTTATTCCTAAAAGATATGGTATACTCACTTCATTCTGAAGTCATCAGCTGCCAGTTTGGCATTGTCAATCTGCAGCAAGATTCTGGCATTGTCTGGGGTGCCAATATTAATCTGAAAAAAATAAGAAAAAATGTAAATTGAGTTTAAGAATAAACACTTACAATTACAAAAATGCCAAAAAAAATCCAAAAATATTTTCAGTCTTTTTCTATTGATGCAAATTATGAAAATCAAATCTGAAGAAATATCCTTCAATCCTATCTATCCTTTCCTATATGATTGTATCTTACCTATTTTGTTTGAAGAAGTTCGGTGATTGAAAGTGTTACTATAGGAGGCTCATAAAGACTCAACATGGAAACAGGATCTTTATAGAGAATAACAATAGGTTATTGCAAAGCTTCCGTTGTTTTGTTGAGTACCAGTGTATGTGTTCATTGCCGGTGAATAAAAGAATGAACTAGACATTTGCTACTTTCCATCTACTTTAAAGTGCCTACCCACATCATCAATGAGTTGTGTTTTTCCTGGAACACTGACTTATGTATTATGTTTCAACGGAAAACTCTACAAAGGAAGGTTGTTCAGCTAGTTTAGGTTATGTTCATAAACTTCTGAATATCCTACACACACCCTCACTTTTCTATAGAGGCTAAGTCAGGGTACACCAGTTATTGTCCAAGGACAACCCCAAGCGAACACCAAAAGCTATTTGGCAGCACTGCCAATAGAGCCAGGGATTCCATTTTAAGCTCCTGTTGGGTTTTAAGGAAGAATTTATCTATTCATAATTCTGTTTTGTTGGATATCTGCTTTTAAAGCTCCAACCTTTTCGAAAGAACAACCTTTTGTCATGCAGAATATGTGATGTACGGCACACCTTCCCAAACGAAATCTTATTTCTACGGGCACACTGGGCTACAATGGAAGATTCCATATCAGGAGCACTAAAGGTAAACATAATGGATTATATATTTAAAAAGTTGTGTTTGATGTTCAGTTGCATTTGACATGCATGCAAGGTTTTTGTTTTTTTAATACATAGTGACACCTAAATGAAGTTTTTTTTACACGTATATTATAATCTTTCCCTTGTGGCAACTACATTGCAGTTTTTTAGAAGAGAAATGGTCTTCAAGATGAATATCAAGCAAATAACAAAAACACAAAGGCAAGTTGTCTCCCCCCTTTTACTCAACCAAAAGATGGACTATAGAAGGCAATAATGCTGGTTAAATAATATGACAAATTGATTATGCGTAATTGCTGATGTGAAACAATCATTTAATTTTAAATTAGGGAACTTTAACAAAATTCTATGGAAGGGAAATTTTAGAACGATGGGAGGTATCCGTTTCAAAAAGGCAGATGTCCATGATATTATATTACCCTATTCATGGACAACAAAATACATTCATGAACTATTATTCACTATTCATTATTTCCAGTTGGATTATTACATTTACAAATGTTCTATATAGTTAGTGGTCATGAGGTCTATCTATTGTTTTGCCTCCGTTTAGGGCAGTCTGGGTTCTATGGGAGATTTGATATTTGAAAATCCAAGGACAATCATCACGAATCTCACATTATGTACTGCTGTATAAAAGAACAGACGATACACATAATATATAATATATAATTATAGATAAACATTAGCAGTGTTGCCTTGTAGATATTTTTTCAAAATATATAAATCAGTGATCAATTTTGTGCATACATAGGATGGTTAACTGGCAGATGTTCCTTTTAATTCTTCTCCTGTATTACATGTTTCTGTTTGCCCCCCTACCTTTCAGTAGCTTACCTTTTTCCGCAGTTCCTCAATGATGACCATGTATTTGCTGTAGTCTTTGCGTTCATTGAGACTATGCATATTCTTTTCATACCATTCCTTGATTTGAACTTCCAGTTGGTGGTTGGCTGTCTCCAAAGCCCGCACCTTGTTAAGGTAGGCTGCCAATCGGTCGTTGAGGTTTTGCATGGTGTGCTTTTCCCATCCAGACAGTAGAAGGTCACTGCCACCGAAACTATTGTTAAGGCTTAGGCTGGAACTTTGGGTTGAAGAGCTTCCACCAAAGCCTATGCCTGACAACGAGGCACTGCTGAAACCTCCATAACTGGAAGTACGGGTTGCTTTCGCCTTATTGCTGCTGACTATGGTCTGATAGCTGCTGCTGGAGGACATGGTGAAGGACCAGTAAGTTGGATGTCAAGAAGCTGTAGAGTAACCTTGATACTTTGAGGATGCAAGAGACTCTAGCTGAGCACCTTGCGCTGTCACTTTATATACTGGTGAAGTGGGAGGGTCTGTGCTGTTTTTTTTTCATTGTGCAAATTCCATCTTTCCTTCTTAAGTATTTTTGTCTGGTCTGTATACCTGCTTTGCTTGTTGCGCCCACATGCAATGATAACAACAGATGTAACATACATCCTAATACCTGACCGCCTCGGGCAATTTTGGTACAGCACAATAGGGAGGGGTGGAGGGAGAGCTGCCTTTTATGAGACGTCTTTCCCTGTAACACTTGTGATCATGACTAGTGTCTGTGTTTTCCCCTTTTTTCTTTTGATTTATTGCTTCCCTTTGTACCTCGGGGCAGAGAAGAAGAGCGCCTTGCCTTTTTGCTCTAATTTATAATATATCATAATTCTAGCAATTCCAGAGAAACAGGAATATCACTGTTATATAGAAGAGTCTAGCTTTTGGCTATCTCAAAGTTCCCATAGTTACATCTGTTTTTTAAGTCCTATAATTCAAATGCACAATTGTTGCTTTCCCCAGCATTATGGGGGTGCAGGGGCAGTGGTAGATATAGTCCTAGACAACACAGTCGCTTCTTACTTGCGCAATGCTCAGGACATAGGGTTCCAAATTCACATCACCAGTTGCAGTATCGTAGCAGGACATGGAAATTGTAGTTCAGCAACAATTGCATGAAAAAAAGGACAGGTATCTGTCCTGAGCTAACACTAAGCAGGTCCCATCATGCCTCGTGCTTTAAATATATACTCCAGGGATAATATTATCTGAAAATATTCAAGATGGATCAATGTTGTCTGTACTCATTTTTATAATGTTGGCTCTGTAATATTAGGAGGCCTTTTAATACAGATACAATGAGTACAGTATCCTGCACTTTGCTGCAAAAACCGATATTACAACAATTAGGGGCCGATTCACCAAGGGTCGAATATCGAGGGTTAATTAACCCTCGATATTCGACTGGGAATTAAAATCGAATATCGAAGTCGAAGGATTTAGCACAGATAGTACGATCGAACGATCGAAGGATTATTCCTTCGATCAAACGATTAAATCCTTCGAATCGCTCGATTCGAAGGATTTAAATCCAACGATCGAAGGAATATCCTTCGATCAAAAAAACTGAGGAAAGCCTATGGGGACCTTCCCCAAAGGCTAACATTGAGTTCGGTAGGTTTTAGGTGGCGAACTAGGGGGTCGAAGTTTTTTTTAAAGAGACAGTACTTCGACTATCGAATGGTCGAATAGTCGACCGATTTTTAGTTCGAATCCTTCGATTCGTAGTCGAAGGTCGAAGTAGCCCATTCGATGGTCGAAGTAGCCCAAAAACCACTTCGAAATTCGAAGTTTTTTTTACTTCGAATCCTTCACTCGAAGTTAGTGAATCGGCCCCTAAGTGTGGCCCTTCCCGTACAGCTACAGTAATGGCTGCTCTGCAAAGGACTTCATTCACACTAATCTACAGAATAAGCATTTTAATTGCCCATTTAGTCCATTCATTGGCACAACACGTTGTAATTTAAGATTCTTTCAACAGTTGGGAGCTCCAGTGTTACGTGTTGAGCCACAATGTGCCGTTAAAGCCAAACCCCAATGCAAGGAGCAGCCACTTGGCACTTCCTTTAGTAAACAGTGTTTTGCATGTGTATTTGTGTATTTGTGTATTTGTGTATTTCATGGTCCTCGGCCTTTGTATTACATCTGCTAGAGCTTCATTGCATCTCTGTGGGCGAGCCCCGTCTGTCCATTTTCAATTCTTTATTTATCCTGAAAATAATATTTGTCATCCCTTTGTTCATGTTCACTCAATCCACTAATAATGTGAATTTGTCCGGCTGGTATTCAGTTCCGCACTCTCCCACGGAACATAACATTGCTTCTTCTCTTACAGGGAGAGCTAATGATTATTGTCTTGCTTGGGTGTGGGAGTCAGAGCAGAACAATTTATTCTCATGGTATGTAAATGCTCAGTGCACCCATGAGGGACAACATATCACCACGAGGGGTGAGGCTCAGTTTTATTCTAGTCTTCATATGAGCTCTCAGAAAACCTGTTTTGAACTTGACAAAATAATCCCCTATTCAAGGGCAACCAACCTTCAAAATATGGCTACATTGTCATTGCGTGTCTGCAGCTATTATACTGTCTGCACTTTTTTTTTTTGTTTTAATTGATGATACTTTAAAAATGTCAAATTCTTAATTGTCACAAAACAAATGCATTACAACAGATGAGGATTTTAGGTTTTTTTACATTGAAACCCTGTGGGGCTCATTTATCAACACTGGGCAAATTTGCCCATGGGCAGTTACCTACAGCAACCAATCGGTGATTAGCTTTTTAAAGCCAGCTGCAAGTACAACAATGAAAGCAGCAATCTGATTGGTTGCCATGGGTTACTGCCCATGGGCAAATTTGCCCAGTGTTGATAAATGACCCTCTGTATGTCTAGGTACAGAAGGGCAATGAAATGAAGAGAAAGAGTTGGGTCAAAAAGGATACATTGGGGGAGAGAGCCAAATAGAAAAGGAGAGAAAGAAAGGAAAAGTGTGAAGGTCAGAGAAAGAGAGAAGTGTGGAGAGGAGGAGGTATGGATTGTGGACTGGGGGTTTGTAAAATGGGAATAGACGAACAAGAGAAGAAGGACAAAAGCTGTAGAGAACAGAGTTGGACTATCTATCTAAACAGATAACATTTAATAAGATGCTTTTGAAGGGCTTTCCTATTTTTACTATATTCCCCCTCTACACATTATGTAATAACAATGTATTGTCTGTGCTTTTCCGTTGGTGTTCTTTCTTTTGTATTTGTTGTACAAAGTAAATATTGGCATCATAGCCTTCACTGACAAGCTAACAATGTGCATGCCAAGCCCTATCCTTTTAGTCATTATCCAGTGTGGTCTAATACTGCCAAATTACTTCCCACTGTCTCATTTTTATATCACTGTGGTTCAGACTTTTTGAGTCAGAAGCTTTTGGTCCATAAATGGGGCCTTCCCGATGGCCTCACAACTTTTATCTGTCCAATTGCACAGTAATATTTTGGGCTGGTTAGAAAACTTTATTGGTTTATGACTGAATTGGTACATTGATGCCACCCTCTGTTTTCCCGAGGCCTGCAGTATCATCGAATTGTTAGCCTAGGGGCCAAATGGCCGGATTGACCTGATTTTGCCCAACAAGCAGATCTACCCATGGCTACTTTTACTTTTAGCTACATTCAGGTCTGAGCTGACTCACAATCTATTTCTACTTGTACTAATTTCGTTTGCACTGAAATAGTTGCTGGACCAAGATTGTATATAAGAATGGAAGGTCCAAATGTCTTCTGTATCTCTGCAATGAGACAATGTCTTCCTGAAGCTCTCATTTAGTGTTGCACCAATCCCAGGCCAGGGTGTTGACTATGAAAAGAAGGCACTTCTTTCTCATCTACATTTTTTATACAATAAGACCTGCAATCAAAGAGTCCAGCCAAATGCAAAGAAAATCAAATATTCATAATGGAACAAAACTGTCCTGTATGTTTATTGGTTTCAAAAAGTTTGTTTGGCCCTATTAAAAATAATATACCATGATCAACAAGTTGTTAGGGCAAAATGGCTTTAATATATATGGCCAAATTTGTTATATTGTTTCCAACATAAATAAACAATATCTAGTGAAGTAGACTTAGTACTTTAATGTGAATTTATTGCAATTGACGTGCACCTACCTGCATTTTTGTGTGAGATTAAAAGATATCAGCCGCAGCGGGAAAATGACAAGATGGCAAACAATGTGGTGCTTTCCGTGTCTCATCACTGCTTAAATATTTGTTTTTGAATAAATACGACAGAAATGACATATCCCAGGTCTGCCGCGGGGTTATCTATTCACAAAAACAGAGTTTCACAGAATCAGCCCCCACATTATAAATATAATTGCAGCCGGAGAACAATTCATTTGAAATATTTTTGGATTTAAATAGTGTCTGTGTTACATGTAAATAGTTCTACCCTAAAAGCTTTGCAAGTGTTAGAGACAGAAAATCATGTTGAAGAAAATGTCTTTTGGAAATGTTCCATTATTATATTTTTGATCCCAATGAACAACTAAAGAATGAGGAATGTGGATCTTCTCGATGAAGTGTTGCGGCTCATTACCTCTGGGTTAGGCCATGTTCACACCCTTTGGCTTTGGTCTCTTCTCTTTTTCACTTGACTGCATCTTGTGTTTTTGCAGGGAGGTTACTACATTATCGGAAACCAAGACAATGAAGATCCATGCCACCAATCTTCATTCTTAGAGACCAAATCTTTGGTGTTATCTTTATATGTCCTCTCTGAGGTGGATGGATGACATACTGAAAGTGCTTGAACACTGTCCATCTCATGCCCACTAATGTCGCCGGTGATATTTGTATCGAATGGTCTCTTGGTGAACTAATTCTGTTTCATTGAAAGTGCTTGGACCACTGGAACTCATGAAGAGTCCTGTTCAATTGGCTCTGCCTTCTGTCTACTGGAGAATTACTGTATATAATGTATTCAAGAATCTTGACAGCAAAAGACATAGGCAGAACATCATTGCACTCATTGTTTCTAATAGTACTTTAGTGTCTATTGAGGGTGCAGCTACTGTACTACTGAGTTCTTCTACTTCCTTTCCATCCCATTTGTCCTAAAGAGAGAGTTTTTCTAAAATGTCCTATTCTTTCAAATGTATTTTATTATTAATCTATTTATTGCCATGGTTCAGAGAAGCCATGCTCGTGTTCTTCAGTCTACTCCCATGCCATAAAAACATAATCAGTCTCTAGCAGTCAGGAAGGGCAAAGTACGGTAAAATCCAGAATCTGAATATGGATTTTTTGGCCCTAAGTCTCACAATCAATCCATTATAAGGACTTGACTTGGAAGGCAGCACTAAATAGTGATGTACAGTTTGATTGAGTATGAACCAATAAAAAATAATGATCCCAAGGCTTTTGTCATAAAATGATATTACATATTATACAGAAGTACCAAATTGTTAAAACTGGGATTTCCACCTTCTGTTGTTCCCCACTTCAGTAACATTTGTTTTAAACGTATGCTTAACAAAAGCTGCTATTGACTTTTGCTCTTAATGGCATAAAACTGCCAGTGGGTCAAGTACAGGCACATTAATGTGGATTTTGATGTTTCTGAACAAATGCACAAAGTGCATTTTTTCGATTCCACCAGTTCTTAGACATAAAGTCAGACATAAAGTCAGACAGGGTCATTGTCTGCATATTTACCACCTACTAAACTTGAGAGGTTTACGACTTTTACAGTGTGAGTGTTCCTCTCAACGACACATTCTTACTATCGAGCTGAAAGGAGGAAAATGGCTTGTGCCTGTATATCAGTGATATGGAATGATAGGGCCAGGTTAAATATCATACATCGAGGTAACAGGGTTAGGAGAAGTTTTCACGTGGGCAGTGGAGTTCTCTCAACCAGTCCATACACTGAAAATGAGACTATAATGACAATGTACAGGCAGTAATTTCCATGACAATGTTGATCTATATCCCTATCCTAAGCCATCTAGCCCGGGCTGCTGTAATAAATAGGCAAAAGGTTTTGTCCACCGGTGGCCCACTCTTAGACTTTTCATTTGCTAGAACCTTTAACTGAACTACCCCCATTGTAATAAACAGGAAGAGATACAGAAACATATCCTTTTTTTACTTTAACTTTGTTTCTAAGGAATATTCTAATAAAAGCTGGAATCTATAGTGGAGACATTTTTCTTGTGGTTTATCTAATTTCTATGACTGTAGACTTGGGTCTACTTCCATAAGCAAAGAACCTTTTAAGCTCCCATACACTGAGTGCTTCTGAAGTAAGACAAAAACCCCTATGTCACAATTTTCACAATTGGTCCCATGAATTGCTGAGGATGGCTTGTTAGTGGCTGGGTATAACAAATGTCATGCACAGACCTTTCGTGGTAGAGACACATCTTCTTGATGTTTTTATTGCAGTTGAATGTGTGAATTTTTCATCTTGGAGCAATTACATTGTTTTTCTTGGCTACAGTTCAGGTCTCCGCTGGTATGCATGGATTGTTTCTTGATCATCTTTAACCTCACCCACATTAACATTACTTCTGCACAGATACACAGAGCAACGTGGAGATGATACAAGATATTTCAGTGAATAGTACAATGCAGTTGGGTAAAGTTGACTTAATTAGCCTCCCTACAGAAAGTTGTTCCAAAACTTAAAGGCCTAAACAAAGCTGAAAAACGCAGCCCCATCATGTGCTACGGATGAATTGTATAAAAGTCTCACACAGACTTTGGTTGACACAGAGACACATTTCACATGTTATTACAACTGATTTGTGCAATTCAGAACATTCCTATGTTTTCGTTGGCTACAGTTCAATCTAGTCTTGTGACTGCTGTTAAACATCAATTGTGTCTTGATCATCTCTAGCCTCACCCACATCACAATTAGTTACACAACGACGCACAGAGCAAGGTGGACATTTTACTGAAATTAAAGTGAAGGATCCTGTCCTTGTGCATTTGGAGTGGATTTGGGCAATTGGGTTACATTGGAATGCAGTGAAAGTGATTGGGTCTATTGAAAATAGCCTGGAAATCACATGTACATCCATATTTCATATTCTTAGTTATATGTGGTTTTCTATTTAACCTTTAGATACTGGATCAAAAGAATCCCCTACATTTCATGGACCAGATTTCCATAATGCTAACAAATGGAAGGTGGAATTGAAACACTATCTGTTAGAGTAGAGTGGCCAAGGAAATGTTTAAAAAGGTGTGTTTTACCATTAATTTCTCCCCAATAGGAGATGAAAGCTGGAAGGGAGATGTTACTAAACAGAGAATGGTTTCCGTCTGGCCCTGGAAGCTATTGTCTTCTGGAAGGAACAAGTGAACCAGATAATCCTTTCCAGTGATCCAGTTTGTATGTTGGAGTTCACTTTCCACATCAAGGCTGTAGTGTTGAAAGGTATTTAATCATAGTTGAATGTCAGGAAGGTGTCTTTGAGCAGGGCACATAATAACAAGGTTACCTGTCAGCGTTAGGAACTCCCAGAGGGGCTGGGGGTGCAAGGAGCAGAGGTAGACATGACCAGGTG
Organism: Xenopus laevis; assembly: GCF_017654675.1. Classification (NCBI taxonomy): domain Eukaryota; kingdom Metazoa; phylum Chordata; class Amphibia; order Anura; family Pipidae; genus Xenopus; species Xenopus laevis. Next base: position 1,122,515 of record NC_054388.1, on the reverse strand, counting down.
ATTGAGTCTAAAGTGATTGAGAAGGTGATCGAGCCAGAGGCTAGTATTTTTTTTTTATCCCTGAAGGCAAGAGTCAGCAGGGCTTAGTGAGAAGCCACACGTTAATCAGTCCCTCAACCCTCAACAGACCCAAAACATTTGATCCTCACTGTTCTTCCCAAAAACAAGTATAAAAAGAATCAGCCGCAGTATATATTTTATGCACTAGACTGATAGAAATTGTTCTTTCCAAACCTCCAATGAAGCAATAGGAGTGTCCTGCTGTGACGCCTTTCTTACACACGAGTCCTTATGTCACCCGCTTTTACTCACTTATTTCTAATTATGTTGTCTCTTTTATTGAGAAGATGCTTTAAAATGGAATAAATCCCACTTGGCAGGCAATCGTTTTCTTGCCTAAATCTCGGATCTTAAATCTTCAAATCTTTGCTAATCTCGGCTTCTATGGCAATATCGCCAGTGTAAACAAGACACCTCACCAAGAGTACAGTTTATATGTAAATCATTATTAAAATGCTGTTAATTTCCTTAACCGAAGGAATTAAAGAGAATTGCCTGTCCCTTTAGGATAAGATTACATTACAAACCAGCAAGTATTTGCTCCTTTGTTACACTGAAATGTCATCTGCCGTGTTTTATGAGGGAAGATAGAGATTAAAATTCCGTCTGGGGCAAAATCCATCATGTATATTAAAGGGAAATGGTAGACCAATTGCAGTTGGCTATGAACTGTTTATAGTTTAGGTGCCAACTGGCAGGAGACTTTGTCTACATGGAAACTAGGGTTGGGAAGAACATATTCAGCCCAGATTACCACTTGACATTTCCATTTTGAGATTTAGATATTTGTTTGAAAACTCGGATAAAACAGCAAAAGGTAGATGTTCTCATTTTTCTTTCCTTTTTCTGAGAAGAAATAACATTACATGTAGCAGGCTGATTATTTCTCATACAGCAGGTTTAAGGGTGAAAATGATTGTGGCATACAGTCAAGTCTAAGAAGCCTTTGGGCAGTCTTCTGGTCATAAGAATCCTCCCGGCCTGTGGGGTTTAAATTGGACACTAGAGAGGTACCCAAACTGCAGCAGACCCAGCCTGAAGGGTAAGATGTTGAATGAACAACGACTGTTTAAGATATTCTGAAACAGCCCAACCCTAAAGTCCCCAAAATGAAGTCTGGGCATTTTGTTTATTTTATAAATGATGAGAACCTGAGCATCACTCCAGCTGAAACAGTTGTGCCTATGTCTTTATTTGTGACAGTTGCAATCAATGAGCAGTTGCCATTCAACTCTCTACCACAAGAAAATGAAAACAAAGATACAATTGGCCTAATAGAATCGTCTAACCATCGTCGTCAGCAGATTCCTTAGCCTCAGGGACACAATTTTGCTCACCTCATGGGTTACCTGTTATTTTACCCCCCCCCCCAAAGTCATACCCCTGAATTTAACACCTATGTTCATGGTTCAGACCCTCCTGATTGCTGTGTGCCCCTTGATTAGCTAATGGCACCTCTTATCTTCTAACCTGTTTCCACCTAATCCCTGCGCCGTTTTACTGCCCCAGACAGGAGTTAAAGGGTTTAGTCTCTACAGATTCAGCTAAAAGCAAAGATGAGCAGTGGAACATGCCAAAATGTATGAAAAATAAACACACCACATCAAGTAAAGCCCAAAATAGTGTGAGGTTCCTAATCAAAGAAAAAATTATTAGGCACAAAATGCATTAGGCCATTCCTAATAAATTTATTTGACTCTGAACTACCTTCTGTTTGATCGTTTGTGAACCTCACACTTTTTGTCTATGTTTGAGCTTTATAGATTCAGCCCTTAGTCCATCGGAAGCCAGTAATGTAAGTAGGGTTGCACAGAATAGGGATGCAGAATTCTTCTGGCCCTCTGGACTGGACCCCTGCACCATCTGGAGAGCTCCCTTCCACCCACCAGATGGGTGAATAATGCCCTGACCTGACTTTTAACACACCTGTTGTGTAAATTGTGTTTTTCAGAAGAGAAGCTCATTTTACATTTCCAATCCAGGTGGCCCAACATTTACCAAAAATACCATAACAATGACATCTATATGACTTAAAAGTCTGGAGAGCGTCTATAAAACCATTAGCTCTATCAAATGTGCATTCTTTATGACAGGTCCCGCCCTGTATGGAATGTTTTATTGCTTGATGGGACACTTGATTGGCAGCTCATTGCTCAGTCATGTCTTCATGAAGATTGGCTCTTTTCCAGCTCCCCATTAATTGACAATACCAAGCAAAACAAGGAATTATTTTGTCAAACGTGTAATGAGAATAATTGCGAAATAGCACTTCAGCCTATGGATTTATTGACGTCAGTTTAAGGTAATTTTTATTAGACAAAAACAATTATATTGTGTGTGTGTATTTTGCCAAAGTCAATTTCCTAATTAAAAATGACATGAATTATTGTTCTACACAGTGATGGCCGTGTATAAAGTAATAACTCCAGCCAAGCTCTTAGCTCTTAGCAAATAG